>NC_084462.1:4017901-4328607 GCF_027409185.1 Cynocephalus volans | reverse complement strand
TTTCCTTTGATACGGTATCAAGTTGCCAAAGCAGCTGCATTGTTCCAGTTGGAGCAAGGAAAACCAGGAATAATAGAGGAAGAAATCCACAGTCAGATTTATTCAGGTGAGTGAAAAACCAGCCCTGTGAGAGAAATAGAAGTAATATCCCAGCTGGTCAGAAACAAGGAGGCACCTCTGAAATGTTCTTTGGAGAAATTTCTTGAAGTTCTTAAGCTCTGACTGTGAGTCAGAACAGCTCCCCACGTACCTTAATATTGCCTCAACTTTTTAATCTTTCCTCATTAGAACTCTTTTGCTTGGCTTTTGATATAATACACTTTCTTCTTTTATGTACTCTGATCAGATCTGTATCTGGTTCATCTTGGAACTTGCTTTGCTGGTTACTCTTTCTCCCTGGAATCCTCACTTACCTACTTTCTCCTTGTCTCCATCCCCCTAATCCTGGTCATAGCTTTCTTGTACACTCAAGCATTTGTAAATTTTTCTATCTTCTCATTTTGCATATCTTCCATACCTCTTGTTATTTCTTCCACTTTTTTCTCCTTTTACTTATAAATGTCTCATACTTTTGTCCTCTGCTCAGTCTCACTTCCTCTTTTCTCTTTGTCCTTTGGTATGAGATTCTACTTCTTCTATTACATGATCATAGTAGATTCATTGTCCTTTTTCTAGAAGTTGCCTGGTAAGTAAATGATCATACAGACTGGCACCAAGGAAACCAAAGCAGTCTTGAAACTATGGATACTTATGACAAATACAATACATTTGAAAAAACAGAACCTTACCTGAACTCAAATCTTGATGGCCCTTTAGCACAGTGATACCATACATTTCACACCCTTGGGAAACATATGAAACATAATCTAAAGTATATTATTCAGAATAGAAGTTATGCAAGAAATGAAGTTGAGGTTAATGGATATGACAAATTTTTCTTTATGTTAAGCATGAGAAAATTTATACTGGAGTACAATAGAGTAAATATAATGAATGTGTAAAGGCTTTCAGCAATAAGTCACAGTTTATTAAACACTGGAAAACTCAAACAGGAGAGAAACAGTATGACTGCTTTGACTGTAGAAAAGCCTTTTCCCAGAATTCAGAACTCATTAAACATCAAAGAACACACACAAGATAGAAACCCTGTGGAGGCAGTAGATGTCAGAAAGCCTTCAGCCGGATGTCCCATCTCATTTTACACCAGAGAATCCATACAGGACAGAAGACTAATGAGTATAATAATTGTGGGAAAGCCTTTACTGATAAATCATGCCTTAATAAACATCAAACAACTCACACAGGAGAGAAATGTTTTACATCAAAGAACTCATTCAGGAGAGAAACCCTACAGTTGCAGTGAATGTCAGAAAAGCTTTAGCAATAACACACAGCTCATCATTCATCAAAGAGTTCACATGGGATAGAAACTCTATGGTTGCAATGAATGTGCAAAAATATCCCCCCTTAAGTTTAGCCTCATTTTATATCAAAAAACTCATAAAGGAGAAAAGTCATATGGGTGCAATGAATGTGGGAAAGCCTTCATTCAGAGATCTGAGATCATTAGGCATCAAGGAACTTACAGCAGAGAATCCTTATCATTGCAATGAATGTGGAAAAGGCCTTAGTATAAAGTGACTTCTCAATACCCACTGGAGAACGCATATAGGAGAGAAACCCTATGGATGTAACGAATATGGGAAAATGTTCTCCATCAAGGTTAGTCTCATCTTACACCAAAGAACTCATACAGGTGAGAAACCCTATGAGTGCAGTCAGTGTAAGTAAGTGTTTACCCAGAAGTCACACCTGACTTTTCATCAGAGGTCTCACACAGGAGAGAAGCATCATGAATGTGGTGAATGCCACAAAGCCTTCAGCTGGAATTCCTATATCTTTATCCATCAGAGAATTCACTCAAGAGAAAAACCTTAAGAATGTTTCAAACATAGGAAACTTTCATAAATTTAGCCTCATTATTCATCAGAGAATCCATACAGGAGAGAAACCCTATGGATGCAGTGAATGTGGGAAAACCTTTCCCGTCAAGTTTAGCCTTGCTGTACATCAGAAACACGTACAGGAGAGAAGACTCATGAACGCAATGAATGTCAGAAATCTTTTGCCCAGAAGTCACACCTTATTATTCAGCAAATAACTCATACAGGTGAGAAACGTTATGGGTGTAGTGAGTGTTTGAAAACTTTCTCCTACAAATTCAGCCTCCTTCTACAACAGAAAGCTCATAGAGGAGAGAAATCATGAATGAATTGGATATCAAAAAGTTGTCATTGAGAGGCTATAGGTCATTATACCAGAACTTACACACGAGTGAAACCTCAGGACTGCCACAAATATGGACAAGCTTTTTTTTTCAAAGTTACATGTCATTTCCCATCAGGGAATAGTGCCGGGTAGAATGCCAGTCAGGAGGTAATACCTTTTGCAATAAATGTCAATTGAAAGGCCAGAGAGAACAAACAGGAAGGAGCATCTACATGTGAATTGAATGTGGAGATGCTGTTGGCACAAAATTCATCTACATTTGGTTTCAGAAAATTAACACTGAGCAATAAATTCTATACTTTAATGAATCTGGGGAATTATGCTTTCATGCATATCATTTTATGGGGGAAGTTATTTTTCTGCTGTTCTGATATAATAGGAAACATTACAGAAGGTATTCAATATGTAAATAAATACGCTTGTCAGAAAACAGAAAAAAGTGTGTAAGCATTTTGTGCCTAGGTTTATTATAAAAACAATTGTTCATATTTGGGAATTGTATGTTAGCATAACAATGTGAATATGTAGTACCTATGCATAAATGTACATTGAAAACTTCACTTAGAATATCTGCATTGAATCTTCAGATTATTAGAACACTACATAATAATTATAAATAATTATAATCAATAATTATAATTTAAATTACATAAATTATAATTGAACCACAATTCTCCTTGTTTTGGTAAGGAATCTTGATATAATAATCTATTATCTTTTTCTCCTACTGTCTTCTGGTATTTGTAAATGGGTCTAGAAGATTTTGAGCCTCTCTTTAGTAAAACTTTATTTCATCAGTTCTAAAATGGACATTTTTTCCACATATTACCAATGCTGAAATTAAAATGTGGCATACAATTGATGGCTTCACATATTTTAATGGAGGATTTAGTACATGAAATAGTGGTGCATCGTACAACCAAAGTTGTCTTAGGTTGAATGAGATACAAGTCATCATCTTTATAAAGGATTTTTTTCTTCTTAACCAACCAGATATTTGAGAGCTGAAGAAGATGACTATTCACAGGTTTTATGTCCCAACTGAATTCTAAGTAGTTTGAGAGATAATCCCTGAAATCTGATAGATGGAAATTAAATGTGAGCTGATGTCCTGGTGTTTATTGCTTGATTGGATGATGTGGCTTTATCCCATGGCCAAGTAAAATACGTTTCTACATCCTCGATAGTCACAAAGTATGCAAGATATGCTTCTCTTTGAGAAAACAGAAGCCAAACATTAGAGATGTTTGTTTGTTGTGGCAGCGGGCTGCTACAGGGATCTGGACCCTTGACCTTGGTGTTATAACACCACACTCTAACCAGCCGAGCTAACTGGCCAGCCCTAGAGATGTTTTTATCAATCCCTTTCTAGAATGAAGGAGGAAAGTCACCTAATTTTTTTTCTTAAATGGGGAATAAATTCTGAGATACATTGAGCATCATTTTAATTTTACAAAAATAGGTTTCCTTTTCAAGCACAATGTTTTACATTAAAATAGGTGACTGAAATTATAGTGCTTACCCAGGAAAAGATGTTGAAGACTCATGAGATTTCGCACGTTACACTTACATAACACTCCAAATAAAGACAAAAGCTACAATATAGCGTGAGGGGGTAAAAAAACAAAAAAGAATAACAAAAGATAGGTAAACATCAAGGTGTTTTGAGACATACGGATACAGATTCCAAGGATCTTTTTTAATCATATAGGGAGTTGTCTCCAGGTCACGATCCACCAAATATATGTGAGGTATCTCAGTTTCGGGGAACAAAGGCACAAATTTACTGAAAGGTCTTTTATATCCACTGGTCACATAATCGAAACTAAGCTTTGTACACAGGTGTAGATCATCTATCTATTTTCAAAAGGTAACATGTAGACAAGCTGGTATATGCACCTTGAGGGTAGTTATGGTATTTAAACTACACGTCATAAAATCACTAGCTAGTATATTTTATTCTTATCTTGATCAAGCATCACTATATTAGTCTGTTTTGTGTTGTTATAACAGAATGCCTGAGACTGAGTAATTTATAAAGAACCGAGGTTTATCTGCTTATGATTCTGGGACAGCTTTATCTGACATGGGACTCAGGCTGCTTCTACTCATGGTGGAGAGCAACAAGGGAGCTGGTGGGTACAAGCAGATCACATTGTTATGGAAAAAGTAACCAAGGAAACACAGACACTCAGAGAGATGGAGAAGTCAGATGATTTATTATGCTAGTGGTCCCAGGTGAATTTTTGTCCAAATTCCTGGGCCATGAATGCAAGGAAAGCTCCAATTATATACCCTTCTTCAGCAAGCAGGTAAGCCTTTTTACTGGCTCTGTCTGTATCCAGGCAGGGTCACCCAAATTGGGGGCTTCACAGTGTGGGCAAGGGGCTTCATCTAACTGGGTTAAAACAGCAGGAAATGTGGTTAAAGGGCTTTCTGCAACCCAGCTTGTCACCTTCTCACATATACAGGCCAAGCTGACAGGTTTTACCTGCAGACTCACTGAAGAGCTTCTCACACACACAGGCCAAGATGACAGGCCCTAACCAGAGTCACAGATGCTAGAGAGACAATTAACTATTAACCCTTAACACACTCTTAGGAGTCCCTTACAAACAAACACATTCCAGCTGCAAAATTTAAAAAAGGAGAGGTAGAAAATTTACATTTTGGGGTCCATGTCAACATGGTGAGAGGAAGCAAGAGAGAGAGGGGTGGTACCAGTCTTTTAAGCAACCAGCTCTCATGGGAACTAATAGAGCAAGAAATCCCTCACTACTGTTCCATTACTTTCCCACCTAGTTAGAGCACTAATCCATTCATGAGGGATCTGCCCTGGTGCCTCAAACTGCAACACTGTGGATCAGATTTTTATCAGTTCTGGGAGGAAAATACATCCCAACTCCATCAGTCACTACCATGGTTCCAGGTGTTTATTAGAGCTACCACAGACCAGCTACAAGTTAACCATATCCCTATGCTAGAACCATGTCTACAGCAATGTTTTTATTTCATTCACCATCTTTTTGGATGTTGATTAATTGCATAAGAGTGATTTTCTGAACCAGAGGAAAAAAATTTCAAAACCTGAATACGTCCTGTAAAATTTTTCTAATAAGGAGAATGAATCTTTTTTTCAATTATGGAGTCATATCAGAAATTTGCAGGCTTTTTTTTCTTTTATAGATACCTTCAGTATCTGCTGAAGAAAACCTGTGTACATGTGTATAGCCACAGGATACAGTTGCTCAACTGTCTCCCCTCAGTGTCTTCCTCCTTGCAGTAGTCTCTTTCAGCAGCCAGATATTATTGTTTAGGCCATTGTTATTGAAAAGTGGGTTCATTGATTTTCTGTAACAGAATAACCTAGGGAGCTTTTCTGAAATATAGATTAGCAGACTATGCACCAGCTTATGTATAGGATAGTGCTTCTCAAACTTGTCTAGATGTTGGAATTGCCTGGAGAGATATATAAAAACATGGTGTGCAGCCTGGACATTTGGACTTTTTAAAAAGCTCATCTGGCATATTACTCCTTTCCTGTTGCTTATAACAAAATACCTGGAACTGGGCACTTTGTAAAAAAAAAACGTTTATTGCTTATAGTTTCAGAGGCAGTGAAGTCCAAAGTCCAGGGGAAAGGAAACACATCTGATGAGGGTCTTCTTTCACTTTACAGCAGTGCAGAGGTATCACATGGCAGAGAATGGTGGAGCAGAAAGAGAGAGCTTCTCATGTGCTCTCCTTTTAAAGCCCTCAGAACCACGCCCCTGACCACCATTATTAATCCATTCACTACAGCATGGTCCTACAATCTAATCATCTCTTCAAGCCCCACCTCTCAATTACCATAATAGGACTTCCCACCCTCTTAACACTGTCCCAGGGGAGACCAATCCTCCAAAACATTAAATTTTGAAGGGACACAATTCGATCCACTTTACCTGGTAATTCTAATATATATGCAGGCTATTTGGGACCCCCTTGATTATTAGCAGAGAAATACAACTTTCTGCTCTTGGCAGAGCTGAAATAAGAGCTAACAATCCAAGGGACACTTGACAGACTTTCTACTCCAAATCCAGGAGACAGCAGTCTTGTACATGGGGAAGGTTTGAGAATCTTGGGGGTGTGAGGGGCAACAATGAAAGCTAAAATAGAATATGTTAGAAAAACAAGTACTACTCTTCTACTGTCAGCATTTCCAAAGGATTTATCCAGGAATGACTGAGAGCTCTCCATTTTCCTGAATGCGAATCCCAAGAAGTTGACTCGGGTGCTGTTCTTTTGAAGACAAAGATTGTTGTTGACCAGTACCTGATGGGAGATGGTGAGGAATGAAGAGAGACATACTTGTGGGATAAGGAGGGCTACACAGGCTGATGACCTGTAAGCCATCCTTGTTTATTTTAGCTTCCTTGTTATAAGGCAGTAAAAATAACAAATGGTAATGATTAAGTCATTTATGTCTGATACAAAGCTATTTATAGAACATTTACCACTGTCATGGCACTTGAGGGTTCATGACTAACTGCTTTTCAGCAAAATAAAGCATAAGTTCCTCATTTACAAAGCTGCCAGGGTCCCAGGTTTAATCAAAGGCCAGACCTCAAGGGGAAGGGGAAAGGGAAGCAAGCAAAACAGGAAGCCAGCCTTTCTGGCCTTTTCCCTAGAAGAGCAAGGACTCTGTCAGCTTGCTATTCAATATCCTACATTTTACTCTTCTGTATTTTGAATGATGAAGACCCCAGGACCTCCCATCTGAAGCCTCAAGTGGTGGGTGATAGTATGGAGTCATTGCAAATGGTGGTTTCTACAGTGGAGGCAGCCTTAAAGACACTAAAGGGCAAATACAGAGGCAATTATAAAAGCTACTAACAGGTATAACATTTGTTCTACCATATTCAAAGGATTCAGCTGAGACAATTTATTGAACAATGTCTTTGTAAGTTCCTCAGGAGCCAAAATATTTAACTAAGTGTTTTGAATGTTTAAAATGTCTTGATGTAAAATGTCCAAATTTACATTAAAATTTTTTGAATGCCAGTCCCCCAGCAGATGTTGATATATTTTTTTCCCATCCAATCCATACATCATGATAGTCTGCATATGAATTCCTTGACGCGGATGGAGTCCTTTTGAAGATGCTTCTATCGCATGTGCCAATTTTTCTTGGATGTGAGTATGAAAGCAACCAGACCTAGGCTTAGTGGTAAAACAAATAAATAAAGCAGAAAAGAGAGCAGAGTAATTAACAAACCTATGAAGGAAATGGTTAATGGACTTCTGTGGTCAGCACCCAAGGACATGTTCACTTGGCAAACTCACAATCAAGTTAACCAAGAAATGTCAAGGATTGCAAACAATCCTTGAGAATGCTTGAAGTTGTGAGAACACTTTCCTGGGATGTTCCCAGGAGGCACATTATAGATAACCAAGTGCTTGAGAAGGGAGGTAATGGCCTTCTGCTCCTGAGAAAAGTATAGCAGAATTTATGCATTAATGCTTATCTTGCATGCACAAGCTTGCTAAATGGAATAAAAGCTGTAAGAGTGGCTGGGTCGGCGCTACTTGCCTGAGAGAGCAGTAGCCCCTGCTCTTCACCTGCATCTCATCTGCTGTGTCTTCCTTCGCATCTCCGATCATTTTAATCAACAAACCTATTTACTTTAGGAATTATAGATCCATCCTTCACATATCCCTGTTATTTATTTATTTAATTAAAAGAAAAAGAAAAAGCTATTGATCAAGGTTTCACAGTTAAGACAAAACATTTTGTTATAAGTTGGGTTTATAATTAAAAAGCCTCTAGTAAAGATATATATAATCATGTTTGATTAGTAATCTAAATATAAGTTAACAACCAGGCACGTGTAGGGCTTTGAGAGAAACCTAGCAGTCAGTTATTTTTATAGTTTTTAGTCCTTAAACAAAAATTTAACAAGTACCAAACATATCAGAAAATGTGTTGACCCAAAGGCAAATTTAGGCAGAAGGTTTAAATCAAATTTTGAAAACATATTTATTTTATCAAAACTTTAGAAAATTAAAGTTATGTGAACTTGAAAAGTATACTTATTTATTAAATGAGTACGCATTAATTATAAGCAAATTTGGTATGGTGTAGACAATACAAACACACATATAGACATGAACACATGAACATGTAGACATAACATACATTCATGCACATAAATATGTAAATGTAGACAGACAAAATAGAAAATTTACTAGTATAAAAGGATAGTCAGATTTAAATTTTTTCTTTTTTATAAAATATCAAAATTTATCTGTGAGGGCTCATCCTGCTTTAGAGAAAATAAGGTAACAAAACAAGTTGATTTTAGTTTAGATTTTTTTTAAAAAAATGGGTTACTGATCATAAAGCTGAGCTAAAGGGCAAACAGAGATAAAGTCATTGATTTGGGGGGCATCAGGAGAAAGACAGCTGACCCAAAAGGAAGTGTGGTTGGCACCAGGGCTGCATTTTTCATAAAGCCTCAGAGTCTCTGGCAAAGAAGAGAAGAACGTGTATTTAAGAAAAAACAAAACAAAACATGCTCACACAAAACCAACATTGCAAAGAAATATTAACTTTTTAAAGTTTAGTTTGTACAATTTAAAATTCTTTTAGTCACTGGCAAAGATTTTTATCCTTTTTTGGTGATATAAACATGTCTGTTTTTTGTTAAGGTCTTGAATAGGTCTCAGAGCTACTTGACATAGATTTTGAACTCTTAGGTGGGAAGCCTTGATGAGACCCATTGTATAATTAGCCAGTGACCAAGTCATTAAAAAAATTTTTTTTGTCAAGGCTTCCTTTCTTGGGATATCAAGGACATTGTTGTCTAATAATTATTAACAGTTTTACATTTAGTTGCTTTACAGCTGGCTGCTTTAAGGAGACATTGGAGCTGAAATTTATGTTGAGTCTCTTCCTTAGATAAGGAAGTTCCTATATTTTAAAAGTGAAAGAAAGTGAAATAAAACTTTTCAGTTGAAAAGACCTGACTTTACCTGCCGCAGGTGTGAATTGCTAATCAAGAGCAGCCTTTGATTTTTTTTTTTTTTTTTACCATATATATGTATATGTCAGACTTTTTTTAGTTTCCAGGTCTTGGCAGGACAGTTTCCAATCCATGGAGTTATAAATGTCTCACACGGAGCACCACTTGTCATCTCTTTCCCAGGGTGATAGAGATGCATAGGATTACTTAAAGCCCATTTTTTACTTTTTGAGCAGTGAGAGGACTGAAAGGGTTAACTTTAGACAAATCATTTAAGGGAGAAGAATTTTTGGAAAATAACACTGAATCATGTCTTTTTTTTTTTTTTTTTTAAGTATTTATTGTTCAGGCAAGAAAGTTCCAGAAAAGGAACATAGGTGGTTACAAAAAGAACAGTAAGATAATTGTCATGGCAACATTTGGTCCCCTAAGAAACTTAAAGAAACAATTGAATACTTTCCCATCATTAGGTTTAGTTGTACGAAGGACAGCTGTCCTTAGAGCAAGCATTTTTCCTGTGTTACAATCTTTTTAAAAAATCTACAAGAGACTTTAGTCCTGGGAAAGTTTTTGGTTTTTCCCAAGCTTAACCTTTTTATGTGTTAGGCCCTGTAAAATATATTTGTTTTATTAATGTTAGTACCATCTACATTAACACAGTGGGGATAAGAGGTGTGAGAAATATGGGTGAAGATGTGTCTACATGAAAAACCTGTGATTTGTGGATGGCTTGTTTTACTTTCTGCAACACATGGATTGTTGCAGGAGTCAAACTTTTGAGAGAATTAGGTGATGAGTCACCCTTTACAATATCAAATAAAGTCTGAAGATCCATGGTTGTAAGTTGGTGAGAAGGACATTATATTTTGCAAGGTAGTGGCAAAAGCTTTCTCCTGCATATATGATGGCCCAATAGTTGCACAGAGGTGGGCATAATCAGAAAGTGTCCCCTTCTTATGATAAGGGCAAATAGGAGTCTGACAAGCCAAATTGGCATTTTTATAAGCCAGCTTCTTTCTCAGCAGCATTCTAGCCTCCCCATCTACCATTAGGCATCTCACAGCCTGTAGCAGATGGGACAAGAAATCCTGGTATGGCTCATCAGGACCCTGATGAATCTTACTAAGTTCTTCCATTTTAGTGCTGGCTGTGAGAAGCCTCCTCCAAGCTTGTTGAGCAAGAGTGTTAATCTGCTGATACACATCAGCAGAGAACCCAAGCTGTTGTGTTACTGTAATAAATTCACTTTTTCCCACTAGCATATCAAAAGTAATCTCAAGTTCTTCCCTGTGATTGCACTCAGATTATTCATAAGAGCATTCAGAAAACTCTGATTTCCACAAAAGGTATTCACCTCCACTAAGATAGGCTTTTGCTATATTTTCCCAGTATACTGAGGGTAGAGCTTTGATGGCCATTGTCTCAAGTAACCTTAAAGTGAAAGGAGCCATAGCCCCATATTGCACAACGGTAGTTTTTAGTTCCTTTGGAGTTTTAAAAGGGAGTGGTTGATAATCCTGCACTGCTTGTCTCTTAGCATTTAAAGACTTAGTAACAAGATAACATCTGTATCCCCCCAAGCCAACTTCCCCTCTCTCCTGTGCCATTAGGAGAGCCTTCTGTAAAGGAGACATTTGAGGGGCATGGCATAAGAGAGGGTATGTCTGAGGCACCAGGGGGCCATGGGAACATAGAGAGGATGCCTTTGAAGACTGTTTGATTTTAATGGCAGGACTTCATCAGACAGTCAAAAGCCAAGAAAAAGTCAGGGGACTCAACAGCTGAAGGTGGAGGTGGAAGCAATGGCTCAGTAGGAGGTGATCCTGCCCCACGATCTATTTCCTCTTTATACTCTATCTCTTCAGTGTATTTTCAGACCAAAGGTTTTTCAATAACATCAGTGGGGGACGAAAGTATATCAGAAACTTCAATAGGTTTAGAGACAGTTGAGACCACAGGGGCTTTAGAAGCCTCATGGTGAGGATGTAAACAGTCTCTAATTAAATTTCATAAAGAAAAGGTGTCAACAGAAACCTTAGAAGGACCCACAGCACAATAATGGTCTTGGAGCTGTCTCCCAACATGTTCCCAATTTTCAATATTAACTGTCCCTTTTTCAGGAAATCAGGAACAGAATTTTTGAATGTGATGTAAAAATTTTTCTAACTGAACAATATAGATCTTGCAGCCCTGGGTTTTAAGCACAGATTTCAAAACTTGTAGAAAGAAATCCCACTCTTTGCTCCCTCCTTGCCCCATTAGTTTTACTCCTGACCATATGCTTTCATTTCTAAACAAAATAGCTGTGCACCCTAAAACACAAATTTTCCCTCACCTGTTTTCAAATAGTTTCTCCATACTTAGGTCTCTGTTCAGGTGACACTTGTTGTTGACCAGTACCTGAGGGGAGATGGTGGGGAATGAAGAGACACGTGCTTATGGGATCAGGAGGGCCACACAGGCTGATGACCTGTAAGGCATCCTAGTTTATTTTAGCATCTTTTTTATAAGCCAGTAAAAATAACAAATGGTAATGACTAAGTCAGTTATGTCTGGTACAAAGCTATTTATAGAACATTTACTGCTGCCATGACACTTGAGTGTTCATGGCTAACTGCTTATCAGCAAAATAAGAGTATAAGTTCCTCATTTACAAAGCTGTCAGGGTCAGAAGTTTAATCAAAGGCCAGACCTCAAGGGGAGGAAGAAGTGGAAAGCAGTTAAAATGGGAAGCCAAACTTGCTGGCCTATTCCCTAGAATAGCAAGGACTCTGTCAGCATGCTATTCAATATCTTACAAAAGATTTTAACCTGTGAGTAACAAAATCATTTTAATAAATTAGGTGTCTTCACACACCTTGTTCCCTCAACAGCTCCCACCCCACACCGCTTTCCAAGAAGAAAATTGCTGTGCCTACTTGCCACCTTTTCCTTCACATATTCAAAATACTAAAAGGTACTGCAGTATAGATAGTATATCAGTAATGGTATACTAGTCAGGATTCTCCAGAGAAACAGGACCAATAGGACTTGGATAAACAGATAGATGATAGAAAACAGATAGATAGATGGATGAGGGGATTTAGAAGGAGAATTGTCTCACATGATTATGGAGGCTGAGAAGTACTATGATAAGCCATCTATAAGCTGTAGAACCAGAGAAGCTGGTAGTGTGCCTCAGTTCAAGTCTAAAGGCCCAAGACCCAAGGAAGCTGATAATGTAACTTTCAGTCCAAGGTTGAAGGCCCCCAAGTTTTGGGAGGCTGCTGGTCCAAAGGACAAAGAACCTGGAATTGTGATGTTCAAGGGCAGAGGGAGAAGGGTGTTCCACTCTGGAAGAGAGAGAGAGCCGTCACAGTTCTTATGCCTTCTTGTTCCATCTGGGCCCCCAGCCAATTGGATGGTGCTCACGCACCTTGAGGGCAGATGTTTCCCACTCAGTCCAGCGCCCACACAGACATACCCAGAAACAATCTTCACCAGCCATCTAGGATCCCTCAATCCAGTCAAGTTGACACCTAAAATTAACCATCACAAATAGTAATGTGGAACATATCTGACTCATCTTGCCTCACCCTTGCTCACTCTCTGACACTCACCTTCAAACCCTGCTTACAGAGAAGTAACTGCTATCAGGTAACAACTAAGAGTTCATTAAGCCTACTCTTCTTCAGGATAAATTTGAATTCTAAACCCAAAATTTAATAACAAGTTTAAAGTATCTACTTGATTTTGTGAGACTGAGATTAAACAAACTACCTCTTGCTTAGCAAACTCACTTGCAGCCTGTTATTTATGACCCAGTTTTTATTGACTATGATGTGAGAGTCATAGCTGATGTGAAAGTTGTCAGAATCAAAATGGCAAGTTCAAGGGTTTGATCTCTGTACCAACCAGCTGCCAGAACAAGACAGTAACAAAAAGAACCAAGACGGAGTTGCTTGTGTTAAAACAAACAAACAAACAAACAAACAAACAAACAAACAAACAAACAAAAAACCTCTGACAAATAGAGCTTGGAAAGGCCATTAAGGGAAGGATTCTCATGCACTTATGCCTGCTAAGAAGAACTATCACAAAGTGAGACAGGATATGTCTAAACCTGTGAACCAAATTGACTCCATTTTCCCTACAGAAGACATTTTGTTACAACCTGTACTTTTCCACTCCTCAGTCATGAGACTTCCAGGGCACATAATTACTCCATGTCCATAATAAAAGTGACTGAAAGAAACCAGTTCAGTGTAACCACCTGATAAACTGAGATAAGAGAGGAACAGATATTTACTGAGCTACAAAACCCCTTCCTCAAGCATTGTTAAAATATAACTGTTAGCTTTTTAAAAAACATCATTATGTACCCACTTTTTGATCCTCTCCCATAATCATAAAGATTAAGTTACAGAATAACTTTAAGACCCTTTTAGGAGTTACATGGAAGATGCTTCTGGAACTGACCTCCCTCACAACCACCATATAAATAACAGATATCATCAAAGCAAGATGCTGATGCCAATTCAAGAAATGCTTGCCTTTAAACACCCTTCCTCAACTTTCCTCTGGGAGACAGCTTCCTCTGTCTCCTTTATGCATAAGTCATATCCTTTTAAAAAAGTGTTGCTTGCTTGTCATGCTGCTGGGTGCTTTGTTCATTTCTGTAACACTGAGACCCAAAAACCTTGTCCAGTATCAAAAGTACTCTGCAAAACCACAACCATGCACAGAGGCCATCACAACCTTAACAAAAAATATTTCTGTGTGGGAAATGCTCTCACCTGTCCAATGCCAAAGAATGGACATGGAGACACTAGGAACAGTGAAGCAAGACTTTAATTACAGCCTTATAAGGTTTGGGTGTCTGAAGGGCAGGCACATGGAATGGGGCTATAACAATCAATTTATTCCCTAGTACACAAGTCCCTCCCCCCACTTCCTCATTGGCTGAGTACTACAGGATGCACAATCTTCCTGAATGATGGCTTAAATCTATTACCCCCTTGCAAGGAATTCCTTTTTCTGGGGGCTCAGAACAAGCCCACAAAAAAGGCCTGCTTAAGCCCTGTGAAAGGAGAAACACCAGGGAATGAAGAAAACAATGGGGGTTAGTACCTAATTACCATCTCAGGGAGAGCTCTGTCTGTTCAGAGACCCTCTGGGAATGGGCTGAATCAGCCAGACAACTTTTGGGCTGGGACTGAATCAGTTAGAACACCCTCAGATAAGTTATTTCTGAAAATGAATCACTTAGATTATTTTCTTACATTCTGTGAGGACATCTGCCAAATAACTGTTCAACCTCAAACTGACATCACCCTTGTTATTGATCCTTGTAGCCAAGGATAATTATCTGCAAAACAATTATTTAATCCTCCTCCAAACTTTGACCTTGGTGTTATCAACACCACATTCTAACCAACTGAACTAAGTGGACAGCCTGAAATAAAACCTTTTTCTTAGAAATTTGTTCTCTATAATTTTTTTTATAGTAATGGTCATGTTGCTGAACCCCTCCTCATTTCTCTCCTTAACAGCCATGGCTTCTCTGTAATGCCAGGAAAATAGAACAGTGAAAAAACCATTCTGAGTTACAGCATCTTAATATTTTTTCATCTTGTGCTGGCTATCAGCAATGTTGGAGCTAGTGGAAAAACACTGCAAAGCCAGTTCAAAACAAGGAAGTATTTAAAAGTTTTCCATGATTCCTTCTCATTACATGGTACTGGCCCCTCCAAGTTTACCTCTCCATCTTATCACAACAGGTAACAATCCCCAAATTGGTAGAGGGTTTTCAGAACTGGTAGTTGAAGATGTATTCTTAGAGGACAAATTTGCTGATGGTCCTCTTGTGGGCCCTTGTTATCATTGAGTGAATTCAGGTGCTCTTGGAATTTTGACATCAATACTATTACCTGGCCCACACTCAATATCAGATTACATAAACTTGAAGACCACTGGTTTATCTCACAGTCCCTTAATCACAAAGTAACTTTATTATTGTTATTGTTATCATCATCATCATCATCATCATCATCATTATTATTATTGATGGCTGGCTGGTAAGGGATCTGAACCCTTGAGGGGAGAGGGACTGAAGATTAAATTGAGCACCAGTGGCCAGTGATTTAGTCACTCATGCCTATGTAATGAAGCCTCCATAAAAACACAAAAGGACAGGGTTAGTGGAGGTTCCTGGAGGGTGGTGTACCTCCACACCACCTTGGAAGTTCCACACCCCTTCCCCCATTCCTCAACCAATGCATCTCTTCATCTGAGTCCTTTGTAATATCCTTTGTGATAAACCTGTAAAAACAAGTGTTTCCCTGAATTCTGTGAGCCGCTCTAGCAAATTAAACCCAAGGAGCGGGTTGTGGGAAACCCAATTTACAGCCAGTCAGTCAAAAGCACAGGTGAAACTACCTGGGGCTTGTAATTGGCATCTGAAAAAGGGATGGAGGGGAAGCAGTCTTGTGGGACTGAGACCTCAGCCTGTGGGATCTGATGCCATGTCCAGGTAGAGTGTCCAGTTGAATGGGGGCATACCCAGCTGGTGTCTGCTGCAGAACTGATTACTTGCTTGTTGTGTGGGGGGAAAACCCCTCACATCTGGTATCAGAGGCATGTTGTGAAAGCATAGGAGAAACCACGTTTGTTTTTTCTACTCAACCCCTCTCACTTAAATGCTAAGAAGCCTTTCTATAATTTGCAGCCATACGCACAACTGTACCTGCATTTCTGCCTTCCTTTTTATTTTCCATATTCCCAGTAGTTCAGTCTTTCTAAAGACAGTCATTAAGGCTGTTCACAAATATTTCAGATCTTTCTCCTCTGGACACAGGGAATGACTGCATTTCTCTATCCATTTGAAGTTACATATCACCTGTGATTTGCTTTAGCCAGTGACATTAGAGTGGAAGTGATGATTACTGCTCAGTAGAAGCCTTAGGAGCCAGTCTGTACTTTTCTGTGTTTTGGTTCCATCTCCTCTAGTAACCTGTAACATTCCTAGTGGGGTAACTCTTTCCACCTGGGTCCTAAACGAGGACAATGATGATGTACAGCAGAACTCCCAGACAACCCACATGCACATGTAATATGAATGAGAAGTACATCTTTGTTGTTGTTTCCTTTCTATTTACTTTTTGTTTTTTTATGCAGCTGGCCCATATGAAGATCCAAACACTTGACCTTTGTGTTATAACACTATACAGTATCCAACTGAGCTAACTGGCCAGCCCCTTATTTGTTTTTAGTTGCACATCTTTGAGGGGTACAGTGTGTTGTTTCAATACATGCATATATTGTATAATGATCTACTAAGTATTGTTAGCATATCTATCACATAAACATTTCTCATTTCTTTATGATAACTTTCACAACTCTCTTTTAGCTATTTTGAAACATACAATGCAGTGTTATTAGCTATAGTCACCCTAGAACACCAGAACTTATTCTTCCTCTCTAACTGTAACTTTGTATCTGTTTACCAACCTATTTCCCCCACCCTTCCCCCTTCCCATACTCTGGTAAACATTCTACCCTCTACTCCTGTGAGAACCACTTTTTGTTGACAGCATAAAGAAATTTTTTTTTTT
Source organism: Cynocephalus volans (assembly GCF_027409185.1). Taxonomy (NCBI): domain Eukaryota; kingdom Metazoa; phylum Chordata; class Mammalia; order Dermoptera; family Cynocephalidae; genus Cynocephalus; species Cynocephalus volans. Next base: position 4,311,719 of record NC_084462.1, on the reverse strand, counting down.
TGGTGGCTGGCCAGTACATGTATCTGAACCCACAACCTTGGGGTTACAAGGCTGCACTCTAACCTACTGAGCTAACAAGCCAGCCCCTGAGAAACACTTTTTAAAATATTCCACATATGAGGCAGGCCCGTGGCTCACTCAGGAGAGTGCGGTGCTCATAACACCAAGGCCATGGGTTTGGATCCTATACAGGGATGTCCGGTTGGCTCACTGGCTGAGTGTGGTGCTGACAACACCAAGCCAAGGGTTGAGATCCCCTTACTGGTCATCTTTTAAAAAAAATAATAAAATAAATAAATAAATAAATAAATAAATATTCCACATATGAGTGAGATCATGCAGTATTTGTCTTTCTGTACCTGGTTTACTTCACTTAATATGATGGTCTCTAGTTCCATCCATGTTGCTGTAAATGACAGAATTTTATTTTATTATTTTATAGCTGAATAGTATTCCATTATATGAGGGTACTTGAAAAAGTTCATGGAAAAAAAGAATTAAAAGATAATAAGTATCTTTCCATGAACTTTTTGAAGTATCCCTGTGTAATTAGTAAAGCCATTATGGAAGAGTATGGAGGTTCCCCCCAAAATTAAAAATAAAAACTAACTTATGGTCCAACAATTCCATTACTGGGTATATAGCCAAAGGAAATAAAATCAGTATATTGAAAAGACAACTTGTTGGGCTAGATCTCAGATTCTTCTACCCCTTCCTGTGCAGGCCATGAGTCAGGTAACTGAAAGAAGATTCTCACAGCTTTATGCAAGGTAGAAATACTTTATTCTTCAGAAGTGAGCTTCACCGACATGCTTTATCCTCAGATATGAGCTCTGCCAACCAGCGGTTCAGAGCAGTTATCTTTATGTTCTTAGTACACAATAGTGGCCACAAGCCAAGCATTACATAATTATAACAATCATGCTGAATCAGTAAATAGGCACACAGGCACAGTCACACTACTTTTATGACTTGTTTCTAGCAAATGTGCTGAATCTCGCCTATTTGTAACAGATGTGATGTGAGAGATCCTGACAAAACTTTTCTACTTTCCTTACACACCTGCACTCCCATGTTAATTGCAGTGGTGTTCACAATAGCCAAGATATGGAATCAACCTAAATGTCATCAATGGAAGAGTGGATAAAAAAATTGTGGAATACATATATGATGGAATCTTTATTATTTTTAGTCACAGATATTTGGGGATTGTTATGATTAGAACAAAACCTAATGTAAGAAATACAAATGCTCACTCAATCTGCAAATGTCTTTCATAAATTCTTTTGCAATTCTCTATGGCCTTTAAAACAAAAGATCCCATCTTCTTAGCATGGCATGCAAAGACCTTGCATTTATTTTCTATGACTATGTAACCCAAAAAATATCTCAATAGGGCTTTTTATAATCCAAGACAGGCCAATCCTAAAATTCTCATAGACGAAAAATGGCCAAGAATATTTTAAATAATTCTAACAAAGAAATATGATAGAGATTTTGCTCTACTTGATAACAGTCAAGATTTACTATAAATCTGTAGTAATTAAGATAGTGTGGTGTTGGTACACAGATAGATACATATTCCAAATTGTAACTGAGTGCTCAGAAATGATCCATTCATATAGAAATTGGATACATAACTGAGATGGCATTACAAGTCAGTGCAAAAAGGGGGTGATTACATGGAGCTAGCAATCTTCAAGTTAAGTGTGTAGTTCTCAATTCAGCCATTGCTGCAAGCTTAGGGGTCATGAGGGCCAGCTGACTTCAAATTTGAAGGCTGTCACAACCCTCAGGTTTGATAGATCACTTCTCCAGGTGAGAGAGACTCAGAAGTCACTGAAAGCATTATACTTATGATTACAGTTTTATTATTTCAGAAGGATAGAAATTTGAACCAACCAAGAGAAGAGACTCAGGGAGAAGTGTGGGAGTATTCCAAACATGAATCTTCTGTCATTCTCAGGGATGTGTTACCCTCCCAGCATTGAGGTATGTCAATACCCAGAAGAGTGTGGCCAGCCAGGGGAGTTCACTTGAGTTTCCCTTCCAGATATTTTATTGGGATTTTATTACATAGTCATGATTGATTGGGTTGAACACAACTCCCTTCCACTCCCTAGAGATTTGGCTGATATCACATGGCTCAAGGTGCTAACCCTGTAATCACATGATCCACCTTTCTGGTATTGCCCACTGCCATCCTGAGTCTTTTCCTTAGCAGTATCTATCAGCTGTGGCTTGAGGGCCCCCCATGAGTAGCAAAGACACTCCTATCACTCAGGAAATTCCAAGGGTTTTGAAGTTACCTCTTAGGAACCAGGAACAAAGACCAGCCAAATTCTTTATTGCACAGTTATTTTAAAAAGTGTGCTAGGATAATTAATTATCTTATGGAAAAACCAAATAAAATTAGGTGTTCACTTTATACCCTACAGAAATCAATACTCTGTGTATTAGACTCTAAAATTCAGCAAAACTTTTTGGTTCAGGGCCAGATAGTAAACTGCATTTTAGACTTTGCAGACTACTTACAATCTCTCTTGTATATTCTATTTAATTAACCCTTTAAAATGTAAAAAACAGTCCTGGCTCAAAGGCAAAGCCAAAATAAGCTGTAGGCTGGTTTTGGCCCATGAGCTGCAGTTTTCTAGCCCCTGAAACTCTAAACGTGAACAGAATTCACATTTTAGAAGAAAATACAAGAGAATGTCTTTATGATTTTTTTGTTTTGTTTTGTTTTTTGGGGTTTTTGTTTGTGTGTTTGTGGCTGGCCTGTAGGGAGGCCAGAACCCTTTATCTTGGTGTACTAGCCAGCCTCCAAAAATAAATAAACAAATAATAAAAGTCAAATAAGAAAAAAACTCTTCTTGGTTCTGCAGCAGATCATACAGGCTCTTAAATTATGATGTTAACAAAAGAACATCTCCTCGAAATACCAAATTCTAGTGGAATACAGGGTGCTGAGTTATAGAGCTCGTACACAATAGCCATGCATTTTTTTAAAAAAATATTTTTTTTAATTTTTTTATTTTGTTGATATACATTATGGCTGATTATTGCTCCCCATCACCAAAACCTCCCTCCCTCCTCCCCCCCCAACAATGTCCTTTCTGTTTGCTTGTCGTATCAACTTCAAATACTTGTGATTGTTATATCTTCTCTCCCCCCCCCCGGTTTTTGTGTGTGTGTGTGTGTGTGTGTGTGTGTGTATGTGTTTGAATTTATATATTAATTTTTAGCTCCCACCAATAAGTGAGAACATGTGGTATTTCTCTTTCTGTGCCTGACTTGTTTCACTTAATATAATTCTCTCAAGGTCCATCCATGTTGTTGCAAATGGCAGTATTTCATTCGTTTTTATAGCTGAGTAGTATTCCATTGTGTAGATGTACCACATTTTCCGTATCCACTCATCTGATGATGGGCATTTGGGCTGGTTCCAACTCTTGGCTATTGTAAAGAGTACTGCGATAAACATTGGGGAACAGGTATACCTTCGACTTGATAATTTCCATTCCTCTGGGTATATTCCCAACAGTGGGATAGCTGGGTCGTATGGTAGATCTATCTGCAATTGTTTGAGGAACCTCCATACCATTTTCCATAGAGGCTGCACCATTTTGCAGTCCCACCAACAATGTATGAGAGTTCCTTTTTCTCCGCAACCTCTCCAGCATTTATCGTTCATAGTCTTTTGGATTTTAGCCAGCCTAACTGGGGTTAGATGGTATCTCAATGTGGTTTTGATTTGCATTTCCCAGATGCTGAGTGATGTTGAGCATTTTTTCATATGTCTGTTGGCCATTTGTATATCTTCCTTAGAGAAATGCCTACTTAGCTCTTTTGCCCATTTTTTAATTGGGTTGCTTGTTGTCTTCTTGTAAAGTTGTTTGAGTTCCTTATATATTCTGGATATTAATCCTTTGTCAGATGTATATTTTGCAAATATTTTCTCCCACTCTGTTGGTTGTCTTTTAACTCTTTTAATTGTTTCTTTTGCTGTGCAGAACCTTTTTAGTTTGATATAATCCCATTTGTTTATTTTTCCTTTGCTTGCCCGTGCTTTTGGGGTTGTATTCATGAAGTCTGTGCCCAGTCCTATTTCCTGAAGTGTTTCTCCTATGTTTTCTTTAAGAAGTTTTATTGTTTCAGGGTGTATATTTAAATCCTTAATCCATTTTGAGTTGATTTTAGTATACGGTGAGAGGTATGGATCTACTTTCATTCTCCTGCATATCGATATCCAGTTATCCCAGCACCATTTGCTGAAGAGGCAGTCCCTTCGCCAGTGAATAGGCTTGGTGCCTTTGTCAAAGATCAGCTGACAGTAAGTGTGTGGGTTGACTTCTGGATTCTCTATTCTATTCCATTGGTCAGTGTGTCTGTTTTTAATGCCAGTACCATACTGTTTTGGTTATTATAGCTTTGTAGTATAGCTTAAAGTCAGGTAGTGTTATGCCTCCCGCTTTATTTTTTTTGCTCAGCATTGCTTTGGCTATGCGTGGTCTTTTATTGTTCCATATAAATGTCTGAATAGTTTTTTCCATTTCTGAGAAAAATGTCTTTGGAATTTTGATGGGGATTGCATTGAATTTGTATATCACTTTGGGTAGTATGGACATTTTCACTATGTTGATTCTTCCAATCCAAGAGCATGGGATATCTTTCCATCTTCTCGTATCCTCTCTAATTTCTCTCAGCAGTGGTTTGTAGTTCTCATTATAGAGATTTTTCACCTCCTTGGTTAACTCAATTCCTAAGTATTTAATTTTTTTGGTGGCTATTGTAAATGGGGAGGCTTTCTTGATTTCTCATTCTGCATGTTCACTATTGGAGAAAAGAAATACTACTGATTTTTGTGTGTTGATTTTGTATCCTGCTACTGTGCTGAAATCATTTATCAATTCCAACAGTTTTTTGTAGAGGTTTTAGGCTGTTCGATATATAGGATCATGTCATCTGCAAACAGGGACAGTTTGACTTCATCTTTTCTAATCTGGATGCCCTTTATTTCCTTCTCTTCTCTGATTGCTCTGGCTAGTACTTCCAACACTATGTTGAATAGGAGTGGTGAGAGTGGGCATCCTTGTCTAGTTCCTGTTCGTAAAGGAAAAGCTTTCAGCTTTTCCCATTCAGGATGATATTGGCAGTGGGTTTGGCATATATGGCTTTAATTATGTTGAGATACTTTCCCTCTATACCTAACTTATAGAGGGTCTTTGTCATGAATGAGTGCTGAACTTTATCAAATGCTTTTTCAGCATCTATAGATATGATCATATGGTCCTTGTGTTTGAGTTTATTAATATGGTGTATCACATTTATTGAATTGCGTATGTTGAACCAACCTTGCATCCCTGGGATGAATCCCACTTGATCATGATGAATAATTTTACGTATGTGTTGCTGTATTCTGTTTGCTAGTATTTTAGTGAGGATTTTTGCATCTATATTCATCAAGGATATTGGTCTGTAGTTTTCTTTTTTGGTTATATCTTTACCCGGTTTTGGTATCAGGATGATGTTTGCTTCATAGAATGAGTTTGGGAGATTTGCGTCTGTTTCAATCTTTTGGAATAGTTTGTAAAGAATCGGTGTCAATTCCTCTTTGAATGTTTGGTAAAATTCTGCTGTGAATCCATCTGGTCCTGGGCTTTTCTTTGTTGGGAGCCTACTGATAACAGCTTCAATCTCCTTTATTGTTATTGGTCTGTTCAAATTTTCTACATCTTCACGGTTCAGTTTTGGGAGCTTGTGTATGTCCAGAAATTTATCCATTTCCTCCAGATTTTCAAATTTGTTGGCGTATAGTTGTTTATAGTAGTCTCGAATGATTCCTTGTATTTCAGATGAATCAGTTGTAATATCGCCTTTTTCATTTCTAATTTTTGTTATTTGAGTCTTCTTTCTTCTTTTTTTTTGTTAGCCATGCTAATGGTTTGTCAATTTTATTTATCTTTTCAAAAAACCAACTTTTTGATTCATTGATCTTTTGAATTGTTTTTTGGTTTTCAATTTCATTCAGTTCTGCTCTGATCTTAATGATTTCTTTCCATCTGTTAACTTTAGGTTTGGATTGTTCTTGTTTTTCTAGATCTTTAAGGTGAAGTGTTAGGTTGTTCACTTGCCATCTTTCCATTCTTTTGAAGTGAGCGTTTAATGCAATAAATTTTCCCCTCAATACTGCTTTTGCAGTATCCCACAGGTTTTGGTATGATGTATCATTATTTTCATTCGTTTCAATAAATTTTTTGATTTCCTGCTTGATTTCTTCTTGGACCCATATGTCATTAAGTAGAATGTTGTTTAATTTCCATGTGTTTGTATAGTTTCCAGAGTTTTGTTTGTTATTAATTTCTAGTTTTAATCCATTGTGGTCTGAGAAGATACATGGGATAAGTCCAATTTTTTTGAATTTATTGAGACTTGATTTGTGACCTAATATGTGATCTATCCTGGAGAATGATCCATGTGCTGATGAGAAGAATGAATATTCTGAGGTTGTTGGGTGGAATGTTCTGTAGATATCTGCCAATTCCAATTGGTCTAGCGTCTTGTTTAGATCTTGTGTTTCTCTGCTGATTCTTTGCCTAGATGATCTGTCTAATATTGACAGTGGGGTGTTCAGGTCCCCTGCTATTATGGTATTAGTGTCTATTTCCTTCTTTAGGTCTAATAGAGTTTGTTTTATCAATCTGGCTGCTCCAACATTGGGTGCGTAGATATTTATGATTGTTATGTCTTCTTGATGGATCAGTCCTTTTATCATTAAGTAGTGTCCCTCATTGTCTCTTTTGATGGTTTTTTAGTTTAAAGTCTATTTTGTCAGATATAAGAATAGCTACTCCAGCTAGTTTTTCTTTTCTGTTTGCATGGTAAATCTTTTTCCATCCTTTCACTCTTAGTCTGTGTGAATCTTTATGGGTGAGGTGGGTCTCTTGTAGGCAGCATATAGTTGGGTCCTGCTTTTTGATCCAGTCAGCCAGTCTGTGTCTTTTAATTGGGGAATTTAAGCCTTTTACATTAAGAGTTGTTATTGAAAGGTGTTGATTTATTCCTAGCATTTTATTGGTTGTTTGGTTGTCTTAGGTGTCTTTTGTTCCTTGCTTTCTGATTTACTGTTTGGTTTCTGTGTTTGTTGGTTCCTTAGGTTGTAGATAGTGTTTTTGTTAGCTTGTTTTCTCTTCATGACTGCCATTTTTATTATACTAGATTTTTCTTGGGTTTTTATGGTAGTGGTAGTTATTTTTCAGGAACCAAACCCAGTACTCCCTTGAGGATTTCTCGTTAGGGTGGTCGTGTGGTAGTGAACTCCCGCAGTTTTTGTTTTTCTGAGACATATACTATTTGCCCCTCATTTCGGAAGGATAGCCTTGCAGGGTAGAGTATTCTAGGCTGGCAATCTTTGTCTTTTAGTATTTTGAATATATCATCCCATTCCTTTCTAGCTTTTAGGGTTTGTGATGAAAAGTCTGATGTTAACCTTATTGGGGCTCCCTTATAGGTGATATGACGCTTCTCTCTTGCAGCTTTTAAGATTCTCTCTTTGTCTCTGAGTTTTGCCAGTTTGACTATGACATGTCTTGGAGAAAGTCTTTTTGGGTTGAATACATTTGGAGATCATTGAGCTTCCTGGATCTGAAGATCTGTGATTTTTCCTGTACCTGGGAAGTTTTCTGCCACTATTTTGTTGAATATGTTTTCAATGGAATCTCCATTTTCCTCCCCTTCTGGAATACCCATGACTCGGATATTTGATCGCTTAAGGTTGTCTGATATCTCTCTCAGATTTTCTTCAATGTCCTTGATTCTTTTTTCTTTCTTTTTGTCTGCTTGTGTTATTTGAAACAGCCCATCTTCAAGTTTAGAGGTTCTCTCTTCAACTTCGACAAGCCTGCTGTTTAAACTCTCCGTTGTGTTTTTTATTTCACTGAATAACTTCTTCAGTTCAGCAAGTTCTGCTACATTTTTTTTCAGGACATTGATTTCCTTGTACATTTCCTCTTTCAGATCCTGTATACTTTTCCTCATTTCATCATGATGTCTAGCTGAGTTTTCTTGTATCTCATTCAGTTTCCTTAGAATTATCACTCGAAATTCCTTGTCAGTCATTTCAAGGGCTTCTTGTTCTATAGGATCTAGAGTTTGAGATTTATTGACTTTTGGTGGTGTACTTTCTTGATTTTTTGTATTTCTGGTATCTTTTTTTTGGTGTTTATTCATTGTGGCAGGGGGTTTTACAGTCCACCGGTTTGAGACTAATGACTAACTTGGATGTTGCTGTGGTTGCCAATTTCGTATGGCTCCCTCCGTGACTGCTTAGTTGGCCTCTAGTGCCTTGTGTTTGTGGTTGCCTCGGGTCTTGGGCTTCTCTGGGGAGCCACCTTTCTGGTCAGCTTGGACTCTGCTGGGCTGGTGGATCATGTACCACAGGGTGTGTGATCTCTGTTGAGCTTTCACTTCCTGTGCAGGACTTCTCCCCACCCCGTGTGCTCTGGCCCAGGCTGTTAGATCCTGCAGTGGCAACCCCACTGGGTGTGTGGTTTCTGTCGAATCTCCGCCTCCCTGGCCGCACGTCTCCGCACTCTGTGCGCACTGTGCTGGGCTGGGGCGTGTCTTCTGCAACCCTGTCTATCAGCTGGGCCTTCAAGACCCTGCTCGGCACTGCCTTGCCCAGGAAGTCTACCAGGTTTCTGCTAGGTACAGACGACTGGTCTCTCTGGGTGCCTTTGTAGAACTGTGTAGATCTTTCTCGGGACTTGTTCACCTTTGTATCCCCCTGGTGTAGACCGAATCTAGCGCCCACCTGCAGCCAGCTCTCCGGCAGGTTCAAGTGGACCTCGGAACTCTCCTACCACACTATTCCCAACCAGAAATTCGTTAGGCTTTTTTCCGAACTGGTGGCTGCAGAGATGGTATCTGCCTCCCAGTAACAGGAAGTTTACTGGGGGCCGGAGTCCAGGGTGTGGTGGAGTGACAGTCAGCCCGCCCGTACTTCCTTGCCCTCCCGACACTGGCCGGGGACGCCCCCCGCCACCAGCCCCGCCAGAGAACCGCGGAGGGAGTGGGATGGGAGGCCTGCCCACAGGCTCTGGAAAGCCCCGTGCCAGGCCAAGCAAGTGGGAGGGCTCAGTGATGGCCGAGCTGGGCAGAGCTGCCCGGACCTGGGAAAATGGAGGCATCCCCAGGGCGGTGAGTGGCCTGGTGGTGCAGGCGGGAGCCGGGTGGGCGTCTGCCGCCCACAGGACTGGTTCAGGGGTCACTCACAGGGTTGTGCCAGGTCGGGTGCTCACTCTCTGTCTCTGGTTTGCCGCCTTCCCTGTTCTCGGTCGCTGCCGCCTCGGGCTGTTCAGTCGCGGCGCGGCTCGGGCGCTCCCAGGAATCTTCTTTAATGCCGGCCTGAAACCTCGAATCCTGAATAGGGCAGCTGGCCGCCTTCAGCGCGGCCCCGGCCTCCGGGATCCTGTCTGCATCCACAGCAGCCCTTGCGCCGTGTTCCCTGTTTCGAGACTCGCTTTTGCAGCTAAGAAACAGTTCTTTTCCTGCTCCACACTTCAAAGCTGTTGCCTGTAAGTGAGGCAGCCTCTCCTGCCGGGGGCAAAGTGAAAAGCCATGCATTTTTGCATGGCTAAATTGCCAACAGCAGATGAAATTACCCTCTACTTGGTTTACTCTAATTTCAGCTTCACTTTTACAAAATGAAGGCAAAGCTCAACAGAGTACTCATAAAATTGTAATGAGCACCCGGGTATGGCTACTCTCTTTGCTAGAACGAAAGACTCAAGAGTCTGAGATTGATGCAAGGTATGGAAGCTTTATTATCAGGAGGTGCAACCTGGGAGACAGTTAAACTGTAAACTTTCTCAGAGGCTCAGGAGCCTCAGGAAGGGTTTTTAATGGGAAAAATGTGGGAGGTTTCTGGTCAAGATGGCAGAAAAGATGTTTCCTAGTGTTACTCTCTCCCCAAAATCAACCAATTTACAACTATTAAAAAGCAATGACAGCCAAGCTGGGGCCGCTGGAGCTCTGGCGAAGAGGAGGAGAGACCTACAGAGTTCATGAAGGCAGGAGAAGCCACAATGAGAGAAAGAAAGGATCACTTCCACCATTTCAAGCCCTGGCTGCTTTAAGGTTAGAGGTGGTGTGCACACAGAGCAAGAGCTGGCAAAAGCTGCAGCCGTGCCCTTCGTATGAACTTGCTTCTAAATGGAAGGGGAAAAGACGGCCTTGGTGGCCCCCAGGCCGGCAAGACCACTAACAGGGTTCCCTTGGACCCACACAGGAGTGAAGAGCCACAGATAATAGAAAGAAGGAACCACTCAGAGGCCAGTGAGTCATTGCAACAGACACATGGCAAGTCCTATGGGAAGTATTTGAAGTGCACGTGGTGGGGGAGTGACGGAGTTTGGATGTGTTGTCCCCTCCAAAACTCATGTGGAAATCTGATCTCCAGTGTGGCAGTGTTGGAAACTGACTGAGTCATGGGGCGGATCCCTCATGAATGGATTCATTCATTCATGAGTTCTCGCTCTATCAGTTCCCACGAGAGCTCGTTGCTTAAAAAGACCCTGGCACCTTCTCTCTCTCCCTTGCTTCCTCTTGCATTGTGATCTGCTTGTACCCACCAGCTGCCTGCCACTTTCTGCCATGAGTAGAAGCAGCCTGAGGTCCATGCCAGATGCAGCTGTCCCAGAATCATAAGCCAAATAAACCTCTTTTACTTATAAATTACCCAGTCTCAGGTATTTCTGTTATAGCAACACAAAATGGACTAAAACAGGGAGACAGGCCCACTGGGGGAACATTGGGGCACAGAAGGGACAGCTGACCTGTCCTCGAACATGCTCCCCCTTCGTCCTCCCTTCCCACCCTATTTCCCCTACCCTCCCCCCGCCACAACTGCTCCTCAACAACATCTTAGAATGAGGCATGGACCCGGGGGAAGACAAACTCAGTTGCAACTAGGCAAGCTGCCGCCACCACCTTGGAACCCTGCTGGGGTCCTGAGGCGTGGAGTTGGGTGTGTGTGAGGGGGAGCTGAACCCAGCTGCAACCAGGTTAGGAGAACACCAAAAACACCATTTTCATGCAGGTAGCCCACCATAGCCAAGGCAATTGTCACGGCTGCTGCAAAGGTGGCTAGTCTCTATAGCAGCAGTCACAGCCACTGTGCAGATGGCACACCAGGCTCTCAACATGATTGACAGAAGGAGAGGCACCTGCAAAGACAAAAAAAAAAAGAAAAAGAAAAGAAAAGGTCCTCTCTCTCCACAAAGCACACTCCAGAGTAATAGAAGAAGCATCTGCTTTGCAATAATAGGGGAGGACGTGATCACAGCTGTCTCAGAACTGGACAGATCATCTAGGCAACAAACCAACAGAGGAACAATTAATCTATTAGAGGGAGAGAATAAATCTATGGTTATGGGGGGGAGAGTGGAAGGGTAGGGGAGGGGAAAGAGAGAGAGGGAAGGGAAAGGGAGAGATTGGGTAAGAGGCATAAAGAATATGTATGACTTGTAACAACATGGTAATAAAAAAATAAAATGGAAAAAAATGTGGGAAACAAAGGGGGATGTTATTCCTGTTGGGGTGATGCTGTGTGCAGTCTTGCAGACTTTGGTCTTTTGTTATCTCATGATCAGACTTATAACCCCTCAACTCATTCTTCAGATGTTGGCATTATCTGGCTCCCTCAAGCTGGATGTCATCTTGTTCCCAGACAGCTGTGACTCCGAAAAAAGAATAGTTAGTTCTGCAAGTTACTAATTAGCTCTTATTATTTTGCTTTTCCTTAGCACTAAGTTCTCCAGCATTTTCTCGTGCTATTCTGTGAGCCAAGATTACAAAAAGACTTCTTTATGGTTAGTATTCTGCTTAAAGCTGTGTTCCTCAAAATGGCTTTTCTAAGGCTAATTGTCTATGATTATTTGCTGTGGTGGGCTCTTACAAAATATGATGATGTAGACCAACCTTTTATTGCACCCATAATATTTTGGTCTAGTTCATTCCAGTTGTCACTGAGTTCTCCTTTCTTCTTTCCATTCGGTAAGGAGTTAGCCAAAGTCTTGTCATCAAAAAAGGTACACAGTAATTTTCCAAACAGAAGGCTCCCTGGGTGAGTGTAGTTGGAGCTTTAGGCATAAACACATCAATGCCTTGAGCAAGCTGCACTTCTGGATCTGAGGAAGGTGGTTCAAGAACAATGCCAAATCCTAGAATGTGCCTCTCTTCATTGGAGGTGTGCTTGGCTGCTTGGAGACCAGACTGTTCAGATGCTCCTGATGTCTTCTTAATTTTTAACACAAGGGAAATTGGAGGTTGTCTGGTTTGAGTTCCAACTGCTTGAATTTGCATTAATTTCCTCATGGTCTTGAGTTCTTGGAGAATGGCCTGCAATGTTACAAATAGTGCAGTTTGATACAACTGACAAATTCACCACTTGAAATTCTATGTTGGAGCTCGGGCGTGGTGCATGGCTGATTCTGGAACGTTCCAAAGCGGGTGCTATAGTGCTCTGAGAACTACCCACTGTGTGCGTGTGTGTGTGTGTGGGGGGGTTGTTGGGATAACATTTCAGGCACCATGATGTGAAGGGTGGAGGCTCAGATGGGCCTCAGCAGAGGAATTCAAATGCTTAGGCCAGATACAAGCAAAATCTTGGTCATCTTCCCCCCCCCCTCCTCTTTGCAGTTGTCTGGTAAGGGGATCCGAACCCTTGACCTTGGTGTCATAACTGAGGATCTTCTTCTGCTTTTTCCGTGAAAGAAAGTGAGCCGAGATGCCGGGTATCATCCAAGCTTTATTAAAGAAAGAAAATCTCCTGGGCTGTGCTCAGAGTGGCACAGGGCCCATGGCTGCCCTGAAAATGGGGGGCAGCCCCAACCACGGGCTTGCCAGAGTTTATATTAGCTTTGGGGCACGAAATGTACAGGGGGGAGGGACCATTAGGTTGATGTAACTGGGTGGAGAACTGCACGATGCAGAAGCCGGAAAGTTGTTTCTAAGTCAGGAGGCTTCTCCTAAAGGGAGGGGGGGCGGGGAGGAAGTGGCCGGTGCCATTTTGTACTTGGGCTTGTCTAGGGTGGCGCTGGTGATGTTGCACATCTATTATGCTCCTTCTTTGCCAGCACGCTGATATGTTCTCCACTGCTGTCCTTCAGTAATCTTCTCATTCTTGTGATTTGTTTTTCATTTCCATGCTCTCATCTCCTAAAAAAAAAAAAAAAAAGGTTGTGTGGCCACCATTCATTAATATCGTTGATGAACTCTGAGATCTTCTGGTGATTATGTAAGACTGGCCCAAAAGCGCGAATCTTACTTGTTGGGAAGGCTCATCTCGTAAAGACCAGGAGACAGAGATCGCTGCAATTAAGCAAGAGGTTTTTTTATTCCAGCATGCTGGGGTCGCTCCGTCTTCAGGACAGAAGCAGCCCCGAGCCCTTAACACAGGCACTTTTTATACTATTTTTTAGACAGACTTTGGCAACAGAATGAGTTGTATATTGCTTATTGGTCATCTGAGGCGACCTTTAAATTTACTGGTGGCTTTTAGCGGGCTAGCACACTGACAAGGAATAATGTATTGCCTAATCATTTATCTTCCTTGTGGTCAGACCAGGTGGCCTCTAGATAAGAGACTGGTCAGTTTTTCCTGGAACTGGGTGTATTTTCGGTGGTTACTCCCTTCCTGGAATCTAGCTTATCTAGCGTGCCTGGGACCGCCTTGACTATGCTTGGCCTCTACATGACCCTTTAGAAGCTGCTTTACTTAGGATGGCTGATGTACTTAAAATGGCATTACTTTTCAAGATGGCGGCGGCTGCGGCGGCTGGCGCGGAGTAGCTGAGGTGGAAAAGGTGGCCACTGGGCCTCAGGCAGCCGGGAAACTTGTGGACCTTCCTCTGGCCATCTCTTAAGGGAGGACTGCTGCTGCTGGCCGGTCGTGGGGGCTCAACGCCACTTTGCCCCCGGCAGGAGAGGCTGCCTCATTTACAGGCAACAGCTTTGAAGTGTGGAGCAGGAAAAGAACTGATTCTTAGCGGCAAAAGCGAGTCTTGAAACAGGGAACACGGCGCCAGGGCTGCTGTGGATGCAGCCAGGATCCCGGAGGCTGGGGCCGCACTGAAGGCGGCCAGCTGCCCCATTCAGGATTCGAGGTTTCAGGCCGGCATTAAAGAAGATTCCTGGGAGCGCCCGAGTGGCGCCGCGACTGAACAGCCCGAGGCGGCAGCGCCGAGAACACGGAAGGCAACAAACCAGAGACAGAACGAGCGCCCGACCTGGCACAGCACTGTGAGTGATCCCTGGCCCACGCGGCTCCCGCCTGCACCACCAGGCCACTCACTGCCCCGGTGCTGCCTCCATTTTCCCAGGTGCGGGCAGCTCCGCCCTGCTCGGCCATCACTGAGCCCATTTGCTTGGCCTGGCGCGGGGCTTTCCGGACCCTGCGGGCTGGCCTCCTCTCCCACTCCCTCCGCGGTTCTCTGGCGGGGCTGGGGGTGTGGGGCGTCCCGACCAGTGTTGGGAGGGCTAGAAAGTACGGGCGGGCCGACTGTCACTCCACCACACCCTGGACTCCGGCCCCGGTAAACTTCCTGTTACTGGGAGACAGATAACATCTCTGCGACCACCAGTTTGGAAAAAAGCCTAACGAATTTCTGGTTGGGAATAGTGTGGTAGGAGAGTTCCCAGGTCCGCTTGAACCTGCCGGAGAGCAGGCTGCAGGCAGGCACTAGACTCGGTTTATACCGGGGGGATACAAAGGTGAACAAGACCCGAGAAAGATCTACACAGTGCTACAAAGGCACCCAGAGAGACCGGTTGTCTGTGCCTAGCAGAAACCTGATAGACTTCCTGGGCGAGGCGGTGCTGAGCAGGGTCTTGAAGGCCCAGCTGATAGACGAGGGGTGCAGAAGACACGCCCCAGCCCAGCACAGTGTGCACAGAGGGGGGAGACTCGACAGAAACCACACACCCGGTGGGGTCGCCACTGCACGATCTAACAGCCTGGGCCAGAGCACACGGAACGGGGAGAAGTCCTGTACAGAAAGTGAAAGCTCAACAGAGATCACACACCCTGTGGTACGTGATCCACCAGCCCAGCAGAGTACAAGCTGACCAGAAAGGTGGATCCCCGGAGAAGCCCAAGACCCGAGGCAACCACACACACAAGACACTAGAGGCCAACTGAGCAGTCACGGCGGGAGCCATATCAAATTAGCAACCACAGCAACATCCTAGTTAGTCATTAGTCTCAAACCGGTGGACTGTGAAACCCCCTGCCACAATGAATAAACACCAAAAAAAAGACACCAGAAATACAAAAAATCAAGAAAGTACACCACCAAAAGTTAATAAATCTCATACTCTAGATCCTATAGAACAAGAAGCCCTTGAAATAACTGACAAGGAATTTCGAGTGATAATTCTAAGGAAACTGAATGAGATACAAGAAAACTCAGCTAGACATCATGATGAAATGAGGAAAAGTATACAGG
The DNA here is from genome assembly GCF_027409185.1 of Cynocephalus volans. Classification (NCBI taxonomy): domain Eukaryota; kingdom Metazoa; phylum Chordata; class Mammalia; order Dermoptera; family Cynocephalidae; genus Cynocephalus; species Cynocephalus volans. The sequence goes on along the minus strand of NC_084462.1, from coordinate 4,296,216 downwards.
ATCTGAAAGAGGAAATATACAAGGAAATCAATGTCCTGAAAAAAAATGTAGCAGAATTTGCTGAACTGAAGAAATTATTCAGCGAAATAAAAAACACAACGGAGAGTTTAACCAGCAGGCTTGTCGAAGTTGAAGAGAGAACCTCTGAACTTGAAGATGGGCTGTTTGAAATAACACAAGCAGACAAAAAGAAAGAAAAAAGAATCAAGGACATGGAAGAAAATCTGAGAGAGATATCAGACAACCTCAAGCGCTCAAATATCCGAGTCATGGGTATTCCAGAAGGGGAGGAAAATGGAGATTCCATTGAAAACATATTCAACAAAATAGTGGCAGAAAACTTCCCAGGTATAGGAAAAATCACAAATCTTCAGATCCAGGAAGCTCAACGATCTCCAAACGTATTCAACCCAAAAAGGCCTTCTCCAAGACATGTCATAGTCAAATTGGCAAAACTCAGAGACAAAGAGAGAATCTTAAAAGCTGCAAGAGAGAAGCGTCAAATCACCTATAAGGGAGCCCCAATCAGGTTAACATCAGACTTCTCATCACAAACCCTAAAAGCTAGAAAGGAATGGGATGATATTTTCAAAATACTAAAAGACAAAGATTGCCAGCCAAGAATACTCTACCCTGCAAGGCTATCCTTCCGAAATGAGGGGCAAATAGTATATTTCTCAGACAAACAAAAACTGCGGGAGTTCACTACCAGAAGACCACCCTTACAAGAAATCCTCAAGGGAGTACTGGGTTTGGTTCCCGAAAAATAACTACCACTGCCATAAAAACCTAAGAAAAATCTAAACCCGCTAGTACAATAAAAATGGCATTCATGAAGAGAAAACAAGCTAACAAAAACACTATCTACAACCTAAGGAACCAACAAACAAAGAAACCAAACAGTAAATCAGAAAGCAAGGAACAAAAGACACCTAAGACAACCAAACAACCAATAAAATGCTAGGAATAAATCAACACCTTTCAATAACAACTCTTAATGTTAAAGGCTTAAATTCCCCAATTAAAAGACACAGACTGGCTGACTGGATCAAAAAGCAGGACCCAACTATATGCTGCCTACAAGAGACCCACCTCACCCATAAAGATTCACACAGACTAAGACTGAAAGGATGGAAAAAGATTTACCATGCAAACAGAAAAGAAAAACGAGCAGGAGTGGCTATTCTTATATCTGACAAAATAGACTTTAAACTAAAAACCATAAAAAGAGACAATGAGGGACACTACTTAATGATAAAAGGACTGATCCATCAAGAAGACATAACAATCATAAATATGTACGCACCCAATGTTGGAGCAGCCAGATTTATAAAACAAACTCTATTAGACCTAAAGAAGGAAATAGACACTAATACCATAATAGCAGGGGACCTGAACACTCCACTGTCAATATTAGACAGATCATCTAGGCAAAGAATCAGTAGAGAAACACAAGATCTAAACAAGACTCTAGACCAATTGGACTTGGCAGATATCTACAGAACATTCCACCCAACAACCTCAGAATATTCATTCTTCTCATCAGCACATGGATCATTCTCCAGGATAGATCACATATTAGGTCACAAATCAAGTCTCAATAAATTCAAAAAAATTGGAATTATCCCATGTATCTTCTCAGACCACAATGGATTAAAACTAGAAATTAATAACAAACAAAACTCTGGAAACTATGCAAACACATGGAAATTAAACAGCATTCTACTTAATGACATATGGGTCCAAGAAGAAATCAAGCAGGAAATCAAAAAGTTTATTGAAACTAATGAAAACAATGATACATCATACCAAAACCTGTGGGATACTGCAAAAGCAGTATTGAGGGGAAAATTTATTGCATTAAATGCTCACTTCAGAAGAATGGAAAGATGGCAAGTGAACAACCTAACACTTCACCTTAAAGAACTAGAAAAACAAGAACAATCCAATCCTAAAGTTAGCAGACGGAAAGAAATCATTAAGATCAGAGCAGAACTGAATGAAATTGAAAACCAAAAAACAATTCAAAAGATCAACGAATCAAAAAGTTGGTTTTTTGAAAAGATAAATAAAATTGACAAACCATTAGCATGGCTAACAAAAAAAAGAAGAGAGAAGACTCAAATAACAAAAATTAGAAATGAAAAAGGCGATATTACAACTGATTCATCTGAAATACAAGGAATCATTCGAGACTACTATAAACAACTATACGCCAACAAATTTGAAAATCTGGAGGAAATGGATAAATTTCTGGACACACACAAGCTCCCAAAACTGAACCGTGAAGACGTAGAAAATTTGAACAGACCAATAACAATAAAGGAGATTGAAGCTGTTATCAGAAGGCTCCCAACAAAGAAAAGCCCAGGACCAGATGGATTCACAGCAGAATTTTACCAAACATTCAAAGAGGAATTGACACCGATTCTTTACAAACTATTCCAAAAGATTGAAACGGACGCAAATCTCCCAAACTCATTCTATGAAGCAAACATCATCCTGATACCAAAACCAGGTAAAGATATAACCAAAAAAGAAAACTACAGGCCGATATCCTTGATGAATATAGATGCAAAAATCCTCACTAAAATACTAGCAAACAGAATACAGCAACACATACGAAAAATTATTCATCACGATCAAGTGGGATTCATCCCAGGGATGCAAGGTTGGTTCAACATACGCAAATCAATAAGTGTGATACACCATATTAATAAACTCAAACACAAGGACCATATGATCATCTCTATAGATGCTGAAAAAGCATTTGATAAAGTTCAGCACTCATTCATGACAAAGACCCTCTATAAGTTAGGTATAGAGGGAAAGTATCTCAACATAATTAAAGCCATATATGACAAACCCACTGCCAATATCATCCTGAATGGGGAAAAGCTGAAAGCTTTTCCTTTAAGAACAGGCACTAGACAAGGATGCCCACTCTCACCACTCCTATTCAACATAGTGTTGGAAGTACTAGCCAGAGCAATCAGAGAAGAGAAGGAAATAAAGGGCATCCAGATTGGAAAAGATGAAGTCAAACTGTCCCTGTTTGCAGATGACATGATCCTATATATCGAACAGCCTAAAACCTCTACAAAAAAACTGTTGGAATTGATAAATGATTTCAGCACAGTAGCAGGATACAAAATCAACACACAAAAATCAGTAGCATTTCTTTTCTCCAATAGTGAACATGCAGAAGGAGAAATCAAGAAAGCCTGCCCATTTACAATAGCCACCAAAAAAATAAAATACTTAGGAATTGAGTTAACCAAGGAGGTGAAAAATCTCTATAATGAGAACTACAAACCACTGCTGAGAGAAATTAGAGAGGATACAAGAAGATGGAAAGATATTCCATGCTCTTGGATTGGAAGAATCAACATAGTGAAAATGTCCATACTACCCAAAGTGATATACAAATTCAATGCAATCCCCATCAAAATTCCAAAGACATTTTTCTCAGAAATGGAAAAAACTATCCAGACATTTATATGGAACAATAAAAGACCACGCATAGCCAAAGCAATGCTCAGCAAAAAAAATAAAGCTGGAGGCATAACACTACCTGACTTTAAGCTATACTACAAAGCTATAATAACCAAAACAGTATGGTACTGGCATAAAAACAGACACACTGACCAATGGAATAGAATAGAGAATCCAGAAATCAACCCACACACTTACTGCCATCTGATCTTTGACAAAGGCACCAAGCCTATTCACTGGGGAAGGGACTGCCTCTTCAGGAAGTGGTGTTGGGATAACTGGATATCGATATGCAGGAGAATGAAACTAGATCCATACCTCTCACCGTATACTAAAATCAACTCAAAATGGATTAAGGATTTAAATATACACCCTGAGACAATAAAACTTCTTAAAGAAAACATAGGGGAAACACTTCAGGAAATAGGACTGGGCACAGACTTCATGAATACGACCCCAAAAGCACGGGCAAGCAAAGGAAAAATAAACAAATGGGATTATATCAAACTAAAAAGCTTCTGCACAGCAAAAGAAACAATTAAAAGAGTTAAAAGACAACCAACAGAGTGGGAGAAAATATTTGCAAAATATACATCTGACAAAGGATTAATATCCAGAATATATAAGGAACTCAAACAACTTTACAAGAAGAAAACAAGCAACCCAATTAAAAAATGGGCAAAAGAGCTAAGTAGGCATTTCTCTAAGGAAGATATCCAAATGGCCAACAGACATATGAAAAAATGCTCAACATCACTCAGCATCCGGGAAATGCAAATCAAAACCACATTGAAATACCATCTAACCCCAGTTAGGATGGCTAAAATCCAAAAGACTATGAACGATAAATGCTGGCGAGGCTGCGGAGAAAAAGGAACTCTCATACATTGTTGGTGGGACTGCAAAATGGTGCAGCCTCTATGGAAAATGGTATGGAGGTTCCTTAAACAATTGCAAATAGATCTACCATACGACCCAGCCATCCCACTGCTGGGAATATACCCAGAGGAATGGAAATCATCAAGTCGAAGGTATACCTGTTCCCCAATGTTCATCGCAGCACTCTTTACAATAGCCAAGAGTTGGAACCAGCCCAAATGCCCATCATCAGATGAGTGGATACGGAAAATGTGGTACATCTACACAATGGAATACTACTCAGCTATAAAAACGAATGAAATACTGCCATTTGCAACAACATGGATGGACCTTGAGAGAATTATATTAAGTGAAACAAGTCAGGCACAGAAAGAGAAATACCACATGTTCTCACTTATTGGAGAACAGTATTGGAGGGAGCTAAACATTAATATATAAATTCACACACACACATACACACACACACACACAAATCGGGGGGGGGAGGGAAGAAGATATAACAACCACAATTACTTGAAGTTGATACAACAAGTAAACAGAAAGGACATTGTTGGGGGGGAGGGTGGGGAGGGAGAAGGGAGGGAGGTTTTGGTGATGGGGAGCATTAATCAGCTACAATGTATATCGACAAAATAAAATTAAAAAAAAAAAATGGCATTACTTATGTTTTCCCATTTTTAGCAAGCATTAGTACAGAAGCAAATTGCACATGTTAAAGTTATATTTTTCTCTATAATTACATGGTGATGATCTTGGATCACCAGTTTGAAGCGGTCGGATTTTCTGTTTCCTTTGCTCTTGGAGAACTTCAAGGTGTTGGGCAGGAGGCGGAAGCAGGAGGTAGGGGGCGGAGGTCAAGGGACAGGGGAGGCTGGCTCATTTTACCAGCCATCACGAAGCAGGAAGCAGGAGTCGGCAGGAGAGAGGCAGGAGGGAGAGGTGGGGGTGTGGGAAGGAGGAAAGAGGAGCTGGTTTCTGTCACTAGCCGTGGAAACGACAGGACCCGGGTCCGCGTCTGCAGTGGGGGAGGGGAGGCCGAGGAAAGGGAAGAACCACCCACCTCACACTGATTCGGCCGCGCTGCATGCACGGGGCCCAGCTGGCAGCGGGCTGGGGCTCTGGGGGAAGAGTGGGCCCCCAACCCGCTTCCTGCGTGGACTTGTCTCCTGGGGCCTTCAACAGACCCCGCCCTTCTCCTTTCGTCTTGCTTTATACAAACACCTCCCACCTCCCGCAGCAGCACAGCTTTGCGTCGGGAGCCAGTCGGCCGGGGCACACGGCAGGCCGAGCTGTATGGGATCGTTTTCACAGCTTTTGAACACTTCCGTAAAGTTACGGTTAACTAGTTTATATTGTATTAACAGTATTTAAGGAATGTTTGATTGGTCTCTGCCATGGCTCTCTGATGCTACAGCTGGAGGGAGCTTGGACGGAGGAACAGGGAGCGGGTAAGACCGGATCAGAGAGGGGTAGACAAAAGGAAGTGACAAATACAGCACATAGGTACTTCAGAGCCCCCTCTCAATAATCTCAGTTGCAAGCGAAGGCACTGCAATCTGGATGATATAGTACTGGAAAGAATGGCTGCGTGTGATTTCTTCAAAAACCATTTGCACCGTATTGCTTATACTACGAGAGAATCATGGTGGCTTTTGTAAGCAATTATTTCGTAGACTGTATTTTCAAATTGCTACACTTGCTGTTTTTCAAACAGTCGTGAAGCAAAAAGAGACCTTGGATATGAATACTTATTTGAGCCTCATTCACACCTTTCGTCTTTTTTTTTTTTTAACTTTAATTTTCAATTTTTTTTTCACTCACACCTTCTAAGTCTAATCTCACTGGCTGAGCTGCAGGGACTTGCCATGAGCCTTTATTACCCAAGCTTGGTGGCTCATTCATTTGTCCCGTTCTAGGGGGCATGTTCTCTGCTGTACGGACACCTAAACTTCTCTGTGATGTCCTCTCGCGCTCATTGTTCCTAGCAGTAAGTCATAAAAGGTGCAGTCCTCTCTGCCAGGCCCGTTGAGGTGGACGAAGCCCCCGCCGTGTTTGCGTTGGATAAACTTGAGCCTCTGGAAATCTGGGCAGTTTGTTCAGCATTGTGGCGAGCCTTCCAACCTTGCTGCGCAGGGCTGGGAGTGTCAGGAGAAGGAACAGTTCAGCGCCTTTTCGCCATCTCCAGTGTTAAAGCAAAAATAAAATGGAAACCAGGCTTTCAAAATTCCTGAGCAAATAAAACCATTGGGCCTTAAAAACAGCCTTAACCTTGCCTAAACTGCAAATATATGCAGAACTTTACGAGTCATTTCTGGTAAATGCTTATGTGAGAGAAAGACAATACAAAACCTGAGCCAATCAAAAGTAGCCAGCTAATTTATAATTATGTCATCAGGTACTTTCCAATAAGGCAAACCGAAACAGTCAATTTTACAACTAACCAATCAAATAATTTGATTTACTTTCTTATTCACCCTAACAATACTTGTCTCTAATGCTTTAAGCAGAGGAATACTGAACTTCTTTTGGTTTGATGTTTCCCAATTCACGAACTGTTGTTAGCTCAAATAAACTCTTGAAAATTTTATTGCGCCTCAGGTTTTTTTTTTTTTTTTTTTAAACAGGAGCCCTCCCAGGTTAACGTCACAAAATCAGCCTCTTCCCTTTTGTACGGCTGATGTTCCAAGATGGCCGCCCCCAGGGAGCCGCCGCGCAGAGGGCGCGGACATGTTGCCTCCTAAAGAGAAGCCCAAGTCCAACTGTCCCGGAAGATCATCGGCTGCCTTAGGCCGTGCCTTTACTGGGCTTAGGGGCTAGAAACCGAAGAGTTCACGGCAGTTAGGTGTAGCCGCCAGGTGACCGCAGTGGAGTTAGAGGGAAGTCAGGTGAGTTCGTGGGTCTCTCCGTGGAATAGGTTGGGGGGCAGTGAGGATCTGTGGGCATTGGTGTAGGGCTCCTTGGGAAGAGCTCGGGGTCCAGGACGGTGGGTATGAAGTGGGGGTGCCTTTGCGATCAGGCAATAAATAAAATAAAATAAATAAAAGGTCTGTCGCGTTCAACGACAGTGAGTCCCGAGGTCAGAGTTTGGGGGTTTTGCTGGTCACTGTGTAAGTAGGGCCCAGTGACTGAGAACGGCAGGGGTATTTGTCAGTAAAAGCGGTGTTTGGACTTAATACGGGGCTCGGTGATGAAGCCGGGCTGATGGTCAGCGTATGAGGGTGTCTGGTCTAGGATTCGGGGTTAATATGGGGTGTATGTTAAGTGTTTGGGGGAAGGTACAGGGGAATCGGGTTCAGAGGCTTGTAAAACCTGAAGCTTGTAGGTCACGGGCCCCTGGCTGGTGGCTGGGTTGAGGCTCAAACCTTGATTCGTGGGACGAACCTCATGAACGTTACGTTTCCCCAGAGTCTTCCAGTCCAGTTCCTTCTTCAAGGACTAGTTTGCAAATCTCCTGAAGCCCCTGCATCACCCCCTCTTTGCGTCCCCACAGATAGTTTAGGGAGATGAAGGATTAAGTAAATTTAAAGTGGTAAAAGTCGAGCTTCTTTTCTTCTTGCTGCAAACTGATTTGTATATCTCTTTTCAGGTTCTAGCCCACAGATTATATTTCCCGAAGACAGCCCTTATTGAACTGTTAGTATAGTTCAACTTTTGTCTTTTATTTTTCTCTACTTAATTTTCATAATTCAGATAAACTGTGGAAACTGGTGTAGTTTACTTTTTTAGTTAATTTCATATTCTGAACGTTTCCATAATACAAATTCTCTTATTAACAGATTTTTAAAATGGTCACAGAAATATATCAACAGGAGAGAGAACCGGTAATGTTGTGACTGGAGTCTGATTAAATAGATGCATATATGTTTGGATTGCATTGGAATATTTAAAAATTTAGTTATTACTTTTAGGATCATTTCAGGATTCAGAATTTACGCAAGGGTGTTCTTCCCTGACTCTCATCTCTTTATTTTTTTTTTTTTTTACTTTTATTGAAATTGTATGTAGGGCCATTTTTTTGTAACCTTTTATCTCATTTTATATAACATAATAAAGCAATTTAAAAATGTTATTAAATATTTATTTTGGTTTTAGTCACCTCACCAAACTTTTGTTATTACCAATTGCTTTTTCCAACTCAATGTTTTATTATGAAAAATTCCAAGCATATAGCAAAGTTGAATAAATTTTATAATGAACATATGGTGTATTAAACTGTTTCTGTTGCTAACAACAAAATACCTAGAACTGGGTAATTAATAAGAAAGTGAAATTTACTGCTTACAGTTTCAGAGGCTGGGAAGTCCAGGGAACACATCTACTGAGGGTCTTCTTTGGTGGTGGCTTTACAGCAATGCAGGGGTCTCACATGGCAGAAAATGGCAGAGGAGAGAGAGAGAGAGAGAGAGAGAGAGAGAGAGAGAGAGAGAGAGAGAGAGAGAGAGAGAGAGAGAGAGAGAGAGAGAGAGAGAGAGAGAGAGAGACTGTCATGTGAGAGAGAGAGAGAGAGAGAGAGAGAGAGAGAGAGAGAGAGAGAGAGAGACTGTCATGTGAGAGAGAGAAAGAGAGAGAGAGAGAGAGAGAGAGAGAGAGAGAGAGAGAGAGAGACTGTCATGTGATCTCTTTTTAAAGCCCTCAGAACCACGCCCCTGACCACCATTATTAATCCATTAACTGTCACCTTTTCAAGGCCTACCTTTTAATTACCATAATAGGACTTCCCACCCTCAGCAGTTATGGTCGGAGCTAAGTTTCCAATACCTGGAATTTTGGAGGACACAATTTAAGCTTCAACAAGTTTGAGGAAAACATTCAATCCACAGCATATACCCACCACCTAGATTGTACCATTAACATTTTTCTGTACTTGCTCCATCAGTTATCTATCCATCTCTGTATTCATTCCTTTTTGTATTCATTCATTAATTCGTCTTTTTTTTTCTTTTTAAAATACTTGGTGGATTTCTAAGTAGGTTGCAGACATCAGAATACATTCCCTTAGATACTTCAGCATTCCTATCACTAACTAAAGTTCTATTAATAGCTTTTAAATTGACTCCTTTAAACAGTCTGAGCATTTCCAGGTAATACTAGCCCAGTGGCAAGTGCATGGATTTTGGGATAAAATGAATCTGGCTTTCCAATCTGGATTCTTGCTCTTTCTAGATGACGTGGGTGAGTTACTAAACCCGAGTCTTGTTTCTTCATCTGTGCAAATAGAAGTTAGGTTCCTGTTTCAAGGTTGTTGTGAATTAAGAGAATTAAAATATATAAAACTCATAAATAGTGGCACACACATAGTAAAACTAAAGGAATAACAGCTACCATTTTTTCCTGTATTTGTACTTTTATACTTGTAAAATTTATAACTTAAAAATAAAATGTTCTGCCATGTAACACAGACATTAATTTTTTAATATAATTTTAAAATAATTTTGTCAATTTTTTATTGGTAAAATATACTTAATATAAGATTTACTATTTTAATTGTTTAAAGTGTATAGTTAGGTACATTCACAGTATTTTGCAACCATCACCACTATCTAGTTGCAGAAGCCTTTCATCACCCCAGGTGGAAACCATTCACCCATTAAGTCACTTCTCTTTTCCTTCTCCCCCCAGCCACTGGCAACCACTAACTGCCTTTTTGTCTCTGTGGATTTGCCTATTCTAAACATACAGCTTTTTTTCAGTTTGCGAAATGTTTTCAAGGTTCATCCTGCTGTGGTATGTACTTTGTTTCAGTACTTTATTCTTTTTTATGGCTGAGTAATATTCCATTGTGTGGGTGTGCCACATTTTGTTTACCCATTTATCTGTTGATGGACATCCTGTTTGCTTTTACTTTTTGATTATTGTGAATAGAGCTGCTGTGAATATTTGTGTATGAGTTTTTGTTTGAATACCTGTTTTCCACAGGGGCTGCATTTACCATTTTATGTCGCTACCAGCAATGTGTGAGGTTCCAGTTTTTCCACATTTTTGCCAACATTTGTTCTTTTCTTTTTCTTTTCTTTTTTTCATTATTCCTGTAGAGTTTTCTATTTTAGCTCTTTTTTTTTTCTTTCAGCACTTAGAAGGAAAAAACCATTGCTTTCTGACAAAGATTCTTTCCTTGGCTAAACTTTAGTCACGTTTCTGAATCTTCTGCTGGGCCTGACTGTGCACTGACTTGTAAAATCCAGTTTTAGCAAAGAACCCTGCTAAGTCAGTTTAGCAAGAAGCCCCCATCCTTGATATCTGATCGGGTTCCTCATCCCCCAGGTGATGTCTGATCACCCTGGGCTGTCTTCATCAAGAATCCTGTTAGGTCAGTTTAGCCAGAATTCTCCTTAAGCCTGATGTTTTCTCTTAGGAAGTTCCTATCCACTGACTCCCACCCTGCTCATTAGTTATAAATTCCTCCTTGCCCATGCTGTATTCAGAGTTGTGCCCAATCTCTCTCCCCCACTGCATGACCTTGTTGCAGTGGTCCATATACCTATCAAGATGGTCCTGAATAAAATCTTCCTTACTGTGCTTTTACAGTTGTCATTGACAGGCTGGCCAAGTAGCTCATTTGGTTGAAGTGTGGTGCTGATAACCCACAGTCAAGGGTTCAGATCCCCATACAGTCCAATTGCCAAAAAAAGAAAATAACAGCAATTATCACTGAATAATTTTTTCTTTAATACTTTTGACCTCCACATTTTCTGATGAGAACTCAGTTTTATTTTTTATTTTTTATATATTTTTTGGCAGCTGGCTGGTACAGGGGGAAGTCAATTTTTTTTTTTTTTTTTAAAGATGACCAGCAAGGGGATCTTAACCCTTGACCTGGTGTTGTCAGCACCACGCTCTCCCAAGTGAGCTAACTGGCCATCCCTATATAGGGATCTGAACCTATGGCCTTGGTGTTATTAGTACCACACTCTCCCAAGTAAGCCGTGGGCCGGCCCCTGAGAAGTCAATTGTTAACCTTATTTAGTATCCATTGCACATGACACTACTTTTATCTTTGCCTTTTGATAGTTTGAACTTTTTGAGTTTCAAAAAGAAAAGAAAGTGCTTTTTAGGTTTTTGCATATTGGCTCTGTTTGGGGGCACTCCTTTAAATGTAGTCAGGCCATGTATAACACTGCCTTAGGCATCACTTCCTGCTTGTGTTAAGTCTAAGTATCAGATGGAGGTGAAAACTTATGTTCCTCTCAGATCTTTTCTAAGCATGCCTCCTGCCCTGGGCATGTGAGCTTTTCAAAGCCCTTATTCTCCAAAGAGTCTCACTCTCAGTTTTGCCTCCCCTGCTTTTAGTGTATCTGTTGTATGCAGGCCATTGTATCAGTCCTTCAGGGAACCCACAAACAGGAAACAGACACGTAATTGCTTGGGAACATTGTCCTGGCTCCAGGACCAGGTCCACACCAGAAACACGTGAGGCTGTCTTCAAGGCTGCCATCCTGGCAGGAAGGGTTGCTAGGCATGGCCGAGGTAGGATGCCAGAAGACTCTCCTAATCTGTCGCCGTGGCCTTTCTCCTGGTTAAGCTCTCACTCTGTTGTGGTAAACCACTGACTGTCAGTTTCTGAGTTCTGAAAAGATTGATTCTGTTTTTGCCAGGTATTTTGATGCTCCTGAGGAGGTATAGTCCCATCAGTGAAAGATGTTGCTAGCTGCAGTGCTATCCATTTGTACTTATAGATTGTGGAACTGGTCAGCTAACCAATAAGTCTTGCTTTTGGTGTTTTTTCGGGGGAACCTCTTGGGCCTTCCATTATGTAGTCATATTGGACAAATACTGATAAATTGCCTCCTCCTCTCTAATGCTGATAGTTCTTATTTGATTATTTTATCAAACAACATCGGGTAGCATTTCCAGAATGGTGGTAAAAATATTGCACCACTGCCACCCCACCTTGCTCTTTGCTTAATAAGAGTATTTTTGTTACTGACTTTCAGCTAGATATATGTAGGATTTATTTGATTTTGTTTTCTATTTTGGCATATTTTCTTTTTGGAAGATTTAATTAATACAAGTCCAACTTAAGTCATTTTATTCCCTATCCCTGCCCTTCCCCAGAGAAAACTGCTATCTTGAAGTTGTTTTATATCATTCATATTTTTATAATTATACTAGATGTGTATGTACTCATAAACAATGTATACTCTTGTTTTGTGTGTTTTAGAAATAGATGGGAATGGTAGTTGTGATTTTGTAATTTATAAAATATGTGTATTTGGTCTTCATCCTGTTTGCTGGCACACAGTTCCTGAAACCCTTGGGATCACAACAGTGATACATGTCTTTTATGCATGCTAATGAGATGACTGGTTACAAGGGACTCTGGGATAGCCTCAGGATGGTCACCAGGGGAACCAACCATGTGATTTGAGGGTTGGAAATTTCAGCCCCACCCCCCAACAAGGAGGGCAGAGGGCTGAAGGTTGAGTTGATCACCAATGGCTAATGATGTAATCAATTACGCCTAAGTAATGAAGCCTCCATAAAAACTCAAAAGGACTGGGTTTGGGAAACTTCCAGATTGCTGAACGGGTAGAAGTGCCTGGGGGGAGGTCGGTGGCATACCCATAAAGGTCTTGGACGCTTCACACCCCTTCCTGCAAACCTTGCCCTATGCATCTCTTCCACCTGGCTGTTTGTCTGTATACTTTGTAATATCCTTAATAATACACCCATAAATGCACATGTTTTCCTGAATTCTGTGAGCCATCTTAGGAAATTAATTGAACTCGAGGAGGGGTAAGTAGGACCCTTGACTTACAGCTGGTCCATCAGAGATAAGGTGACAACCTACTACTTGCAGTTGGCATTGGAAGTGGGGGGCTGTCTTGGACTGAGCCCTTAACCTGTGGGATCTGACATTATATTCAGATAGTGGACATGTCTGATTGTGTCAGAATTGAGTTAGATTGTAGGACACTGTCTTAGTCTGTTAGTGCTTATTCTGTTAGTGCTACTATAGCAAAATAGCTGAGACTGAGTCATTTATAAACAACAAAAATTTATTTCTCACAGTCGTGGAGGCTGGGAAGTCTAAGATCAAGATTTCAGCAGGTTTGGTGTCTGGTAAGGGCTTAATCCCTGCTTCCAAGATGGCACTTTGTTGCTGTTCCTCTGGAGGTGATGAATGCTGTGGCCCTACATGGCAGAAGGGCAGAAGCACAGAAAAGGTTCCCTCCTGTCTTTTCATAAGGTCATTAATCCCATTCGTGAGGGCTCTGCCCTCATTACTTAATCACCTCCTAAAAGTCCCACATATTAATACTATCACATTGGTGATTAAGTTTCAACACATGAATTATGGGGGACATTCATTCCCTAGCACTCACCCAGTTATCCACCGGAGAATTGCTTGGTGTGTGGAATAACACCCTTCACATCTGGCATTAGAAGTGTTGAGTATGTGAGAGGAGGGAAAACACTTCAGTTTTTCTTATATCTCAAATATTAGTATATTGTATGTAGTTTTTTTTTTTTTAATAGGTAGTTGTGTTTTGTTTTTCATGCTAAGGAAGTAATGAATTTTTAACTCACTAAGGGTTCAAATTTGAAATAAATGCTGGATTTTTATGAAGTGTTTTTCACAGCATCAGTTTTCGTAATCATGTGGCTTTTCTCTTCTAATATTCTAAAAAAAATTCTTAAATATTGTAGTACTGTTGGTTACCTGCTGTGCAGAAAATAGTTAATGTAGCAGGCCTGAGACTGCTGTCCTTGGGAAGTCTTACAAAGTTGTCACTTGGCTGGTGTCTTAGTCCATTTCTGCTGCTATAACAAAATACTTTAGACTGGGTAATTTATGAACAGTAGAGATTTATTTCTCACATTTCTGGATGCTGGAGAGTCCAAGATGACAGTACCATCAGATTTGATGTTTGCTGAGGGCATCTTTGTGCGGTGTTGTCAAGCTAGAGCTGGGTCTGGAACTCACAGACCCCTCAAGTCTGTTCACAAACTCTTCACATGCAGGTCTATGAGCTAGGTAACTGGCAAAAAGGTCCTTGGAGTCTTGGTTGAAGAAAGAATAGTCTTTATTCAGCACACACAACACTATGAGCTAAATAGTCCACAGAGAAACTCAGGAACTCAACTGCTACAGGCAAAGGCCAAAGAAAAACTGAAACTGAGCAGCTGTGGGCATAGTAAACATGTTCTATTTTTAGACACGAGCTCTCTGTCAGCCAGCCTGCTTCACAAACTCAAGAACACACAATAGCAGCAAGCTAAAAAGATACATTGGTGCACATGCACACTAACTCCACCCACACACAACTTGTTTGCAAAGAAATGTGCTGCTGGACACCCCAACCAGGCCTGAGCTAGGGAGCCTGATTAAATTATCTTATTTGACCCACAGATGTGTTCACATGGCAGAAGGCAGAGTGGCAAAAAGTGTTGAACCCTGTGTGAAACCTCTTTTATAATGGCCTTAATCTCATTTGTGAGGGAGGAGCCTTTATGACCTAATTACCACCTAAGGCCCACCTATTGATATTATTGCTTTGGAGATTAAGTTTCAACATAAATTTTGGAGAGATATAAACATTCAAACTATGGCAGCTGACATTTGGGAACCTAGATTTTTGGAGGTATTCCTACCATTCCCTGATAAGAGTGGCTCATAGTGCCTGAAGTGTTTTTTCCAACAATATAATTTATCCTGAACCCTTGCTTTCCTCTGGGATTCTGGAATTTTGGGGTGTCCTAGGGATGAGTACCTGTATGATCAGCTCCTAATAAAAGCCATGGGCACTGAGTCTCTAATAAGCGTCCTGGGTCTGCAGTATTTCTTGTGTGTTGCCACAACTTGTTGGGGGGGGGGAATTAACTCATGGGACATGTGTCTGATTTCCTCCAGACTTTGCCATATGTGCCTTATTCCTTTGCTGGTTGTACTTTGTATTCTTTTATGGTAATAAATCATAGCCATGAATTCAAATATATGCTGAATCTTCTGAGTCCACCTAGTGGATTGTTGCACTTGGAAGTGGTCTTAAAGGCCCCCGACACGCCTGCCCAACCATCATTCACTTTTCTCTCCCTTTGTGAGAGATTCTCCAGGTGTTCCTTGGCTCATGGCACCATCACACCAATCTCTGCCTTTGTCTTCACATGATCTTCTCTTTTACCTGCATGTTTCTCCTCTGTGCATATCTTCTAAGGACATTTGTCAATGGGCATAGGGCCCACCTAGATAATCTAGGATGATGTAATCTTGAGATCCTTAATTACATCTGCAAAGACCCTTTTTTCAAATAAGGTCACATTCAGAGGTTCATGGGGGTTAGGACGTGGACATATCTTTTTGGTGGCCACCATTCAACTCACATTATACCAATATAGAAGGGTATGTGGGCACATGATTTTAAGAAAAAAAGGTCTGATCCTTTTCTGTGGGGTCCCCAAGTTGATCTGTATGAGAAGTCCTTGCCATTGAGGCTTTGGGTTGTGCTAATTCTTTCCCACCTTCTCTCTCACTCATGCCATTGCCACTTCACTGAAGAAAGGCATACCTCCCCCACATTCAGATTACTATATTTTGTTGCCCCACGATGTAAAGGCTTTGAGGCACCAAATAAAGGAATGGTTAGAAATATTGACCTTGACTTAAGATGAGTTCACAGCAGCAGTGACAGCTTCTGGGCCCAGAGGGAATGTGTCACTCAAATGAATTTGCTCTTCAACCCACAGGTTGCAGCTCCCCAGGAGCAAGAGAGTTCAAGTGAAGGAGGAGGAGGAGGTTCCTTGACTTGTATTCATCATTTCTTACAACACACCCTTGACTCAGATTTCTGAACAAAAATTTAAGGGAGATCCCGAAGAGACTAAAGACAAGGCATAGCAGTTACAGGGTATTTTCCGAAACAGAAGAAAATGACAAAGGCCCAGGTGATTTTTGGTTTCTTTTATTCTTAGTTTGATTTCCTATTGGATTTATAGAGGCTTAAAGAAATCGGTTTATTTAAATGAAAAGTATAAATTAGGGAAAATGGGCTCTGGGGAGAAATAAACTTAGGCTGTATTTTAAAAATGAGAACAAAGTGGGATTAGGAGTATATGAGGAGGGTACTTCAAAAAGTTCATGGAAAGATTCATATTATCTTTTAATTCTGTTTTTGCACCCATATTTTGAAGTACCCTCCTATTGTTCACAGAGTTTATAGTATGTGACCAATGTTGGAATATAATGTGTGACTCTGCCGGACCCTGTTGGTTACATTAACTGTCAACTTTGGTCTAATACTTCTGACAGCCATCACAGCCAGAGAATCATGGTAAGTTACATGACATGCACTGACTGAAGAGAAAGCAGGTCAGTTTCTTAGGGGATGTCAGTATTTCATGGTACTTAAGTCTTGGGAAATTTCTTTGATGGTTTTTCTTAGAGGTGACATGGTAGACTATCCTTAACAGCATTCTTTTAAAAGATATACAACCAGGTTTTGTATGGCTCTTTCTTATATGGTTATTCTGAGTCCCGTATGGGACTAGACCAAGTAGAATTTAGTGGAAACAGTTTTTCAGGAGACCATAGCCTGGTGGCCTATATTATCTAGCTTTGTACTCTGCGTTTATCTATGAATAAAACCCAATTGTTGGAAAACGGAAGGTTTGCTTGGCTTTCAAAGGTCTTCCATGAACAGGTGGCCAAACTGGTGTTCAAGTACACATTTGACCATGGGGCATTGAAAGTTCTGTTTGGTAATGGCTTGGGTTATTGAGATCCACAGGGTTTGCTTTAGAACTTGACTTTATCTTTAGAAAATATAGAGCCTTCTTTGTGCTCAAATGTAGTTATTAACCTCTCACCTCTTTTTTTATTGCCTTTACTTTTCATAGTTACATAAATGACTGGTTGTGGTATGATGAAAAATTTATACATTTGGTCTTTTTCTTTAGTTCCTGGCACAGAGTACTTAAAACCCTTGGAATTTCCTGAGTGATGAGTGTCTTTTGTTATTCATAAGGAGCCCCTTTCAACTATACCTGAATTTATGATAGTGAGGTGACTCAGGTTGGTCTCCTACATAGCTTCAGGATATGGGGACTGGTCACCAGAAGGACCAAGCCTTGATTAGAGGGTTAGAACTTTCATCCCCACCCTCTACCTCCAGGTTCTGTCACCAGTGGTTGATGATGTAATCAATTATGCATACATAATGAGACCTCCCATGAGGTTTGGAGGGCTTCTAAACAAACACATCCGCATGTGGAAGAGGGGATGCAGTCCAACTCCATGGGAACAGAGAACACTGTGCTTGGGACCCTTAGGACTTTGCCCTATATACTTCTTCATCTGGCTGTTTATTGTATTCTTTGTAATAAACTGTAATAGTAAGTATAACATTTTCCTGAGTTCTTTAAGTCATTTTAGCAAATTATGGAACCTGAGGGAGGAGGTTGTGGCAACCCCTGAATTTAGCCAAGTCCGACAGGTAACCTGGGGACCTAGTGCTTGCAACTGGCACCTAATGTGAGGGCTGTCTTGGGGACTGAGCCCTTAAACCTGTGGAGTCTGATGATAACTCTGGATAGTTAGTGTTAGAAAAGAACTGAGCTGTAGGACACCCAGTTGGTGTCAGCAAATCAAAGAGTTGGAAAATTGGTATTGAAAAAGACAATGTGTATTTGGTGTCAGAAAGAAGTACAGATTCATGGATACATTTTCAATGTAAAAGACTCAAATTATATAGTACACATAGTGATAAAACAAAGTTCCCCCATGTACATTTTTTCCTTAATTTTCTAGAACATCAACAAATGCTTGCTCTTGTGTTCTAGACATTTGCCTACACGGATATCTATGTCTATATATGTATTTATGTGTGTGAACATGCACGTGTTTGTATACATGTACGTACATTTATGTACAGAAATGCTTACATGTATAGCAGCTTTTTTAGGGCCAATGAATACTTTGTTTTGCTCAATACTGTGGCATTGTTTACATGTATGAAACCATACTGTATCATTCTGCATACATTATGTGTCACTGACTAGCATATAGTTCAGTGGCTGGCAAATAGGTGCTGAAATATATATATTTCAGATATTCTTAGGTTAGCAGGAGGATTTAATGGCTGCATATTACAGAAACTTATGATTTGTTGAATGAATGGATGACTGTACAGTTACAGAATATGTGACTTTGCAGCTTTCACAGTATGTTGAAAAAATAGTAATATAGATGCAGCCTGCATGATGAAAATGAGCAGGTCAACTTCTTTTACATTCCTTCTATTTCAATGAATTAAGGAGGACTGTGTTATTACAGCAATTGTTGACACCGGAGCATGTGGCTGTGGAGTTCACCTGGGAGGAGTGGCAGCTCCTGGGCCCCGCTCAGGAGGGCCTATACCAGGATGTGATGTTGGAGAACTACAGCAGCCTGGTGTCACTGGGTGAGGACAGCTGCCTTGTGTGACTCAGGGTGCCCAGTCAGTGGCCTTTCCTTTCTCAGCTTCTGAAAGCTTTAGTATGTCTATCTTGCTCTCAAGTGGTAGATTCTTAGCCCCCAGAGAAGGAGGTATAATCTCCCCTCTTAGAAAAAAAGCATTTAATTTTACAAACATGCAAATTGTGCAGTCCATAAAACGTACCATTTTCATATCGTCAGAAATGCATAGTGCAGTTCAGTGATCCTAAGTCTTCTCTCATTTCACACAAACAGGGTATCAAGTCAGCAAAACTCATGTACTCTCCAAACTGGAACAAGGAGAACCACTCTGGACATTAGAAGATGAAATCCACAGTCAAACCCATCCAGGTAAGTGAGAGAGAACCAAGAGGGGAAGGCAGTGGAAATCACATTCTAATCGTTTAGAGAAAGTCTCAGTTGTGAGAGTATCTAAGGATACAGAAACAGCTTCCACATATCCCTCTCCCCATTTGGAACCTCTTTTTTTTGTAGGAGTTTAAAGGAAAATATACGCCTCTATCTCTTCTTGGAACTGATCCCTACTGATTTCTTAGATGTTGAGTTTTTTCCTATAGGTTTCTTCTTGCATAATTTTCAGATCTCCCCTTCTTCGTCACTTATCAGAGTATGGTTTTATGTTTCTGAGGGAAAAACAACAGACTGCTTTTTCTCTCTGCTCTCATATCGTCATACAACACAACTTCTGACACCAGATGTGTGGGGCTTGTTTCATTACACACCAAGCAATTCTGCTGTGGACACCAGTCCCACAAGACAGCCCCACTTTAGATGCCAGTTGCAAGTTCCAGGTGGTGACCTATACTTCTGATGCACCCACTATAAAGTAGGGGTTCTCATTAATGCTCTCCTCAGGTTCAAATAATTTGCTCAAGCAGTTCAGGGAACTTAGGGAAACACTCTACTTTCATTTACCTACTCATTGCAAAGGATACAGATGAATAGCCAGATGGTAAGATGAATAGGGCAAGGTATGGGGGACGGGGCACAGAGCTTCCATGCTCTCTCAGGCGAGCCACTTCCAGGTACCTCCACGTGTCTAGCAACACAGAAGCTCTCCGAACCCTATCTTTTGGGGTGTTTAAGGAGGCTTCATTAAGTAGGCATGATTGATGACATCATTGGCCATTGGTGATCAACTCAACCTTCAGCCCTTCCCCTCTACCCTGAGGCCAGGGTGGGGCTGAACATTCTAATCCTCTAATCACATGGTTGGTTCCCCTGGCAACCAGCCCGCATCCTGACACTACCCAGGAGCCTAAAAGTAACCTCCTCAGAACAAAAGATACTCCAGGAAATTCCAAGGGTTTTGGGAGCTCTTATGTCAGGACTGAGGGAGAGACCAAATATATATTTCTTCTTATATCACAATATCACAATGTTCTTTTTACCCCTCTTTTTATGAAATTTCTCCTTCCGTGACTTTTAAGAGAAAACTTAGAATTTATCATTGTCTCTTGACTGATATACTTTCCCTCCCCCATTGGGAAATGCTTATTTTCTTTATAACAGTCAACCCCACCTTGGATGTTTTACCCTCTTCATAACCTGGCCTCTTAATGTGCATTTATCTGCTTCCTTAGCTTTTCTTTTTCCCCCACTCTGAGCTGCTCCAGATGTTCTGTTTCCATTCTATACTCTGTCTCATAGGCCTTAAAACCTTACTCATTCATATATGTTAAGTTCTTGTTCTCTGTGGGGACTCCAAGTTGACATTTCCCATAGCATTGTCTTATCTACATGCTAGTACCATATATTTTACCATGGAGTTGTCTCCATGGCAACTCCCCTATGAGTTTATACTTTTTGTATGAGGAACTAGAATCATCTTCCCTCCAGGGAAACTCCTTTCCATCATCCTTTTTTATTTTATTTTATTTATTTATTTATTTATTTTTAAAAAGATGACCGGTAAGGGGATCTCAACCCTTGGCTTGGTGTTGTCAGCACCACGCTCAGCCAGTGAGCAAACCGGCCATCTCTATATAGGATCTGAACCCGTGGCCTTGGTGTTATCAGCACCGCACTCTACCGAGTGAGCCACGGGCCGGCCTCCATCATCCTTTTTTAAATTGAAATTCTCATACTTCTCTACATCTTAAATCCTGGACCTCTTGGTGCTACCTTGAATATTCTCTACCCTCTGGGGTCCTGTATTTAAGGTCTCTGCTGTTCCTGTTCTTTGTTTGCTTAGGAAGGATCCATACCTGTTTTACTATAATTTCTTCATATATTTGTTAATTCTAATCTTTCTTTTAGTTCAACTTAGACTTTTACTGGGTTCTTTTTCCTAAAGCTTTTCTTTCCCTCTTCATAGTCTGATGACACTAACTCTCAGTTAACTCTAACTCCATGACATAGAAATTTCTCTTCTGTCAAAGTCCTCACTCTCTAAGATGAGATGGCATTGCTATGGTTTGAATGTTTGTGTTCTCTCCAAAATTCATGTTGAAACCTAATCCCCAGTGCAACAGTATTAAGAGGTGGTGCCTCTAGAAGGTGATTAGGCCATCTCCCTTCGTGGATGTGATTTTTGCCCTTCTGCCATGTGAGGTTCCCATTATATGAGGAACAGGCCCTCACCAGACACTGAAACTGCTGGTGCCTTGATCTTGGACTTTCTAGCCTCCAGAACTATGAGAAAATAAATTACTATTGTTTGTAAATTACCTAGTCCAAAGCATTTCATCATAGCAGCAGGAATGGACCAAAACAGGCATATATGTAATGAAAATAAGTACGTAGATACTATGTCTGGTGGTGAAAAGGGCTGTGAACAGGAATCCATCAGCACATTGGAACAGTGTGTGGTAAGGCTGGGAGCTAGCTGCTCTTTTAGGGAGAGGAATGCCTCTATAATAGGGTGTCTTTGAGCAGAGAGATGAGTGACATGAGTAGCTTTCCTGGGTGAAAACTAGAGAGATGGGAAGTTCAAACCTGAGACAGGAGTGTATTTGAGGAACATCAAGGAAGGGGCAAGAAGCCCATGTGGATCGAGTAGAGTGAGCAAGAGGGAAAATGACTGGAGAGTAGATTAATGGGGTAATAGCTGGGGGTTGGCAATAGGTTGGTCGTGGAGGACCTTGTAATTCATTCTAAGGACTTGGTCTTACTCCTAATGAGATGAGAAAACATTAAAAAGTTTAGAGTACAGCAATAACATGATATAATTTTTTAGAAGCATCACTTTAGCTCTGGGTAGAAAATAAGCTGGAACAGGGCAGGTGAGGAAAGCCAGATGGGAGACCTGGTTAATGGTTATTTCAGTCAGGCTTGAGGGGGAATATTTGACATTTCTGGGTAGATACATAAAAGAAGGCTGATTGGGTTTGCCATTGAAGTAGATGTGGGGTATGTCAGTTTTTTAGAGCTTAATCTTAAGTTACCCTCAGTGACTTAAATACTCCTTTATTTGTAAGACATCGGGGCTACCCTTATTTATGGCTTTGCACACTGGTCTCATTTCTTTAAGATACAGTATATTTCTTGTAGTGGAATTTATGAGTTAGTGTTTTCTCACACTGCATTTTAACATGTATTTTCTTCTTGACAGATTATATATCCCTGTTAATGATAAAGATTTTTTTTTTTTAAATGCTGATGCTTGGACATCTGCCTTGCTGACCCTGTACAGACTGCCTCTCTTAGGGCAATGTAATTCCTAGAGATAACCACTGGCTGTAAATTTTCCTTTCATATGCAAAACAACAAGTACAGAGTGCATACCTACTGTATACCTCCTTTATCTGGTTTTCACACTTGGGGCCACTATCCACCTGCCCTAGTCACCCCGGGGCCAGATATCAGACAAAAAGGAGCAGAGTCTATCCCCAAAGCCTACTGAAATTACTCAGAGTAGCCAACTCTAAGCCTGCTTACCTTGCCTCGCCCATATTTTTCCCTCGGTTACCAAATAAACACGGTACCTCCTGCTCCCTCTGCCTCATACCAACCCTGGTACTTCCCCATGTGGCCTCTCTGCATGGCCTGCCCTGACTCCTGCTAGGGATGTGTGAATACAAACTTCTTCCTTTATGATAGTCATTTCTGTGTTTGTGTGACTTACCATAAATGATTAAAACAAATCTTAGGTACATTTTAAAACAATAGCTTATACTCCCACCAGAAGTGTACAAAAATGAACATTTCCCCACAACTATGGCAACCCTGGGGATTGTAACTATTTTTAATCTGATAGTATTGCCCAAAATGGTATTTTATTTGGTTAATATTTTACATTTCTCTGATTTCTAGGTTGGACCTTTTATTGAGTGAGCCATTGTATGAGTCGGTTTTGAGGAGAGAGTAGGAGTTAACTCCTGAAGGATATTAAAGTAACCTACTGTTTTGACTTCTGTTGTCACTTTGTTAATGGGAATACACTTGATTTAATGAGGAAATCAACAATTTCACATGAAGTTTTCAATATAATGTAAATCCCTATGAAAATAAGATTTTTCTTTTTTTGACTGGTCGGTTGTCTCCGTTGCTTAGAGTGCAGCCTTGTAACCCCAAGGTCAGGGGTTCGGATACCCGACCTGGCCAGCCGCTGGGGAAAAAAAAATTTTTTTTTGGCTGTGTTTATAGCTTTTGTACCCCCAGTACGCAGAACTCTGTTTAGACCTTAGTAGGCATTTTACGAACAATCTTTGCGTGAACAAGTGAACGATCAATCCCTTTAGTGTAAAGGCACTAAAGGATTGCATAATTATGAGCAGGTTTGGTGCTATGAACTCGTAGGCTTAATGAACCAGCTGGCCTTGATATGAACAGAAACACATCCCCTTCTCAGAGCTTTTGATTTCAGGTATTTCCCACTTTTATCGATATAAAGGCTTGTTCTACCTTTTGGTTTCTCGTGGGTGCAAGGGAGAGCCACGCTTCTTCGCTGCCTCCGCCTTTTGTCGGGCCGTGATAACCATGTTCCCCATTCCCCTCCACTCCAGTCATAAGAAAAGCTTTATCGTGCCGTCGTTCTACCCGCTCTGTGACTGACTCCTTTCTCGGAGGCTTCTCTAAACCTTAGGCTGTTCTCAAATGCTGCTTCCTTTAAAAAGCCACATCCAGCCAGAAGCATTCTTAGGATATCAATTGGTCCCCCTCCGATAGTTACTCAGGGTTCCTCCTTCTTGAATTCCTCTAAGATTGCCGCGCCCACTTCGGCTTCCATCTATACTTCTTAGGCTCAAAGTGCCTAATGTCCGCGACCGTCTCTGCCCAGCTGGTAGAGAGATGGGGCAGGCTTGAGCCTCTGGAAAGCTAAGCAGTTTGTGCAGCGCCACTGGCGAGTGTCGCAAAGTCATAGCCCACTGGTTCGACTGGCCTGGAAATGGGGTTTTTTTAAATAGCTTTTAAAAAATAGCTTTAAATGGGTCATTTTAAATAGCTTCTCATCATCCTGTGCCTTCCTGTTAGGTGGGAAAGAGGCACTTCGCCCGACGTAAGGCAGTAGTTGAGAAATTGCTACTCCCAGCAGTACCCTTGATTTGGGCGCCGATATATTGCATCATAAAGGGACGTTTGGGCGCCAGATTTCGCAACTGTGGGAAGATGCTTTCTGACCCTCGTGGGCTGCCATCCCCTGAGCGTCCGAGAGACCCGTCTACCCTGTGAGTGGGTCGTGGGGCGGCTGGCGCAGAGGCAAGTGTTTAGAAAAATGGGTTCAGTGAGGAAACAGAGGTCATCAGTCAGATTGGTATTGGGTGCTGGGAGTGTTTCTGGGCCAAGGAGGGTGCGATGGGTTTGTTCGTGTTCCGGTAGCACGGAGGGGTCCGCGTTGCAGGAACCCAGTGAGAGTCCTCGCTGGTGGTTTTTTTTTGGTGGTTTCCCGTGGAGGGGGAGCCCGTGGGCTCCGCGTTGGAACTAGCATTTTGGGGGCCTTTGTTGTAGAGCAGTGTTGGGGTGGTTGTGGTTGGGGGAAGTGAGTCGTGTTGCTGTTGGGAACAGCTCTGGGCAGTTCATGATCTTTGCTTGTCACGTGCTTGCTTTTAAAAATGGTCCTCTGGGGCTGGTCCGTGGCCCACTTGGGAGAGTTTGGTGCTGATGACACCAAGGCCATGGGTTCGGATCCCTGTATAGGGATGGCCGGTTCGCTCACTTGGGAGAGCGTGGTGATGACAACACCAAGTCAAGGGTTAAGATTCCCTTACCGGTCATCTTTAAAAAAAATTTTAAAAATTTACAGAATAAAAACGGTCCTCTTCTAGTTTAATGTGTGTTCCTGTTGAAAATTTGCATTCAAGGTTCATTCTGACCCAAGTAATGACATTTTCATCTTCCTAAATATTCCAGAGAAGAACTCTTGTTAAAATTTAGTGTATTTTACGTTTAGTGTTAGGATCGGGTGTGTTTAAGTATTGGTTAATTTTATACACATATTTAATCTAATCTTTTCTGTATTACAAAGTCTTTGAAAGCCCCCCCAACCCCCCCCCAACCGCTGCAGTAACGTTCCATCGTTCCATCGAGTGGGTGCTTTAATTTGGGTAAAATTGATGTAGATCTAGGTATAACACTTCAGAAATGATGGATTTCTGTTAAACCAAGTTTTTAGTTTCTGTTTCTAGCTGTGGTCTTTTCCCATACTTACCTTGGACATTTCCGGTTATGCTTATTCCTGCATAGTTTATACTTTTGTTGTAATTGTAAGTAATGTCTTTTTTTGTATATGACTCCACTCCCTTTTCGTCTGTTTCTTCTAATTTTTATGTAATGTACAAGAGCAAGAGCTAAGAGAAAATTTTGTCACTTTGTTCTATTCATGTAATTATAAATAGCTTATAAATGGACTCCTTTGTGTTTTCTAGTTGATCATTTTTGTCATCGGCATATAATTTTTCAAGGTGGCAAATGTATAGGCTGTGGAATAAGAAGAAACTGCTTCTGCCTCTGACTTGGGTAGGTTAATCTCTGAATCAGTTTCTTCAGCTGTGGAAAAAGCTGTAATAATTCCTACTTCATGTAGTTGTTATGAAGATTAAGTGAGAAAATGTTCTTTAAGTACAAAACGTAGTGCCTGACACATAGTATGATGTGAATAAATGTGATTTATCAAGTTTTTATTTCTCTTTCTCAAGGGTTTTTGTTTTTTTAACTTTAAAGTTATTTTCATATATAATTTTTCTCTCTTTAAAATTTTCTTTGATTTATGCTGCTAGATTTTCCAATATGTTACATCCTGGGAAAAACCATACTTGTCCATAATGATTTGTTACTTGGATTTTATTTGCTAATGTTTTATGTAATATTTTTGCGTCTAGAAATGAAAAGATGTCTTGGATTTGCTTCAAAATAACCCATTGGTGGAGGGGGAGTGAATGGCGGTGTATGTAAAACAAAATTAGTTGTGAGATGATAATTGTTGAAGTCACGTAATAGATATGTGGAATTTGAATATACAGTTCTTTCTTCCTTTGCTTAAAATTTTTCATAATAGAAAATTAAAAAATCTTTTTGCTTCTACATTTATAGGTGAAATTGGTGTGGAGTTTTCTTAAAATTCTTTTTCAAGTATAATGCCAAGTTCAAAAAGTAGAATATTACAGTGCCCCACATGCCCTCATCTCACCTTCATCTCCTCTCTCCTCTTCACAGGTAATTATTATTTTAAAATCATTATAGTAGATTTGCCCAGTTGTAAACTTTATATAAGTGAAATCATAAGTCACATGTTCTTTTGTCTGAATTTTTTTGCTAAATATTTTTTTTGTGAAATTCATCTAATTTGTTGCATATAGCAGTTGTTCATTTCTTTTCATTCTGTATAGTATTCTGCTGTATAGTTATACCCCAATTTATTTATTAATTTTGCTATTAGTAGACATTTCAGTTGTTACTGGTTTGTGGCTATTATGAGAATTGCTGATATGATATGAACATTTTTGTGTGTGCCTTTTGGTGGATAAAAGTTCTGTTGGGTATATACTTAGTAGAATTCCTGAGGTGCTTGGTATGCTAGAGAGAAGGAGAAATGACAGATGCCCAGTCATAACGGGAGATTCTTAACATACCTCTGTCAGTAACTGGGAACATATAGACAAAAAGCTAAAAGACTATAGACTAACAGGGGTCAGCAGACTTTCTGTAAAGGCACAGATAAACATTTTAGTCTCTGCAGACCAGATGGTCGGTGTCTGCAGCTACTCATTTCTGCTACTGTAGAGTAAAAGTAACTTAAAGAATACAGTACATAAACAAACGAGCATGGCTGTGCTCTAATAAAACATTATTTACGAAAACAGATTGCCAGTCCACCATAGTGCTAACTCCTGAAAGATTAGCATAACATGATGAACAGACTTGACTGATCTAAAACACTTCAGCCAGCAATCTTTCTCAAATGCACATAGGACATTTATTTTATTTTATTTTATTTGTCTTTTTTTGTGACCGGCACTCAGCCAGTGAGTGCACCGGCCATTCCCATATAGGATCTGAACCCGCGGCGGGAGCGTCGCCGCGCTCCCAGCGCCGCACTCTCCCGAGTGCGCCACGGGCTCGGCCCCACATAGGACATTTATAAAAAGTCACCATTTGGTTGGTGAATGAGGAAAAAAACACACACCAAGTTGCTTTCCCCTATCCTCTTACTCAGCAACAGTCACAATCACAGAAGACTGACTTCTATGTCCAAATGTGGGAATTTTCTCCCCACCAGCAAGCAAGTAACCAGTTCTCTAGTGGATACCAGCTGGGTGTCCTCCAATTCAATTCTGACACTGTCTACCTGGAGATAGTGTCAGATCCCACAGGTTGAGGGCTCAGTCCCCAAGACTGCCCCCCCTCACCTTGCCCCGGATGCCAGTTGCAAGCTCAGGCCTCTGGAACTTCTGACCGACCAGCTGTAAATTGGGCTTCCCACAACTGAACCTTGGGTTCCGTTAGTTTGCTAGAGCAGCTTCTAGAACTCAGGGAACTATGTACTTAATGTTTACCCTTGTATTACAAAGGATATTTTAGAGAATACAGAGAAACAGCCAGATGAAGAGATACATAGGTCAAAGTCTGGAAGGGTCCTGAGTGCAGGGGCTTCTGTTCCCGTGAAGTTGGGGTGCGCCACCCTTTCAGCATGTGGATGAGTTTAGCTCTCTAGACGCTCTCCATACCTCATCTTCTTGGGTCTTTTATGGAGACTTCATTGGACAGACATGATTGAAGCATGGACAACCATGTACAAATGTGATTGGACAAAAAGGGTGTGATCTAATGCTAACAGACTGTGTGGGGAACCTAGCAAGGCCTATTTGTTCAGGTTCTTCTTGACCTCTCTGTGCAGCATTCTTTCTTCCCAGGCAAGAGGCAGAATCCCTTCTGGAATGGGGGTCTTATGACCTATAATCAGACAACATGGGTCAGAGAATTTCCCTAGGGCCAACTCCAAGACAGAAAATTTAGGGCTTTATGGCTGGCTTTGGTGCTGATTTCTGTGACTTGCCTTGGGGATGGGGGATTCCAATTTCTGTGGCTTGCTGCAGGCAGACAAAAGAGCAGGTGAAAGGAGGGCAGGAGAAGGTCAGAGAGAAGGGCTCAGTTTTCTGAGGCCTGCTCCTGAGGCCTAAAGTACCTCAACATTATAATGAAAGAACAAGGATTATTGGAGTTATGAGCCAGGAACCTTGAACGAAAACCTATATATATATATGTGTGTGTGTGTGTGTGTGTGTGTGTGTGTCATGATATTACAGTCGACCATAAAGCAAGTCTGAGTAAATTTCAAAGAATTAAAATCATACAGAATATTTTCTTTAGGTACAGTGGACTTAAGCTATAAATCACTATCAAAATAAAAAGCAGTAATGCCATACACTTCTAAATAATCCATGCAGCTGCCCAAAACAATCACAGTGGAAATACTTTGAATTACATTTTAATAATAATCCTACATGGAAACTCTTGTTGAATTCTGCTAAAACAGTTAGTGGAGTTAATTTATAGCCTTAAATGCACATATTAGAAAGGAAGAAAGGATGAAAGTCAGTGAATAAACATCTGTCTCTAATTCTTTTTTCTGTTCTGTTGATTAGTATTTGGAAATAATGGCTTTATATAATTTGTAGAGCAACTTTTCTTCATTTTCTGTGGTCTGCGAGAGTTTACATGATATTGGAATCATCTGTACTGCAGAGATTAGATAGAACTCATCAGGTCCTGATGACTTTTTCCTCTTTAACTTTTTTCCATGGAAATGGAGAATAGAGAGAATAGTATAATATGTGCCTGTCACCCAGTTTTGACAATTATCAACTCATAGCCAATCATATTCATCTATGCCTCTTCCACTTTTGCTTTTCTCTGGAGAATTTCTCCAAAAATCCGAGCATGTCTTTAAATTTGTAAATAGTCCAATATGAATCTAACTGGTAGGGTCAGTTAAAAAATTTATAACTCTAGGCCATTTTCAAATGCATCAAAGTTAATAATAATTCCTTATTTCATTGAATACCTAGTTCATGTTCAGTTTTTTTCTAATTGTCTCAAAGTTGTCTTTTACCTTGAATTGTTTGGATCGTGATCCAAATAATGTGCGTACATTGTATTTGCCAATTATAGTTCTTAATCTCTTATTCTATAACAATCCCCTTCCATTTTTTTTTTTTTTGGTCCTCATGCCTCTTAATAGGTTGCAATAAGAAGTACATAGCACCATCTATGAAGATTCTTACCTAAAAAAATTGAACATGCAACTCATCAAACCTCTAAGTGCAACCACCCACTTAATTAAAAGGAAAAATTGGGAGTTGAATAGATAGGGAAGAACAAGTTAAACTATACCGTGATAAAGCAATCAGCCAAATCCAGAAGGTAGGACATCCTATGGGACAAATTACCTGTTCTCTTCCTTCTTCCCTTCATTCCTTTTAAAAACATGGAAGGCTATGGATTTGTAATAATTTGGCAACATTCTTTTATTTCAAGTGGAAGTCTTTTTTCATTTCAGTTTTTTTATTAAATTTTTTTTATTTTAATATTTTTAATTTAAAAAATATCCTGTACTAAAATTCACTTTCCCATCTATTGGACAAGTCATAATAACGTTCTGTGAGGGTGCGTATACACACACGCACTCGCATACATACCTATGCAGATGTAGATATTTTGCTTTACTTTTGCAGAATTACAGGATCATATTATACATAAGAAGCAGTCAAGATGCTTTTTTCATTGAGCTATATGTTATGGACATCTGTTTATTTCAGTAAGTACGTATTAGCATGTTAAGTAATTACATAGATTCCCTTAGGTGGATTAAAATTATTTGTTTAATTCTATATCAGCAGACCTAAGCAGTTCCTTTACGTATATTCATGTTCACTTTGCCACTATTTCCTCTGCACAAATTCCCAACAGAACATTGGGATATAAACTGAAAATATTTTCTTTCTTTTTTAGGGGTGGAGGGGACCTTCAGCTGTTTTTATACTGTGAAAGTATTTTCCAGTAAAGTTCTGCCATGTAATATTGACACAGAGTTTATGTTAAGGGAATGTTGCCATTTTTAATATATGTCACTTTTAACCACTGACAAAACTCTTTTTTTATTCTCCATTTTAATTGCTTGGATTTTCTGAGTCTACACGAATATTGGGCAAACTAATAATTTGCCTCCTTTTGTTTAATATTGATAACATTGCTATTTGATTGTTTGTTCTAATTATATCGGGAAGCATGGTTAGACCAGCAATGAATGAAAACGGTGATTGCGTGCACTCTTTCCATACTTTGTAGAAATGTTTATGATGTGTCACTGGCTTTCATGTAGTGTTTAGTTTTGGGGCTGTTTTATTTTGTTTGTTTAGATCTTTTTCCTTTTTTCTTTTCTTTTGGAAGGCAATAAAGTGTTGCACGTACAAGTAAGGTCCTGTAGTGGATTGAATTATGTCCCCCCAAAACTCATTGAAGCTTGAATTGTATCCCCCATGTCTTATGTATTAGAAACTTAGCCCCCACTGTGACTGTTAAGAGGGTGGAAAATCCTATTATGGTAATTGAAAGGTGGAGCCTTGAAGAGGTGATTGGATTGTAGGACCATGCAGTAGTGAATGGATTAAACATGGTCCTCAGGGGTGTGGTTCTGAGGGCTTTAAAAGAAGAGGAGAGTCTGTCTTGCTCTCTCTGCTCTCTCTGCTCACACTGTCATGCCATGTGAGACCCCTGAGTCACTGTCACCACCACCAGATGGACTTTGGACTTCTCAGCCTCAGAAACTGTAAGCAGTAAATGTCGTTTTTCTTTATAAATCACCCAGTTTTAGGTATTTTGTTATAAGCAACAAAAATGGACTAATACAGATCCCAACTTCAGGTCTCAACTTAATTCCTTCCTCTTCCTCCCCAAAAGCAATCACTAACTTCAAATTTTACATTATACACATTTTTGGATGTTTAAGTGTGTGTGCATCTGCAAACAACATGTAATATGTGTGTGTTTAAAAGTTTATGTGAATGGTCCTTTTACAAGAGATATATAATGGATTTTGTGTGTTTGTTTGCTTTTTAAATCAGTCTAAGGAAGTAACCACTTTATTCTTAGTCTATTGTGGATTTGTAGCAAAAGCAATACCGAATTTTATGAAATTTTTTCTTAGTATCTATTTAGATGATCATATGGCTTTTCTCCTTTGCCCTATTTTATTTTATTGGATACTGTTGGCTTCCAACCTGATGTCCATTCTCCCTTTGTTTGTTAGGAAAGTTCCTATTTTATTTAGATAGCCATCCATTTGGGATTTTGACCTTCACCTCAGTACTGTAGGAAATCTAGATTAGTCTTACCAATCAGGGTGGTTTTATTGCCACTCTCAGTTTCATTGCTGTATTCCAGGCATGAGCATTTGGTGCAACTCTGATCTAGTGGGTGTTAGGGAAAGTCTGCCATAAGCTTCTGGGAAATGGTTGGGTCCTGGATCCTTCAGTCCTAGAGATCTCAGCTCCAACCCATTTATGCATAACTGCCTCTTCTATCTCTCAGCCCCCCATATGGAGTTCTGCATGTGGGTTTTGTATCATTCTTTTTGGACTGGTACTGCAGGGAGACTAGATTGAAGGGCTGAGCCTGGGACAAAGCAGTCTTAGGATTGATGATGGGGATGGCACACGTGTTCACTTGTGTGTTTACCAGTGGGTCAGGGAATGCGTTGGAGATGAGCTCTCAGAAGAGCCAGAGAGTCTTTGAGAATAACTTCCTGGAGTGAAAGCAAAATTCAAGTTGATCTCACAGTGTTGGTGTCCTCAGATTGTGAGTTTCTACTGTGACTCCAGAGCTTGGCTCTTGGGGAGATTGGTCTCTGATCTGCTGCTTTTGGGGCATGGATAGGGGTACCATTGCATTCCTGCCTGTATGGAAAGAGCTGGCTGAGAGTGCACAGTGAATATTACATAAGGGGACTGCAAGGGCTCTGTTTTTGCAACTGTGACTGTATGGCCACCCCACAGTGTGAGGCACCAGAAAGCGAAATTCTAAAAGTGAGTAGGAAAGAGAACAAATTCATATTGTGAGATTGTTGCAAGAAGGAAATGTCACAATGGAGAGAGGCAGGTGGAAATTTAAACTTCCACACTACAATTAAGGATGTTAACCTGCACAACACATTAACCTCACTGAGCCTCAGTTTACTCATGTTTAAAATGGAAATACTTTATATTTATAATGAAATATTTAAAGTAGGAGTACTTAGAATACTAATGAGGATTAAATAAGATAATGCTTATGATTTGTTTAGTACCTTGGTCTTCAAACTAGGGCAATTGCCCCAGTGCAGAAAACAAATAATTTAGGAGCATGTGGGCACAGGTGGTTTTTAAGTTAGTTTCCAGAGCCACTTCTTTATGTTGTCTTTCCTAAAATTGATCTATGTGAGAACTTAGCTGTGAACAAGACCACGAGGCAGTTTTTGTTTACCATTTCCTCTTTCACGTCTCCTCTATTCCGACTTTACCATAAAGAGGCATTCCTCATCTTCCTATGGAGAACTGCCCCATGATGTAAAAGTTTCCAGGGTGTTAAGGAGACAGATGAAATAGTAGGACCTTATGTCAGCGTGAGTCCAAATGGCATTTAGAAAGTGTGGTCCCAGGTGTATGTCTTCTTGTAATTGAATTTGAATTTAATTTGGTCTTGAATCCACAGGTTCTAATCTACAGGAACAAGATGTTTCATTAACAGAAGAAGAAGGAGGTTCCAGGGTTGGGAAATCATCGTTTCTGATAGTAACTTGACCCAGTAACTTCCTGGCAGGTCCAGAACAGACAGAAGACAGAGCACACCATAGTCCCTAGCCTTTTCTTAAGAACAGGAAAAAATGGCCAAGGCCCAGGTGAGGTTTGTTTTACCTATTTTATTTTTTGTTTCCCAACGGATCTGTGGAAGCTTATAAAAGGCAATACAATTAAATGAAACAGTTGCCTTAGCTTTGAACCGTGACCCCTCGGCAGCTGTAATAACAAGAAAAATATGAAACGTTAAATGATTTGCAATGTTTATGAGGAGAAGGCAAGGCAGTTGTTTTTCAGGGGGAAGTAAACATTTCATTGCTCTTGGATCTTAAGAAATTTCTTTTCTTCAGAGTGGTTTTTTGGTAGACAGTGTTCCCAGTATCAGCATTGTAACAAAAGCATAGGATGCTTCCTTTGGCTTTTTCTTGTTTTGTTCCTTGGAGTTGGCTAAGTGGGTAATGCCATAACAGGACTCAGTTGGACAAAATTCTTGAAAAACAGTGTGCCTTGAAAACAGAGCCTTCTGGTAGTCTGACTTTACCCTGGAATAAAGCTTGGATTATCTATCCAATAGAATGAATGGACTGCTTGACCTTTGAGTGGTCTTCCATGAAGAATTCTCTCACCCAGATTACTGTTCTTGGTTTGGCAGGAGAAGCTGAAAGTTCCATCCTTTGGTAACAACTTAAAGTATAGATATTGACAGGGCTCCTTTCATACCTTCCTTATCCCAGGTTCAAAAAAAGAAATCAGTGCCAATTCTTGTTTTGGTCTTTGTATTTTTAATTGCCCAAATGATGCATGGCTACATTTGCATGCAAGAGATTCAAGCAAACAGAAATATTTGTATCAAAAGACAATATCCCCTTTCACCCTTTTCCTGCCCAAACCCCAACCTAAAGGGTAACAAATATTCATAGTTTGGGTCTCCATCCGGTCCCTTCATATGACTGACATATGGTGGAATATATCTGTATTTATATACATTTCTGTCTACATACATGTGTACTTATGCAATTGTATATATTATTAACAAATTTTAAATGTCTTGGATCATATTATATATACTATTTGGGACCTTGACTTTTTTTTTTATTTAAGAGAATGCCTAGAAGATCATTGATATTTGTATGTGTAAATCTACCTCATTGATTTTTTTTTTCTGAGTTTTTAAAATTTATTATTAATTAATTTTTGTGACTGGCTGGGATTTTAATGTTTGTATAGTACATTGTAACGTGGAGATGCTGTAATTTAACCCTGTCTGCTGTGGATGGATATTTAGATTATGGAAAGTTGTTCACTATTAAAAACAAAGAAATAAAGAACATTCTTAGTACACATTGTTTTATATCTATGCAAATGTTATTTTAGTTTTTTTTTTTTTTTTTTTGGCAGCTGGCCAGTGTAGGGATCTGAACCCTTGACCTCAGTGTTGCAACACCACGCTCTAACCCACTGAGCTAACTGGCCAGCCTATGTTAGTACTTTCTTGTGGTAGGAAAAGTTAGTGGAATTCCATAGTTCTATGGTATGTGAAATAGTCATGGTGTGCATAATTTATTATGGGGAAAATGATCAGAACGTATCCCTGTCTCTTTTTTTCCACATCATTTATTGATATCCACCTTAGATTGCATTGGAATGGTTTATTACAGGGATCGTTATCATTTGAGGATGTGGCTGTGGACTTCACCAGAGAGGAGTGGTGGTTTTTGGACCCATCTCAAAAGGACCTGTATAAGGAAGTAATGTTGGAGAACTACAGTAACCTAGTGTCAGTAGGTAAGGACAGCATCACAGTCTGTTGCCTTTTCTTTCGTGTTCAGTGAAATTTGTACGGTCCCTTAATTATTTAATGGTTTGGACTAAAGCATTTATATGAGCCCATTTCTGTTGCTTATAACAAAATATCTGGAACT
The DNA here is from genome assembly GCF_027409185.1 of Cynocephalus volans. Taxonomy (NCBI): domain Eukaryota; kingdom Metazoa; phylum Chordata; class Mammalia; order Dermoptera; family Cynocephalidae; genus Cynocephalus; species Cynocephalus volans. Next base: position 4,261,279 of record NC_084462.1, on the reverse strand, counting down.
GGGCATTTTGTAAGAAAATGAAATTTATTTCTAAGTTTTCTGAGGCTGGGAAGTCCACAGTCCAGGGACCACTTCTGGTGAGGGTGTTGGTGGTGGTAACAGTGACAGCAGAGTATCACATTGCAAAAATGGTGGAGCAGAGAGAGAGAGAGACAGACTCTCTTCTCTCCTCTTTTAAAGCCCTCAGAACCACGTCTCTTACCACCATTGTTAATCCATTCACTATGGCATGGTCTAATCACTTCTTCAAGGCTCCACCTTTCAGTTACCGTAAGAGGATTTCCCACCCTCTTAACAGTCACGGTGGGGACCAAGTTTCTAGTACATAAAACTTGGGGACACAATTCAAGCTTCAGTGAGTTTTGGGGGTACATAATTCAGTCCACTAAAGCACTGTATGTCATAGACTTTTTTTATTGTTGTAAAATATACATAAAATTTACCTTCTTTGCCACTTTTTTGTCTGTAGTTTAGTGGTATTAAGTATACTCACAGTGTTGTGCAACCAACACCACTGTTTATCTCTACTCTGTACCCGTGAAACAAGAACTTCCTGTTCTTCCCTCACTTCCCTCTAGCCCCTAGTAGTCATCATTCTGCTTTCTATCTCTATGATTTGGAATACTCTAAGTACTTAATATAAGTGTAATTATACAGAATTTGTCTTTTTGTGACTGGCTTATTTCACTTAGCGTAGTGTGCTCAAGGTTCATCCATGTTGTAGCATACGTCAGAATTTCCTTCCTTTTTACGGCCAAATAATATTCTATTGTATATATATACTACATTTTGCTTATTTTTTCATCTGTCTGTGGACACTTGGGTTGCTTCCACATGTTAGCTGTTGTGAATAATGCTGCTGTGAACGTAGGTGTACAGATATCTCTTCAAGACCCTGCTTTCCATTCTTTTAGGTATATAACCAGAAGTAGAATTGCTGGATCATATGGTAATTCTGTTTTAAATTTTTTGAGGAACTGCCTTTTTGTTTTCTACAGCAGCTATATTGTTTTACATTCCCACTAACAGTACACAAGGGTTTCAGTTTCTCCACATCTTCGCCAATACTTATTTTCTGTTTTTCCTTCCTTTTTTTTTGATAGTAGCCATCCTAATGGTTATGAGGTGTGTCATAGACTTTTATTCTTCTCTTTAGTCTCACAGTATATGTACTCCCTTCCTGAATAAAAGGTTTTTGCTTTATCAAAGTATAAATGATATGGTTCCTGAAATATAACTTCATTTTTCTTAGATTCCCCAAGCATAGATACTTGGTGCCAGGTGTTCATTGATTTCCCATTTACAGGATATCAAGGTACCAAACCAGATTCACTCTTCAAGTTGGAGCAAGGAGAACCACCGTGGGTAGCAGAGGGAGCAGCCCATAGTCAAACCTGTCCAGGTAAATGAGTAAAAACTAAGAAAATGGGGAGAAATGACATGAAAACCCCAGTTGATTGGTGAAGGGTTGATGCTTTTGAAATGAGCAGTTGGTGACCCAGACATTTAATCAACACCTTTCTGCAACTTTGTTCATTACCAAAGAGTTGTTCTTCTTTGCCTGGTATTAAAGGATGATGTCTTCCTTTTTTTCTATTTTCTAAATTTAATCCATCTCATCTAGGATCTTGATTTCTTATCTGGTTTCATTCAGCCTGCTCATGTCTTCTCCATTTCTTTTCAGTGGTGGTCTCACTTCCTCTTCTCTATCCTATTTGCTTTGAAATTCCCCTCATTACCCATCGGATTGCTTTGTACTTAGCATGGCTGTCTATGTAGGCACATTCCTGTCCCTTCTGAAATGGCTGATTTCCTTTTCTGATACCTTACCTTACTTCATTGAAGGCCCCCCCACCTCATCTCTCATGGCAATTCTGTCTACTTATTCATCCCCTGCTTCCCAGCTTCTGTTTGTTTTTTTTTATCTTCTTCTTGATTCTCATATTAAAAGTTTAATTCATTCTCAAGGTCTAAGCTCTCTGTTCTCTGCTGGAGACTCCCAAATTGATATCTTTGCTACTAATTTCTAATCTGCACTCTAATCCCCTGTATGTTGCTAGCCACAGGACAGCTATTCAATGATTTCTTCCTGTGTGTGAAACCAGAATCATCCTTTCTCCCAGGTAGTATTTTCATCATCATAGAATATATTCACATATACTAAAGATTTGAGCTCTTATTCTGATAGGTATTCTCAAGTTGACGTCTTCCTTTTTGCAGTCTAACCTGCCCTCTTAATTCTCTGTTTTATCTGCAGTGAGGATAGGCATCCTGTGAAATCCTTCTTCTCTCAGCTTCAGTGTCAGAAACTGGAATCATTTTTTCTCCCAGCAAATCCTGTCACTTGTGCGTTTTGTTTTGTTTCTGCTATACTCTTTACACTCTGGTGCCTGGTCTCCTTTGAATTGCCTTGAGACTTCCATATTTACTGTGTTCTTTTATTTCTGAAAGTCTTGGCTGTTCCTATTAATTTTTTTAATTTTAATTTTTATTGATTTGAAAAAGCTGTTTGAAAATTCCACTCTCAATTCCCATCTCAAAGTAGTTCATGATAATTTAGGCTGGCATTGTCCCAGTTGCTACATACATTCACTGACTTCAGTTTTTCTGTTCCTTTTGATGTTGTGGCTGCATTCCTCTGTGGGTAGGGGACATTTAAGAAGTGGAACTTGATAAGAAAACATGAGCAGTGTTGGTAGAAAAGCAAGAGGTCCACATATATTTAGGGATTGAGAACAGAAGAACCCAGCCAGGTAGAATAAGTATCAGGGCTGTGATAGGAGGAGAGCGAGAAGATATTCCAAAAACAAGTGACAAAATTAGTCCAAGGAGGAGTGAGTGATATATTTTGTTGAATGCTGCAGACAGTGTCAAACAATATGAGGACTGGTATCTACGTGTTTGGTCACGTTGCATTTTTACTTCCAGGTACTCCCTTTCACTGTGAGCTCTCTTTTTACCTTCTTGAAGCAGGTTTTTTTTTTTTCTTTCTCTTTTTTCCCTTATTACTTGAAATGTATGAGGTAGTTTTCGAATGCACCAAGCACACTTGAAACTCCCTTTTTCCTGACTTGTGTCTGCTTTGTGTCTGTATTGTACTAACTCAGTAATGGTCATGTATTGTTTTGTATGTGTGATGTTTCAGTGGTTGGTATGAGACCTCTTTTTTCATATAGAGAAAAGGGTTTGTGTCTTATTCTTCCTTCCTTAGTGTGGACTACTTAGTGATTCACTAACAGCATGACTTGCATGCATTCATCACATCTTCCTTGATGCAGGTTTTGTTTTGTTTCATTTTGTTTTAGTTTTGTATTTTAATCATGGATGTGTGTAGACCATGTGGGAGTGTGAGTTTTCAAACTATGGGTTATATCTGTTGGGATTCTGTTTCTGATTTGCTAGATAAAGGAAGTGACCTGAGCATGTAAAGTTTGAAATGCTTTGGCAGGTGATTCTGCTTTGATGCCTATAGTTAAAAATTCAGCACTCTAATATGCTCCAGGAGAAATTCCAATGTAATGAAGGACATAGGTGCATAAAATTTAAAAATTTTGATCATGTGACTGAGGCATTTTTGTGTAATGCAAGGCTGTGCAAAGCAAATTGTCAAACAGACAGGGACTATGTAATAAAGTGTTACAGAGAGAATAAAGTGCTGCTTTTGTAAGCATGAGAAAATAATTTCTACAAGAATAGCTGGGTTTTGAATAAAAATGATGATGAAAGGCCTTGATGTGGGTCGGTAATAATATAAAAAGAAGATTGGAGTAGGAAATAAGGAAGGTGATGTGGGAGATGCTTATTAGATTGGTGAGTAGGAGACTATGAGGAAGGAGACGATTGGATTTTATGTTAGCAACTGGCTTAGTGTGAATTTGGTTTTGTTATGTCTTTTTTTTTTTTTTTTTTTTTTTGCTAGTTCTAGACGGTCTTGTTTGATAGCTGGGTAATATAACATTGTGATAATAGGAAGGTATAGCTCGGGGTTCTAGGATAAATGGAAGATAAGGCAGAGAAATGTTTTGTTCCTGGATGGGGAATGATTCCTCAGCACCTCTTAATCGATGGGTGCCAGAGATGATGTAGGAACAGAGCTCGAGGAAGAATGTGGTATTAATTGAAAGAAAACTTGGGGATGACTGTATCAAGGAGATTATAATGTCAAATATAGGATATGATGGTCTATATCAGTGCTGGCCAGTGCGTTGGGCACTGGCCACATGTAGCTATTTAAATTTAAGTAAAATGAAATAAAAAATTCAGTTCTGTAGTTACCCTAGTCACATTCAAATGCTCAATAGCCACACATGGCTAGTGGCTAAACACAGATACAGACCACTTCCATCTGAGCAGAAAGTTCTGTTGATCTGTGTTAGACACAGTTACAATATTACTGAATTTATTGGAGAAGCTGATATTTCCACCAGTCAATACAATTATAACTTTTCTGGGACAAGGGCAGGTGATCCTCGGACCTTTAAATTCCAGATGGATGTACATGTATCTGGATATATTGAACCTTGTGAGGTTGTATCATGCCTGTAAAGGAAAAACAAACTCTGCTTCTCTCTACTCTCACAGAACACTTTGACACCAAGTATGTGTGGGTTTTTCCCACACCAACCAGTTCTTCAACTCTCTGGACACCAATTACGTGTCCTTCAATTCAATTGTGACATTAACTACCTGGAGTTAGTACAGACCCCACAGGTTAAGGTCTCAGTCTCACAAGACCACCCTCCTCACTTCAGATGCTGTTCATAAGTAGTAGGTCCCCAGGTTACCCACACTTCTGATTAGGGTACAAATCAGGGGTACACTTGACCCCCTCCTCAGGTTTGATAATTTGCTATGACAGCTTACAGAATTCGGAGAAACACATTTACTTGTTTATGATAAAGGATACAGATGAATAGCCAGGTGAAGAAGTACATAGAGCAAAATGTGGAGGGTCTTGAGCACTGGATGTAGAGTTGGGGGCCACTACCCTCCCAGCATGTAGACGTGTTCACCAACCTGGCAGTTCTCTGAACCCCTTCTTTCAGGGTTTTTTATGGAGGTTTCATCACATAGACATGTTTATTAGTATAATCTCCAGCCCTTCTCCCCTTCCTGGAGGATGCTGACCAGCCCCCATCCTGAAGCTGTCCAAGAGCCCATTGCCAATCATAATCCTGAGAGGCACAGTTGTGAATGCTATAATCCTGAATGTTGAAATCCCAAAAGACCAAATCCCCGAAGTCTAAAATCCTGAAAGATTAAAATTTCAAATTTTGAAATCCTGAAAGGCAAATTCTGGGGAAAGGATTTGTGCATTTTCGGTTGTATGCAGGGTAGTGGCATCAGGTTATTTGCATCATGTTAGGTAGAACTATTACCTGTTACTGTCTTTATCTGGAAATGTATGGTTTAAGTATGGTTTAAGGAGATGCATAAGGGTGCCACGTTAACAATGGGTGGACTTAATTTTAGGTGTCAATTTGGGGAAGCTGAATATCATTCCTTGTTGATGTATTTTACACAACACAGTGGAAAAGATTATGAAATTATTCCCTTGCAAAAAAGCTGTGATAAGTTTACAAGGCTACTTAATGGTGGAAGATAAAAGTTTAAAAGCTAATTATTACTGGTGATGTGAAAGCAGAAAATCGTTTAATTGCAGTGGCTGAGCAATAGTCAGATTTCTCAATGGACAGTATATACTTACAAAATTTGTAGACGACAGCCATTGTCCAAATACAAGTGTAGCAAGTGTTTCAAAAATCATAGAATTGAAAATGCAATGAAAAATTCAAGATATCTCCCCTGCCAAATTTTTCAATCACGTGTGACATTCATGCTCCTTCACACATAGTGCCACGCTTGCCGTCAAAAGTCTTCCTCAGAGAACAAAAAATTCGACAAGCTCAGCAACCTTCCGAACCAAAGACACTCACTGCTATATAGGTTCCTCCATGTTACAAAACACATTAAATGGAGACCTATTCTTGGTTAGGAATTTGACTGTCAAAAAAGATAAACTTCTAATATTTACCACTAAGTCTAAGAGAAAAACTAGCATATGCTTCACTTTGGCTAATGGACGACACTTTCAAAACTGACCCCAGTTTTTGTTATCAACTATTCATGCACTTATTGGATTTGAAAATTCTAGAACTTACCCATTTGTTTATGTGTTAGTAACTGGAAAAAGTAAAGCACTTTATAAATGCTTATTTGAAGATTTGATGGGCATTGCAAAAGAAGATGGATTTCAGTTGCATTCCCAAATCATAATGACAGATTTGAAATTAGGTGCTATCAAGGCTTATAAAAGTAAGTTTCAAGGTGTTACAGATAAAGTTTGTTTTCTTCAGTCAGCGCAATGCATTTGGTGGAAAATTCAGATGAGTGGATTGGCCATGTGATACAGCGATGACGAAAACTTCAGTTTAAGAATGTGTTATTTGTCTGCATTGGTATTCCTTTCAGCTGATTATATTCCAGGAGCTTTTAATGAATTAAAGTTGCATTTGCCTGAAGAAGCCAGCAGTGTTACTTACTGGTTCGCAAATAATTACATGCATGGTAGGATAAGAAGACACTCAACGGTGTTGCTGTTCGATAAATAGTATTGTTTCTGCCAGATTCATGGTCTCTATATGAGTGCATGTGGAACAGATTTTTGTGTACCGATGTGAGGAAAAACACCTTTTCCTATATTCTCACTCAGCAACAATTGACACAGATGACAGACTTCTATGATGAAATGTGTGAGGATTTCTCCCCACCAGCAAGCAAGTAACCAATTCTGCAGCGAACACTAGCTGGGTGTCCTCCAATTTAATTCCGACACTATCTGGAGAGAGGGTCACATCCCCAAATGGCCCCCCCACACCAACTTCTGATGCCAGTTGCAAGCTACAGGTTGTTTTAACTTTGCTTAAGACTGGCTGGCTGTAAATTGGGGTTCCCACAGCCCCTTCCTTGGGTTGGATTAATTTGCTGAGCAGCTCATGGAACTCAGGGAAACACTTATGTTGACCCACTCATTATAAACAATATTACAAAGGACACAGATAAAGAGATATATAAGGTGAGGTATGGGAAAAGGAGGCACAGAGTTTCCATGCCCTCCCTGGGCAAACCATCCTCTGGGAACCTCCATGTGCTCAGCTCTCCAGAAGCTCTCCAAACCCTGTTCCTCTGGGTTTTTATGGAAACTTCATTACATAGGCACGATTGGTTAAATCATTGGCCATTGGCAATCAACTTAACCTTCAGCTTCTCTCCACTTCCCAGAGGTTGGGGGGTGTGACTACCCTGGTCTTTCTGGTGACCAGGTGACCAGTGCCTATCCTGAAACTGCTAGGGGCTGCCAGCCATCAGTCAACTCATTAGCATACAAAAAGACACCATTTTAGAAATTCCAAGAATTTTAGGAGTTGTATGCCAAGGGAAAGAGAAAGACCAAATATGTATTTCACAATATTACAGTACACAAAACAACATAGAAGAATGGCACAGGAGATTGGAAAATTAATAGGGAATGCTCATGACAGTGTTTATTGAATCATGGAAGAATTTCAAAAGGCACAGCACCAGGTAGAAAATGGATGTGAACATATTTTCTGAGGAGAACTGCCCTGAAAGAGAAAAAGCAGCAGAGAGCATACCTAGGGTTGCAGAGTGGGGTGGGAGGTGGATGGGAGGGAGAGGGAGATCGGTGATTAATTGGGTGGTGGACACGGGGAATGAATAATCGTGATTTGTGGTAATGGACATTCTGATAGTACAGACCTGGCCATCACACCTTGGGCACAATTGGTGACGGTAAGCTTTGTACTCCATGAATATGCATAATGAATAATTTATAAGTAAATAAGAGAAAAAGCAGCTATTCATTAGGAGGCAAGACTTCAAAACATAGTTAACGATCATGAACTTTGGCCAGCTCTTATGGACTACATTGTGCAGTTGCCCCTAATCTATCCCTGTAATAAACTTATACGTTTTTTTGTTTTCTTTTTTTTTTTTTGTTTTTTTCCCACTATTTTAAATTGTCAGCATTATGTTTTACAATGGACTATGCTATGTATCTCATCTTTGCATAATTTCCAATACTAGAGGTATAAATTTTGTAAAGGCTTTTAGGGAGTTCTAATTTGTTCTACGTATTTTTTGCAAACACGAAAGTGCGTTATTACAACATTGACTTTAAGCATTGTGCTTGGATGTGAAAATGTTGAAACTTCCTAAGTGGATGAAGAGATGTCCTTTTTGTACATCTGTGTTTGTGGAAGATAAAATTTCTTGAGATCTTGGCTCTTTGGGCTACTGCATATGCAGTGGTGATCCATCGTGGGTTTTGATCAAAAGACTTCAGTGGTTCATTGCAGCATTTCAGATGACTGCAGTTATAAAGCTGTGTGCACACAATTACTAACCATAGTGATATGTATTTATACATTTTGCTTTTTGACCTGCTTATGAATACGGTTTATCTCTTCATAACTGTTATACCCATGCGACTATCGTTAGTATGAGTGTAACTGTTTATGCTTGCAAAAATATGTACGAGGATACTTCAAAAAGTTCGTGGAAAAGTAAAATTAAAAAATACCAATCTTTTCACAAACTTTTTGAAGACCCCTTTTAAGTTATTGCCTGTTTTATTGTGTAAAGTGGCCTGTGAGGTGTTCTGTCATATTTTTATATTTCTCAAGTAAATCCCCTTATAAAAATGTAAATAAGCCTTTAAAGAATTCTTAAAATTATTTTTTTCAGAATTGTATTTTCAGGATTTTGATCCGTCAGGATTGTGATTTTTGGGATTTTAGACTTTAGGGATTTTGATCTTTCAGGATTTTTTTTTTTTTTTTTTTTTTTGATCTTTCAGGATTTTAACATTTGGGATTGTATCTTTCAGGATTATGGCCCAAACCCTTTTATTATATCGCAGTTTTTCACAACATCTACATAGAAAGTTGTAGTATTGACTACAGTATTTCTCTAAATTGGTGTTTTAGGAAAGTTTAGTTTTGGTATGCAGTTGGAACAAGAGGTGAAAGATATAGTAACAGGGTGATAATTTAATATTTTACCATAGTAATTTTGGAATGAGATGCTGTGGTTCCTACATTCTGATTGTCTGATTCCAAACCTTTGTTACTTAAACTGATGCTGCTTGTTTACTGATTGGCAGAGGTGTGGTTTGATGTCTGTGGATGGGCTTTTCAATTTCTCTCTGCATATGCCTCTCCCAGAACTCTAAAACTTGGAGAGTTTAAAGCTCTTTTTTTTATTTTTATTTTTTATTTTTATTTACTTTTTTTTTTTTTTTTCCGTGACCGGCGCTCAGCCAGGGACTGCATGGGTCATTCCTATATAGGATCCGAACCCGCGGCAGGAGCGTTGCCGCGCTGCTAGCGCAGCACGCTACCGAGTGCGCCACGGGCTCAGCCCGAGTTTAAAGCTCTTGTCCTCTTTCTCTATTCCTTCTTCCTAAGTCTCATCTAGTCCCATGTGTTTCCAAATACTTGAATAATGTTTATATATGTATGACTTAAAAGTGTTATCTTTAGTCTAGAACTGTCTTCACATTTGTAGATCTAACTCGGTACTTGATATTTTCTCTTGGATATGTGTTAATCATCTCAAACTTGGTGTGCCTCTAAATGGAGCACTTAATTACCCCCAAATGCAAAATCTGTGCCCCTAATCTTTTTAATTTTATTAAAGGCATCAGCACCTACATAGATGCTTAAGCCACATATCAAGGAGCTGTCCTTGATTTTTTTCTTTTCTACCTTCAACATTTGTTAAAACAGTATGTCTTATCTTTTCTTCCTCCATACATGTGTTTTGTCTTCCATACTACAGGTTGAGTATCCTTGGGTCCAGAAGTGTTTTGGATTTCAGATTTCTTCAGATTTTGGAATACTTGCATATATGAGGAGTCTTCAAAAAGTTTATGGAAAGATTTATATTATCCTTTTTTTTTTTGGTGGGGTGTCTTTTTTTTTTTTTTCTTCCAGATTTTATTTTATTTTGTCAATATACAATGTAGTTGGTTATTGTGGCCAGTTACCGAAATCCCCCTCACTCCTCCATCTCCCCCTCCCTCCCAACAATGTCCTTTCTGTTTGCTTCTTGTATCAACTTCAAGGAATTGTAATTGTTGTGTATTCTTCCCTCCCCCCCTTTTTGGTGTGTATTTATTTATTTATTTTTAGTTCCCACAAATAAGTGAGAACATGTGATATTTCTCTTTCTGGTGTATTATCTTCTAATTACATTTTTCCATGAACTTTTTGAAGTGCCCTCATACATAAGGAGACATCTTGGGAATGGGACCCCAGTCTGAACACGAAAGTCATTTACGTTTCATATGCACTTTATACACATATCCTGAAGGTAATTTAGTTCAATATTTTTTATAATTTTTTGCACAGAACAAGGTTTGTGTAAATTGAACTTTCAGAAAGCAAAGTTGTCATTAGTCACCATATGGACAGTCTGGGGCTGTTTGTCGTTTGTTCCTGACTTTGAATTTATATGCTACCCGCAAGCAATCATTTTCTTAGACTTATTCACACGTAAGTACTTAACAGTGGAAGATATGACATACTGATAATACAGTGAAGAAAGAACGTGTTCGGGGTTAATAAACAACCGTGATATTACCAGAATGGCCTGTATCAGCTGTTAAACAACAAGAAACAACAGCAGTCTTTCAGTCTCCACCATCTATGCTGTGCTTTGAGTATAAGGTTACTGTACACTTGTGGTGTCATGTCGGTGCTCAAAAAGTTTCAATTTTTAGATTAGGGATGCTCAACCTGTATGCCCTTTGATTTTGCCCATTTCTCCATCTCCACGGTAGTCATCCATGCTCAAACTCCCTGAACTCTACCACAGCCTCCTGCTTATTCTCTTCTACAATTTCATCTGTCCAATTCTTTCTCCCTAGAAAAGTCATATTACTTTTTGGAACTATCAATGTAAAACAGGCTGTTTTCTTGCCAAAAAATATTCATAAAACTCAATTTCTAACAATCTTTCTATATAAGATCTATATGTTTTCAATTCTGCCAGCCTTTCCAAACTTATCTATTTCTACCTTACTCAAGCTCAGGATATTCTAGGTACACCAGCCTCTCTTATGTTTCTTGGTCTTGCCTAAGTTTTTTCTGCCTCTGGGTTTTCTCACAGGTTTTCCTATTCTTGGAATGATCTTCGTTTATTTCTCTGCATAATGGAGCTCATTCCTTATCCTAGGATGTTAGCTCAACTTTTCTTGTTGATGCCTACTTTATCTAAAGATTGACTATCACCTCCTTTATACCATTTTTCACATTCTATAATTTTCTTATTTCTTTGCTTACCTGTTGATTCTCTCTCAGAATGACAGCTTCATGGAGACAGAGTTATATTATTAGTCACGTTAGTGTTCCAAATACCAACCAGTTCAATGTTTGTTGAACGAATGGATTCTTCTGCTTTATTTTCTTTTGTTCTATTACAGTTGCGTTGTGTTTCTATTTCTACTTCTGTCCCCATTTTTCAGGGTCCTATTTGGAAAACAGCCCAGATTATATTTATTCATTATGGACTATCCATCATTGTTGCTAAAGTGGCTGTATTTCCTTTTCTGTTTTATAATGTTGTCCTTTTTCACAGAGCATGAGGTACATTCCTCTTAGTTTGGGATCTTATAAAGGCTTACCAAAACTATGGCATTTTTTTATCTGTTGTTCTCCCCAAAATTATTATGGATATTTTTATTGTTCTTTTTCCTAGAAGAAATATGGGAGATTGACCACATGCAGTGGCACCCAGAAAACCAAAACAAGCTTAAAAGTTTGGAAAGATGTCAGCAAAGTTATGTTCTTGGAAGTAATTTTGATTTGTGCAAAGGTCTTGTTCCTTTAAGACACAGTAAGTTTGTCTCACATTGTAAACGTCTGAAATCTCATTTAGGTTTTGTTATCCAGAATAGAAGATATGCAGGAAAGGATTCTGATGAGTTTGGTGGATATGGAAAATCATGTCTCCACATCAAGCATGATAAAACTCTTACTGGAGTTAAATTCCATGAGTATGTTAAACATAGTACCAACACTAAATCACTGCTCAGTAGCAACACTAAATTACAGCTCAGTGAGCATCAAAAAACTTACACAGGAAAGAAACCATATGAATGCAGTGAGTGTGGGAAAGCCTTTTCCAAGAAAGCACAGTTCATTAGACATCAGAGAATTGAAAGAGGAGAGAAACCTTATGGATGCAATGAATGTGGGAAAACATTTATGAGGAAGATTCAGCTCACTGAACATCAGCGAATTCACACAGGAGAGAAACCCCATGAATGTAACGAATGTGGAAAAGCCTTCTCCAGAAAGTCACAGCTCATGGTACATCAGAGGACTCATACGGGAGAGAAACCTTATGGATGCAGTGAATGTGGAAAAGCCTTCAGCCGGAAGTGCCGGCTCAGTAGACATCAGCGATCTCATACTGGAGAGAAACTCTATGGATGCAGTGTATGTGGGAAGTCATTTTCCCAGAAGGCATACCTCATTGCACACCAGAGACTTCACACAGGAGAGAAGCCTTATGAATGCAGTGAATGTGGAAGAACCTTCTTTTTTAAGTCAGACCTGACGAAACATCAGAGAATTCATACAGGAGAGAAACCTTATGAATGTAGTGAGTGTGAAAAAGCCTTTAGAAGCAAATCAAAGCTCATTCAACATCAGCGAACTCATACTGGAGAGAGACCATATGCATGCAGTGAATGTGGCAAAGCCTTTGCCCACATGTCAGTCCTCATTAAACATAAGAAAATTCATACAAGAGAGAAAGCTGTAAATTCTTTGAAGATGGAGAAACCTTCCTCAGTGAGTCTTACCTCTTTATATGTGAGTAAACTCATACAGGAACAAAATCCTATCAATACAGTGTCTGTTGAAATGCCTTCCTCAGGAACCCGGTCCTTATTAAACATCAGAGAGCTCCTAGAGAGTAGAAATGTCATGATTGTGGAACAGCCTTTTCCAAGAAGTCAAGCCCCAGTAGGTAGTTGGGTATTTGCACAGGGAATAAGCCTTGCAAATGCAGTGAATGTGACAACACCTTCAGGAATAAATTATGTCGTATATGTTACAGATATTGTGTAGGAAAAAATTCTTTGATTGTAGACATGTGGAAAAGCCTTTAGCAAGAATCCTACAACCATTACATGTCAGAGAGCTCATTTAGGGCAGAAACAATAAGGATGCAGTGGTTGGGGAGGACACTTCTATGGGAAGTTAGACTTACTAAATATTAGTGAGATCATATTGGGTAGAAATGCAGCTATTATGGGGAAGCTTTTGCCTGGAAGTGATATCTAATTGGTATCAAAGAATCTTCACAGAAATCTTCAGAAAAGATTGGGATGGTGTTTTTAGTGATGAATTGTATGTCATCATGTGTCAAAGAAACGTGGACAATTGTAGAGTCACTGAATGTGGAAAACATTTTTAGTAAAATGTGGTAGAACTTACAGAAAAGAGAAAACCCTGAAAGCAAGAAAAGGTGGAAATTCACCAAACTTACTCATGTGCCACACTTTCATACCTTGGGAGTCTTGCAAATACTTCTCTAATAAATGAAATCTTGAATACCAGGAATTGTGTTATGTAATGAAAACCTAATTTAATTAATGTGGAAGTACAACTGTATTAGTTTCTTATGGCTGCAGTACCAATCTGCCACAAATTTTGTGGCTTAAAACAACTCAAATTTATTATCTTATAGTTCTGGAGGCTCAAAGTCCAGGATGTGTCTCACTGTGCTAAAATTGAGCTGTTGGCAGGGCTGCTCTTTTTTTTTTTTTTCCTTGAGGCTTTAGGGGTGAATGTTTTCTTGCACTTCCAGCTTCTAGGAGCTGCTCAGATTCTGTGTCTTGTGGACCCCTTCCATCTTGAAAGCCAGCAATAGCCAGTCAGCTCTTTCATCACTTTAACAGATTCTTCTGCCTCCTCCTTCCATGTTTAAGGATCTTTGTGAATTACATTAGTTACACCTAGATAAACCAGGATCATCTCCCTCTCTTAAAATTATCCGATTAATAATCTTAACTGTCTGTTACCTTAATTCTCCCTTGTCACACAATGTAACATATTTACGTGTTCTGGGGATCAGGATGTAGACATCTTTGGGCTGCCATTATTCTGCCTACTACATCATTAGATTTCAGAGAATCCACACTGCAGTAAATTCCCATCTAGCCATTAAATAAATTTGGAAAAGCATGTTCCCAGAGAATTAATTATTTATAGTAATTATGGTCCAAGAATAATGATTTTGTTTTTTATAATCAGATAATCTTACATTGTGATTGTTAGATACAAACATCATGGAATTCTTTTGAGATGTGTAAGTAAAATTATCTGCACTGGAAAAGAACTCTTAAAGGTCCTAAAATAACATGAGATTTATGCTGCTTGAAATGTTGCCAAACAAATTTATATCTTTTCTGAAATTGTGTTAATAAACATATCCTATTCTGAGTATGGAATGCATATGCCATTAATGCACTTGAGTACTGACCAATATTTTTATAGCCATTTCCAACAACCTCTTTTTTTTAAACCAGTAAATGTCTAAATATATATACCTTCGCATCTTAAATTACTAAAAACATAGACAAAATATATGAATGAATGACAGTGGGGAATAGCGAGCTCAGGATCACTTTCTCAAAGAGAAAGGAAGCAAATGGAGTGAGCCTTATGGTTTCCCCACCTTACTGACTGGGGAATTCCAGTGTAACATTGAAAGGAGGAACCCAAACAGATCCCAGCTGTCTCTCTGAATTGAGACCGAGTTTAGAGTGCAGGGAATTCAAGGTGGCTCAAGTTCATGGGTTAGATTACTGGAGAAGAGAGATCTGTATTCAGAGAGTTCCAGAGTTCTCTAGAGAGTTCCCCCACAGGCTTTTAAGTCATAATCAGCACATGTATGTGAGGAAACTCCCCTGGCCTGAGAAAGAACCACTACATATGAATAAGCAGAACAATCTTTGGAACAGACACGAGGTTGGGAATAATTTGTATTTCCAACAGCTGAAATGGAAACACCTCCTAACGTTTGGAGAATTGTAGTGGATTTTCAGAAGAGTATTGCCTCAGTGGGTGACTCAAATTAACTCTAGACTAAAGGCTGTTTTGAACCCTCCTTCAAAAGCATTTGCATACAATGAAAGGACCAGACTTTCTAAGTAATGTAACAGCTTCCCAGAAGAGAGCTCAATAATTAAAGATCCGTTGCTTTATTAAAGATCGGTTGCTTTCTGTTAAGCAAATCCATCAGCCAATAGTGCAAAGTTCACAATGTCTGGCATATAGTCAGAACTTACTCAGAGGGGCTGGCTGGTTAGCTCAGTTGGTTAGAGTGCGGTGTTATAACACCAAGGTCAAAGGTTTGGACCCCCTTACCGGCCACTCACAAAAAAAAAAAAAAAAATTATTCATGTATGCAAAGAAGCAGGAAAATACAAACCATAACATGAAGAAAAGTCAATAGAAAGAGACCCAGAAGTGGAATTGGTGATAGAATTAGCAGGAAAAGATGTTAAAAACAGCTGTTATAAATATTTCATATATTTCAAGAAGATTGTATCAAGTGGATTATAAAAGTTATGTTTTGCTGTGGCATTTCTTCTACCTGAACAAGAGGCAGATGAGGCTCTCATTCTAGGCACTGGCGCCCATGTCCCCAGATGTTCAGCCTCCCAGGAAGGGGCCCAAAGGAGGCAATTGCCAGGAATTGGGGACCAGGTATCCTGAGGAGAAGATAACTGAGCTCAGCTAAATTGGGGGAGTGTAGGCTGCCTTGTGTCTAGTTCCACTTCACCTTTTCTGGGATCTGAGGCTCCTGTGCAGGGGCTGGTGAGGTTTTTGGGAAGTGTAGTTTGGTCCGGGGCAGCGCCTGAGACACCTGTGCTGGGCTGCTAATGTTTTGGGGTAGTGCAGTCTGGAGGCCTAACCACTGTCTTTCTTTTTGGGAGCTGGTGTGTCTTGACTGTTTAGTCCCTGCAAGGGTTTCTGGAAGACAAAGTTCATCTGCTTTTGGGCATTTTTCATCATGGGAGTGGATTCTCCCTGGGTGTTTGTGACTGTTGAAGAGGGTGCCAGCTAGAACCCCAACCAGTGGCCTCTGGAGCTTCTGTAAGCAGCGTGTGAGGGAACTGGCCTTAATTGGGTGAAGTTCCAAGCTCTTCTGGTGGTTTGCATTGCCAGGGAAGACTCTGGCAAGTGGGCCCAATTGGTTCTTTGTGGGTTTGTCCTGCTGTGTGACTAGGTTGAGAAGCAGCTCCACAGAATCCTGTTGGCACACAGGACATGTTTTCCCTGGTTCCTCCTGCTTTACCAGGTTAGATGAATCCTGTGTTAGGGGTTTGTGAGGGGATTTTGGGTGTGGGTCTTACTGAACCTGGCTCTGCTGAGCCTCTCCTCCATGGCCCTAGAAGAAACTTCTTTCGGTGTCTGTCCTATGGGGTGTCTGGACTGGCCTCTTCTTACCAACTGCCTCTCCATAAACAGAAGACTTCCAGGACAATATCTGCCGTGCAATGCCTTGAGAACTAAGTGAGCAAATTGTAAACAGTACTATTGTTACAAATGAAAAGATGATTTAAGCATAAAGAAATTTGATATACATACTTTAGAACCTATAACCACTGGTGCTGAGATTTATAGATTCCACTCACATTGTCTTGGTTTCTTATCTAGAACTTGGATCTCTAGATTCTAGAACCTGCCAGACTTCAGAGAAGTCCAGTGTTAGCCATCCCACCAGAAATTGCCTGGCTCTCTCATCCTGTACAGGGGGGAAAATACTCCAGGTCCCCATTGACTTTCTCTGCATCTATGTTTAGTTGTGGGGGTAGAGGACTAGAAATTCCTGGCAAATATATGTGCCGATAAGTCTCATCTCTCAGGGCTTCTTTTTTCAACCTTAGCCTTGTTCATCAAGAGTGGGGGAAATGAGTGTCACAGTTTTAAAAGCTTAACCTGTCTCTGAAATGTCTCTTCTACCCTTGGTCAGAGATTTCTTGTCAGATGTTCGGAATCAAAAGACAGCAGCGTAGACCATTCTTTAGACATGCTGGCATTTTCCTAAGAAGATAACCAAGGTTCTGGTGCTTTTTTTTTTGTTTTTGTTTTTTTTCTATTTTGCCTTTCTTCTTGATGCATTTGCAGAGGTTTAATAAAAATAACTATTAAGTGGAAATATACACATTCCTAAATTCAAAATTTGAGAAAAAAGAAACATGGACGATAAAATCAAGATTCAGACAAAGGTAGAATAGAGAAATGTAGGCCATAGGTTTTATACAAAGTGCCTTAAATTTGAATACAGGCAAATAAGTAGGTAAGAATGTATGGTGTAAAGTTGAATTATAATCTGTTTCTAATGTTTCTGTTGTCAATAATATATCAATTTTCTGTTGGTGCCAAATTCTTACCAACATTTAGCAACTTAAAACAATGCAGATTTATTATCTAACAGTTCTTAGGTCAGAAGTCTGGTTTAGCTTGGCTAGGCTGGTTTCTCTGCTTTGGGTTTTATAAGACCAAAGTCAAGGTGTGTGCCAACTGGGCTCTTATTGGAACAGTCTGGGAAGGATCCACTTCCAAGTTTATTCAGCTTGTTTGCAGACTATAAAACCAAGATCCTTGTTTCTTTGCTGGCTTTCAGCTGGGAGGTCGATCGTAGAGGCTCCTAGAGGCTGCCCGTGTTCCTTCTGATGCTTTCCATGTGGTTCTCTTCAAATAGTGGATTGAGTTTCTCTCATGCTTCAGATCTCTTCAAGTTCCTTTTTTGTTTGACCTCTCTGAATGACTCTTCTGCCTTCTTCTTTTCCTAAATAGCTTATGTGATTACATTGAGCCTAGCCAAATAGTTCAGGATAGTCTACTATCTTAAGGTCAGCTAGTAACCTTAATGACATCTCCAATCTCCTTTCACAGCAGTACCTAAGTGATTGCTTGAACAACTAAAGGACAGGAATCTTGAGGGGACATTTTCAGACTTCTGCTTAACAAAAATGACAAGGTGAGAAACACTGGAAGTTACATATGTGTTGTTCATAAAGAGAAATTAAATTAGTTCCTTAGAGGAAGTTGTTATTTTGTGGAACGTAAGTACATGAAGTGAGGTAGGATTTGAAGTTTCTGTTTTCCTATATGGATCCAGTTGCTCCAGCAACACTGGTTAAGCATATTTTAGCCAGTGGGCTCACTTACACTGATCTTAAAACCAGTTGAGTGTATTAGTATAGGCCTAGTTCTGGACACTCTTATCTCTTCCATTTACCTGTATTTCTGTCTTTACAGTAATACTACACTTGCCTTGATTCTTATAGCTTTAAAGTAAGTCCTGAAATCAGATAATTGAGTCCTCCAACCTTTTTGGCTTTTCTACATCCTTTGCTTATCCATATACATGTGAGAATAAGCTTATGTCTTTTAACAATGCTTTCTGTAACTTTGATAGTAATTGCATTAAATCTATTTAGGTAGAAAGGACAGCTAAACAAATTTTCTTACAGTCCATCTCTTTGTTTCTTTGTTGCATTCTTTGGGTTTTTTTTTTTTTAGATCTCTAGTCCCTTATACTAATTCTTCAGCTGTGTCTATTTGGCTGTTGATTTGTCAGTTGGGTCTCTAATTTAGGTTACTATATACAGTTGGTTCTTGTTATTCACAGTAGTCTCATTTTATAAATTCACCACAAACACCGAATTAGCAAATACTGAACCATTGTTCCTAGGCAAAATACCGGGTTAAGTTCCTTTGAATCCCTTGCATAACCTTCCATGCGTAATTTTGTTTTATCTGTTTTTCTGTTTAAGGGCACCTTATTTAGTGTGTATCATTGATTCATCAACAGTGAACTCATAGTCTCCAGCACTATGAGAGCTGAAACAAGAAGGCAGAGAACTGTGTTGTTTGTACTCAGCTGGGAGTACGTACGTTGGGCAACTCAAATTTTTCAACATTCTGCATATGTCTGCAAATGATCACAAGAGTGCTGTTATTGACTTGGAGATTATAAATTTTAGCAAGTAGGTGAATTCACAACTAAGAATTCTGAATGATGAGGATCAACTATTTTATTTTTGAATTTTCTGCTGGCTCATGTATCTGGTCATTTTCATATTTCCTTTTTTGTATATTGTTTCTCAATACATTGTCTTCATTTAGTATTGCGTGTATAGCTATTTCCTGTCTGATTATATTGTTTGTTCTTTCTGTTGAAGCATAATCAAGTTAAAAGCTCCCTAGGACAGATAATGTGCTATACTTATATATTAGCACTTCGTTCTCTACCTTTTAAATGTTAAAAATGTTTTTGAGAGGTTTCAATTTTAGAGATATTTTACTTATAGGATTTAATGAGTACATTTTTCAAAAACTTCTAATTCATTGATCAGTGTACAGTGAAAAAATGTATTTAATGACATTTTAGTTCTTTTCATAATGAATAGTGAAAACTGTTACAAAGTTATATAGCTTTTGTAACTTATGGTAAAAACAGCCAGAACGTATACCTTTATGTCTTTTTTACATTAGTAATGATCACTTTGAATTGAAGAGGAATGTGTTATTACATGAGTTAATGCTGGTCCTGCCCAGAAGAACCTCTACCAGTATGTGATGTTGGATAATCATATCAATCTTCTGAAACCAGGTAACAGTGGTTGCCCTGTGTCATTTAGAGTGAGAATAGCAAATTACCTGTTCTTTCTCAGTTGCCATGTCTTCCAAAGAGCTTCAAGATAGTGACTTTGAGTTTATAGGCAATAGATTTTTAGTCCCTCTTCTGTTTCCAAATAGAACTTAACATGCTGTCACCTTTGAAGAAATTGATAGATCTTTAATCTGCCAAGGGGAAAGTGTATCAGTTCCTGAAGCATTCTGTGCTCCATATAGACATTCCTCATTAAATCCAGTTATAAGTGTCCAAGTGTTTGTCGTTTCCCATGAACGGGCTATCATGCTACCAAACCAGATAGGATCCATAATTTCAAATCTGGAGAAGAGCTTTGGTGAGTAGTGGATGAAATGCAAGATCCATGCTTTTCAGGTGAGTGAGAAACTGAGAACCAGCAAGGTGGAGACTGAAAAGTAGATGGCCATGAGTGTTGACCCTTTCCAAATTTTGAATGTGACTGCACATACCTAAATCATCGATGAGTCTTTTTTGCTTGGTGTTTCAAGGAAGATGTGCCTTTTTTCCTCTCTCCCAGATTGATTCAATATTCAGAATAATGTTGTTTTCTTTGCATCATTTCCCTGACTTCCTCTTTTTCTTCTATCTCTCTGGCAATCTCACTTCCTGTTTTCTCCACATCTCTTTACCCCTTTCACCCTGATCTAAAATTTCACAGCTCTTTCAATCAACACAGCAGTACCTTTTATCCTGGAGTAGGGGTATATTTGGCCTGCTGCCTTGTTTTTATACTCCAGGTGGACCTCAGTGGACCATGTGAGAATGTATCAAAGCAAGCTAGAAGATGGGAATATTGACCACAGTGCTATTCCTGTAAATATGGTATTAGAAAGCTTTGGGAAAGTCCATTGTCTGTTTCATGCAGGATTAAAAAAAGAATCAGTAAGGCAGGATAACTGCAATTACTTTCACCCAACAAGCAGCTGAGGATCCTTCATTATAACCTGTGTCCCCAGATACTTGTTTCTAAGATTAAGTTGGCATCTTTCCTTGGTAGTCATTGTTTGTGTCTGATGGGTGGACTTTCCTCATTCTCTGGGCATCTCCTTCTCCTAAAGTCTTCAGAGGCAGAGAGCAAAAAGGTTTGTTTTGCTGTTTTGCATTTGTTCCCAGTGTGGTCTTAATCAGTTTCATGGTCTTACTATACATTAGTCTGGATATTTTATTTCTGCACTTGGAGATCTAATAGCCAACTCAAAATTCAAGGCTCCCTTGGCTTTTCTTTTTCACTCATCCCACAGATAGAGTCCATTTGCAATTTCTAGTCTTTTTTTCTTGGCTGGGCGGTGGGGGCATCTGAACCCTTGACCTTGGTGTTACCAGTACCACATTCTAACCAACTGAGCTAACCAGCCAGCCCCACAAGTTCTAGTCTTTACTGTCTCATCATATTCTTAGGTTCTCTGCTTTCTGTAACTTGTTTTTACTCAAGCCTCAACGTTTATTATCTCCTGAAAATTGTGACAATTTTCTCTAATATTCTCTCACTTTGTTACTTTTGCTGATGCTCTCCACATAATAGCCAGAAGGATTTTTTAAAAAAATTTACTATTTTTATTTATAAAAAGTAAATTATGAGAGTCAGTGTTTCTAGCCCCTTGCCACCAAAATTTCTAAACATAAACAGTAGAAACATCTGTTTTTTTTAAAAAAAATGTTTCAAAAAGTGTTAAGCATCATAGAGAAAGATCAGTCTTCTGAGTTGGAAGATGGAGAGAAAGATCTAAATTACGAATTAAGAAAAATGCTATATGACACACAGATCTTTATTATTTCCACATACACTGTCCACAGCCTAAAAATAATATTCCATATCACAGTGTTTAAGACACTGAGTTGGATAACTGATATATGTACACACAGAGTGGGTGTTTAAATTGGAAATCAGGACATGCCATTCTCCTCTTCATTGTCATGTGAATAGAATCCTGTTAGCACAAGATCCAAATTATTTCCAGTAGCCTTCTACAGTACAGCATTTCCTAACGCCTGCCTAAGTATTTTTGGTTACTTATTTGTGGAAAATGTTTTGATATACATATAGGAAAGTATACAGATATAAGTGTATAGCTTGGTGAGTTTTTATAGTCAGCACATTGCTGCCAGCACCTAGATCCAGAGTCAAAGTAATGTGCAGGATGGCATTGTGTGGATATAGCACAATTGATTTATCTGTTCTACATTCAGGCCATTATGAATGGTGTTCCTACATATGTTTTTATGAACATCTGCCTTTATTTTTTCTTTTTCTCCTTTTGGAATGCTTATTTCCAAATAGTTTAGATTTAGTGAGAGGTTCCAAAATGGTACACAAACTTCTTGTATTCTTTTTCCAAATTTTTCTAAACATAATATGTTAACACATTTACTCCATTATATTCTATTTTTCTGTCTACATACACATATACCACACAGAGATACATATGATTTTTCTGAACTATTTACCTGTAAGTAATTACATGTGTTTCCTAGAAACAAGGGCATTCTTTTGTGTAACCAGAAAACAGTTAAGAATATCAGAATATTGACAGTGGTACAGTAATAGTATTCAGTCTACAGAACATACTCAAATTTAACTGATTGCCTCACTAATGGTTTTTGTATTAATGAAAAAATTTTTTTCTAGACCACTTACCATTATCTACCTTATACTGTTGTGGATACAATGGCTTTCATCCAGAATTCAAAGCTCACTAATTATGACCCAGCTCTTTTAGGAAAGAAATCATATGGATGCAGTGGATTTGCAATAAATGCTTGTAAGCCACTCATGACTCTACCTCAGAGAACTCACTGTGGAAAAAATCCTATAAATGCTATGATTGTAGCAGAACCTTTCCTAGTGAGTTATAGCTCATTACTCAACAGCAAACTAACATAGGAGTGGGACCACATGTGTGCAATCAATGTCAAAAAAGTCTCTCTTACAAAGTCAAGGCTTGTCTATCATCAGAAAACTCATCATAGAGAAGGGAAAGTATATGCATGCAATAAATGTGGGAAAGTTTTCCCCTGGAAGTCAAAACTCATTCTACATCAGAGATTTCATTCAGGAGACAGGCTTCAAGTGCAGAGTATGTGATAAAGCCTTCATGGTCAGAGCGCATCTCATTGTACATCAGAAAACACACGGGAGAAACCATATGATTGCTCAGATTGTGAGAAAGCGGTCTTAAAAAAGGCTCAGCTCATAATTCATCAGCAAATTCACACAGGGTAAAGACCCTATGGATGCAGTGATTGTCAAAAAGCCTTCAAGACCAGGTCTGTGCTCATTTTATCAGAAAACTCATCATAAAGAAGAGAAATTTATGGATGTAGTAAATGTGGAAAAGCTTTTCCATGAAAGGCAAACCTCATTGTGCATCAGAGAACTCATTCAGGAGAGAGACCTTTTGGATGCAAAGTATGTGATAAAGGCTTCATGGTTAGGACACAGCTCACTGTACAACAGAGAACCTACACAGGAGAGAAACCATATGCTTGCTCTGATTGTGAGAAAACCTTTTCAAAAAAAGGCTCAGTTACTGATGCATCAGTGAATTCACACAGGAGAGAGACCCTATGGATGCAGTGAATGTCAGCAAACTTATCCAGAAGTCAGATCTCACTAATCATAAAAAAACTCATCAAGCAGTAAGGAAATCCCATGAATGCAGTGAATGTGGGAAGGTTTTGTCCTCTAAGAAAAGCTTCATTATATACTGGAAAATCCATACAAGTGAAAAGCCCTTCAAATGCACTGTATGAAATAAAGCCTTCACATCAAAGGGAAGTCTCATTGTACATCAGAGAACTCAAAAAAGTAAAGAAACCATATGAGTGTTCAAATTGTGAGAGAGCCTTCTCCTGTAAGGTATATTTCATGACTAGTGGATTGAATTATGTCCCCCAAAACTCATTGAAGCTTGAATTGTGTCCCCCGTTTTATGTATTAGAAACTTGGCCCCCACTGTGACTGTTAAGAGGGTGGAAAATCCTATTATGGTAATTGAAAGGTGAGGCCTTCCAGGGGTGATTGGATTGTAGGACTGTGCAGTAGTGAATGGATTAAAAATGGTGGTCAGGGGTGTGGTTCTGAGGGCTTTAAAAGAAGAGGAGAGTCTCTCTTTCTCTCTTCTCTGTTTTCACCATCTTGCAGTGTGAGACCCCTGCGTCACGGTTGCCACCACCAGATGGACTTTGGACTTCCCAGCCTCAGAAACTGTAAGCAGTAAGTTTCATTTTCTTTATAAGTCACCCCATTCTGTGTATTTTGTTATAAGCAACAGAGATGGGCTAGTACAGAGACTCATCAGTGAATGTACACAGGAGAGAGACCCAACGGATGCAGTGAATGTCAACAGGCTTTCACCCAGAAGTCAGGCCTCACTAAACATCGCAAAACTTGTCATGCAAGAGTGAAATCTTATGAATGTAGTGAATGTGGGAAGATTTTGACTTATAGCTCAGCTCTCATCATATATCAGAGAACCCATACAGATGAGAAACTCTTCAGCTGTAGTATATGTGATAAAGCATTCATAGCTAAATCCAGTCTCACTGTATCAGAATTCATACAGGCAAGAAATTGTAAATGCTGTGATTCTAAGAAAGTAATCAATACTTTGTCACCTCTCCTTGATCATCAGAGAACTCAAACAGGAAAGAGACCCTATGGATGCAGTGAATGTCAAAAAGACTTCCCTCAGAAGTCAGCTCTTATTAATTATCAGAAGACTCAGCATAAAGAAGGAAAATCCTCCCTGCAATCACTGGGAATATGAGAAAGCTTTTTTGATTATTCAGATCTGATCAGAGAGCTCATATAAATGGAAGTGCCATGAGTGCTGGGATTGTAGTAGACCCTTCTGGGACCTCTATGGGTAAGAAACCTTATAGATGCAGTGAAAATTGTAAACTTTCTTCTGAAGACATCACTCATCAAACCAAATCTCATTAACAGAGGAAGATTATGAATGCAGTTGTAGTCAAAAGACTTTATCAGAAAGTTAGAGGCTGTGCTCTTAGGAGGCAACACCTGTGGATGTAATGTAAGTGAGAAATCATTCTCTTTCAAATCATGTTATTTATTAGGGTATTCAACCAGGAGAGGGACCACACAGAAGCAGTGAATGTGGGAAAGCCAAGAATAGTCACATACCATTGTATGTAAAAATAAAAATCATGTGAATGTTGTGATAATGAGAGCCTTCCCCAGAAAGTCACAACTTCTTGAACATCTTGTACAGGAGAGAAATTCTATAGATGTGAATGTGGTAAAGTCTTCCCAGTTAATGCATATCTTTTTTACATCAGCAAACTCATACAAGAGGAAAATCTTATTTGGTAAGTGTGGTAAAGCCTTTATGTGGATGTCAAAAATCACTAATCATGTCAGTGAACTCCCGTAGTAGATAAGTCCTTTTGAAAAAAGGAATGTGGAAACCTTTTGAAGGTGACATCATACATCAGGTGCTTAATACAAAAGAGAAACCAATGGATAAAGTTAGCTTGTGGCCACAAAACTCATTTCACAGTGCACACAAAAGAATTGTAGTGGTTGCCTAAAATTATTTATTTACAACTCAAAGCTGTGTAATTTCCCCCTACCTCACTCAGCAGAGAGCCTCTTCTCAGAGAAGGCATTAGTATCTAGATACAATGGAGGTATAAAATCCTTAAGGAATTATATCTATTCTGTTTCAGCAAACTCGTGTTTACATGCTGTGGTTATAATCACAAAAAATGCTTTCTGTGGATAAATAGATAGCATTAAGGATCACAAACTCTTAAAAATAGAAACTATTTGCTTCACAGATTTTATGAATGCAATGAAAAGGGTAAAATCATCAGTGATAAATTATATGTATTTTTTTTATTTTATGGGTTCATTTCTTTACATCTTACTGTATCTTAAATTGTAATGTGTCTTATGGAATGCCAAAGTTTAATTACCAGGGCTTCTTTGATGGCACTTTAGATTTTATTAAATACATAAACTCAGAAACATGTATAAAAAGAAGTAATTTTATAAGGGTTTTGCACAATTACTATTGAAAGGATTCCAGAGAACATTCTACTACAAATCTTAAAGACATCTTACTGTTCAAATACAAATCCTTTTCAATATATGAAAAAATCAGAGCATAATAAGGATTAGTTGAATACTGACAAAGGTTTTTAGGGATTATGTTATGGACAGTACAACAGCATGGATTTTATGTATTATTTAAAATTGCATGAAAGAACATAACTTAATTTCTAGGGTTAAATAAATTCTCACCATAGACAGAATGTTGAGTAATCTAGTATAAATAAAAATGTTTTATTTCCTTATGGGTCAAAAAGTCTTCTACTATGTTATTTGACTCCTCAATTAGAAATCTAAAGAATCAAATAAGTGTGTTCTCTATTTTTACTGCCTTTTGTAGCATTTCTGCCAACTGTTGATCCATCACACAAATAGAAACTTAAATTTTTCTAAAGCCTTATTACTCTGAAACATCCAAAATTGGTAAAAGATTTGCATAAAATATTCAAAAACAAGCAACACATGAGACTAAAGGAGGAAAAAAAAGCTTGGAGTTTTATGAGTTGGAGTTTACTGTTTTTCATTACAAGTTCTGTGTCACATAGGAACTTTAGACTGGTTATGACAGCATGCCATTGAGCACAGTGCACATTTCCTCTCAGCATTTCTGTAAGTGCCTATTATGCCTGGCGTTTTACTAATG
Organism: Cynocephalus volans; assembly: GCF_027409185.1. Taxonomy (NCBI): domain Eukaryota; kingdom Metazoa; phylum Chordata; class Mammalia; order Dermoptera; family Cynocephalidae; genus Cynocephalus; species Cynocephalus volans. Next base: position 4,234,796 of record NC_084462.1, on the reverse strand, counting down.
TTAAGAATAACATTGCAGAAACTAGAACTCTTGCACATTGCTAGAATGTTCAGTCGCTGTGGAAAAGTTTGGTGATTTCTCAAAAAGTTCTATGTAGAATTACCATAAGATCCCAGAATGCTACTGCTAGGTATATACCCAGCAGAATTGAAAACAGGTACTGTAACAAATATTTTTACATGGACATTCATAGCACTATTCACAAGTGTCAAAATAGCATTTGGGTGAAACAACCCAAATCCCCATCAAAGGATGAATAATAAACACACACCCAGGTATATATGAAGGAATGTTATTCAGCTATACAAATGAATGAAGTGCTGGTACATGTTACAGCATGAATGAGCTTTGAAAATGATATACTAGGGGAAAAAAGCCAAATGTGAAGGTCACATTTTGTATTTCCATTTATAGGAAATACTGAGAATAGTTAAATCCATATACACTGAGGAAATTGGTGGTTAGGAATGGCTGGAATGAAGGGAGAATGAGCTATGACTGCTTAATGTGTATGAGGTTTCTTTTTGAATGATGAAATGTTTTTAAACTAGATTGAGGTGGTGGTTGTATAATATGAATGTTCTAAATTCTACTGAATATACACTTTAAATTGGTTAGTTTTATATTATATGGATTTTTACATCAGTAAGAATATATTAAAGACAATAATATGGCATGAAATCTGACACTCAAATCCAGACTGTTTTTAAAGGATTAAGACTTATTTGACTAAATTTTTTATAAAATTTATAATGAACATCCTAACTACTAAAAATCAAGGTGTTTGAAATAATTGACTCATTTTAGTTATCAAGGCAACCTGTTGTTTTGCCAGGAGTTCTGTTCTGTGAAAATGCACCAGCAAAATCTTCCTTATTCAATTAAAAAAAAAAAATGCCTCTTCCACATTTTGCTTGGGTTTCAAGAAACTTTTTCTTTCTTTACATTTTATTATGAAAATCATCAAACATAAAGATAAGTTTAAGAAATACAGTAAACACTTATCTGGATTTGACCATTGCAAAGTTGGTGTGTGTGAGATATGTTCTGATAACCTATTCACCCTGCTGATGAGGGGGGGATTCTTTACCGTAAATAGTATGAGGTGGCTGAACATATAACTCCTGACACTGGATAGGTGAAATTGACAGCAGTTTATTAGTCACAGATACTTACAACCCTGGGGGAGGTCTGTCCATGCCATGGAGGGATACAAAGGCGTTGTGCTACTCAGAAATAGTGAATAAGCAGAGGCTTTGAGAGGTAGGCTTTGTAGTAACAGGAAGGTAAGCTGTCCCTGGTTCCTGTGGAAGAATGTAATTTGTATTATTCCATGGGCTGGATAATTTTACGATGGAAAAACCTAGATTGAAGACCATTTTGGATGCAGCTGTTGGTGGAGCTGGCTGGGTGGGAGCATTTCCTGTGGAGTAGGAGCATATATGGTGAGAGCAGGAGACTCAGGTAGGCCTTTAGGGTCCTGTGAAGCTCCAGGATGTCCAGGCAGTACATGAGATATTAGGTTCTTACAATTCAGCATGTGTGCATGGGTACAGGCATATATGTATATGTGTACAGTCATGTGCCACATAACAAGCTTCAGTCAGTGTTGGAGTATAAACAACAAAGGTCAAAAGACTAGGTTGGATAGCTATACCATTTGGGTTTGTGTAAGTACATCTGTGATGTTCATACAATCTAAAAATGGCTTAGGTGATGCATTTCTCAGAACATATTTCCATCATCAAGCAATGCGTGACTGTGTGTTTCTGGTGAACAACCTGAAAGCTAGTGTCTCTACTAAGCATTACATTTTATTTCTAAACAATTAAAAGTACATCTCTTCAAATAAGAACTATTTCTTACATAAAAATAGTGTTACTAATGAACCATTACTAAAACTAGTTAAAACAGTGTCGTATTGGTGCATGCATAGATTGGTCAACAGTACAGTAGTTTAGAAAACAGTACAGGTAGTTTTGGAATTAAATGATAAAAGTGCAAATTGAAGACATGGGGGGAAGATGGAATATTAATAAATGGTGTTGAAACACCAAGATAGCCTTCTGGGAAAAGGCAAAACTGCATCAACACCTCACAAGGAAATGAATCCCAATAGATTAGAGAGCTAATGTAAAACCTGTATAACTACAGGGAAAAAACATGGATAAATTCTTGTATAATCTGCAAATGAAGAAAGCCTTTGTAATATGATTCAATATCTAGCACCAGTAGAAGAAAATATACAGTAAATTCGAAAAAACAATTTGGCATGACCATAGATGGAAAGTCAAAAGGAAACATGACAAGCTGAAATATATCTCACATATCAAATTTATATGTTCTAATGTGAAACAACTTAAGACGAGTAAAAAAACCCAAATTTAAATTAAATATTGGGCAAAATGTATCAAAAGATCATTCAAAATAAAAGGAAAATATCTCAACATATGAGAAAATGCATAATTTGCCAGTTATAAAAGTGTAAACTATAGCTATATGTCTGTCATGTCAGATAAAAATCCAACTTTTCATTAGAGCACTATTTTGGCAATGCAGTCTCATTGGGATGGTCAGCTGTAATGCAGGAGAATTTGACAATATCATGAATTTACCTTTTGCACCAGCGATCTCAAGTTTAGACGTCTACCACTTCTCTGAATAGGAACATAAACACAATGGTATTAGTATGGCATTATTTGCAATAGCAAAAGACTGGAAATGTGGCTTATCCATTAGTAGGGTATTAGTTGGACAAACTGCAGCATGCACATACGTTGGGATTCTACTGTGTCCTAAAGAAGAAAGAGGAAAATCTCTGTGTTGCAACATGCATAAAGTTTAGGGCATATTGAATTGAAATCATGCAAATGTTTCACATATTCAAAAAATAGTTAAAGGATGTAAAACCTAAGGTTAAATGGAGGTGTGAAATCAGAAAAAATGTTAAAGTAAGGAACTTTGAAAGTCATCCATACCAAAGCAATGAGAACACTGGAAATAATGGTCAGAAACAATGTTTTCAGAACTTTGAAAATTAAACAAAGGCCTGCAGTTATGCAGGGAACATGTATTCAAGAAAAACAGGAGTCTCACCAGGAACAGTGCACTTGAGGCCTTTTAACTTAATTACTGTCCTTCCCAGCTCAGCAGTAGCCCTGAAAACCAACAGTCCATAATCACAGTGAAAACCAGCAGCCTGGCAGCCATGAGAGGAACAAGTTAGAACTCTTTCAAATTGCCATTCTTAGCGAACCACCATTATTTGAAGTACCTGGTGATTCCCTGGAAGACTGCAAGGCTGTCTTCATTTGCTCTGGCTCAGAGTTCACCCAAGTGAGCTTCAGGAGCAGTCTGTTTGCAGGTTGTGTTTGCTGGGAGTAATCAGAGGCAATTGTTTAATATCACAGCTGCTTGAGGCAGTAGAAAAAAGTAGCAAGCCATTGGCTAACCAAAAGCTTAAAAGAAAAAACTGGGAAAGTGAGAGGCCCCTAGGTCTCTTTGGCAAGCTTCAGTATATTCCTGGGAATCTACAAGGCCAAGGACAAGTGTATGGCTATGTGCATTTTCAGGAAAGATCTGAGAAGGCTCTAAGTTCTGGCCAAGCTGGAGGCTTTGTGCAAATGAGGGACTTAGGCAGAGTTGTAAACTGCCTAATTGAGTGCTGAAGGTATTCCTCAAAACACATACCCACTTGGAAAATAATGGGAGAATAATGCTTTCAAGCATTTCAGGACATTTCTGTCCTACTATAAAGTGATCACTGAACTAACCAAACAGACTTAAGCAGCCACACACAAGGAAGAATACAAACTTTACGAAGTATTCAGAAAAGTTACAAATGAAAAGTAACATCTAGAGAGAGTTGTCAAACCCAGAGTTGTCATATCATTTAAAATGTCCAGTTTTCAACAAATTATGAGACATGTAGTGAAACAAAAAAGTATGGCTAATACACAGGGTAGAAAAAAAGAGTTAATAGAAATTGTTCTTGATGGAGCACTAAGCAAATACTTTAAACCAGGGATTGTAAGTTTTTTCTAAAAAGAAACCACATTTGAAGAACTGAGAATGTCTTCTGATGACATCCCTATGACAAAAAATATATATATAGAGAAAATCTGGTTGAAAAGTACAATAATTAATATGAAAACTTTTCTACAAGAGTTCAACAGTTTTAAGCTGTCAGAAAAAGAATCAGCAAGCTTGAAGAGGGGTTAATTGAGATTAGTTAGTCTTAGAAAAGAAAAAGATGCGGGCCAGCCCGTGGCTCACTCGGGAGAGTACGGTGCTGAGAACACCAAGGCCTCGGGTTCGGATCCCATATACGGATGGCCGGTTTGCTCACTGGCTGAGCGTGGTGCTCACAACACCAAGTCAAGGGTTAAGATCCCCTTACCGGTCATCTTTAAAAAAAAAAAAAAAAAAAAAAGAAAAGAAAAAGATGAAGTAAAATGTACAGAGCCTCAGTGACCTGTGGTAGACCCTCAAGCATGCTAATGTCTGTACTGTGGAAGGAGATAAGTGAAACAGGTAGAAAAATGATGGCTAAACACTTCCCAAAATGGCAAAAATAATCTATAAATTCAATAATCTGAAGAGACATCAAACAGAATAAACTCGAAGAAAAACATACCTATACACATTATAAACAAATTCTTGGAAACAAAAGACAGATTCTTGAATGAAGTAAGACAGAAACGACTAATCGTATTAAGGACTGTCTGTAAGGTTAAAAGTTGACTTCTCATCAAAAACCATGATGGGTCATTAGAGAGGCACCCAGCCAGAGAGGCCCAAGATCCTTGGAGAGTACACGCCCTGTGGTGCCAGTGCATGACCCAGCAGGCAAGCCTCGCCGTCATTGCCCAACTCCATTCACAGCCCTGCCAAGTGTGCACCAATCAGAGAGGTGTCCAGTGGGAGAAGCCCAATATCTGCAGAGACCACATGCCCTGTGGTGCCAGCGCATGACCCAGCAGGTAGGCCTTGCCACCACTGCCTGACTCCATCCCCAGCCTGGCTCAGTGCATGCTGGCCAGAGAGGCACCTCCCCTGAGAGGCCCAAGATCCGAGGTGACCATGCACCCAAGGCACTAGTGGGCAACTGAACAGACACTGAGGCAGCCATACTAAATTGGCAGTCCCAGCAGCATCCTAGCCAGACAATAGTGCCAAAACAGTAGACTGTGAAATCCCCTGCCTCAGTGATTAAACATCAAAGGAAAGATACCAGAAATATGAAAAATCAAGAAAATACACAACCAAAGGGTAATAACTCTGAAGATCTAGATCCTATAGAACAAGAAGCCCTTGAAATGTCTGACAAGGAATTTCAAGTGATAATTCTAAGGAAACTAAATGAGATACAAGAAAACTCAGCTAGACAACACGATGAAATGAGGAAAAGTATATAGGACCTGAAAGAAGAAATGTACAAGGAAATCAATGCCCTGAAAAAGAATGTAGCAGAGCTTGCTGAGCTGAAGAATTCATTCAACAAGACAAAAAAACACACGAGAGTTTAACCAGCAGGTTTACAGAAGCAGAAAAGAGAATTTCTGACCTTGAAGGTGGGCTGTTTGAAATAACACAGGCAGATCCCCCCCCCCAAAAAAAACATTGAAGAAAATCTAAGAGAGATCAGACAACCTTAAGCGCTCAAATATCCGAGTCGTGGGTATTCCAGAAGGGGAGGAAAAAGGCGATTGCATTGAAAATATATTCAACAAAATAGTGGTAGAAAACTTCCCAGGTATAGGAAAAGACACATATCATCAGATTCAGGAAGCTCATAGATCCCCAAATGTATTCAACACAAAAAGGTCTTCTCCAAGACAAGTTATAGTTAAATTGGCAAAACTCAAAGACAAAGAGAATCTTAAAAGCTGCAAGAGAGAATCATCAAATCACTTATAAGGGAGCCCCAATCAGAATTGCATCAGACTTTTCATCACAAACCATAAAAGCTGCAAAGGAATGGCATGATATATTCAAAATACCAAAAGACAGAGATTGGCAGCCAAGAATACTCTACCCCACAAGACTATCCTTCCGAAATGAAGGGCAAATAGTATATTTCTCAGACAAACAAAATCAGCGGGAGTTCACTACCACATGACCACCCTTACAAGGAAGTACTGGGTTTGGTACCTGAAAAACAACTACCACTGCCATAAAAACTAAAGAAAAATCAAAACCCACTAGAAAAATAAAAATTGCAACAATGAAGAGAAAAAAAAAGTTTATCTACAACCCAAGGAACCAACAAATACAGAAGACAAAATCAGAAAGAAAGGAACAAAAGACACTTAAGACATCCAAACAAAAATCAGTAAAATGCTAGGAATAAATCAACACTTCAATAACAACTCTTAATGTAGAAGGATTAAATTCCCCAATCAAAGGACACAGACTGGCTGACTGGATTAAAAAGGAGGACCCAACTATATGCTGCCTTCAAGAGACACACGTCACCTATAAAGAATCACATAGACCAAGAGTGATAGGATGGAAGAAGACTTACCGTGCAAACAGAAAGGAAAAATGAGCTGGAGTAGCTATTCTTATATCTGATAAAATAGACTTTAAAGTAAAAACCATAAGAAGAGATAATGAGGACCACTACATAATGATAAAAGGATTGATCCCTCAAGAAGACATAACAATCATAAATATATACACACCCAATGTCAGAGCAGCCAGATTTATAAAGCAAACTATTAGACCTAAAGAAGGAAATAGACACTAATGCTGTAATAGCTGGGGACCTGAACACCCCACTATCAATATTGGACAGATCATCTAGGCAAAGAATCAGCAGAGAAACACAAGATCTAAACAAAACTCTAGACCATTTGGACTTCACAGATATCTACAGAACATTCGATCCAACAACCTCAGAAAATTCATTCTTTTCATCAGCACATGCCTCATTCTCCAGGATAGATCACATGGTAGGTCACAAATCAAGTCTCAACAAATTCAAAAAAATTGGAATTATCCCATGTTTTTTTTTCCAGACCACAATGGATTAAAATTAGAAATCAATAACAAACAAAATTCTGGAAACTATACAAACACATGGAAATTAAACAGCATTCTACTTAATGACATATGGGTACAAGAAGAAATCAAACAGGAAATCAAAAAATTTATTGGATTTAATGAAAACAATGATACATCATACCAACACCTGTGGGATACTGCAAAAGCTGTACTAGGGGGAAATTTATTGCATTAAATGCTACTTCAGAAGAATGGAAAGATGGCAAGTGAACAACCTAATACTTCACCTTAAAGAACTAGAAAAACAAGATCAGTCCAAACCCAAAGTTAGCAGATGGAAAGAAATCATTAAGATCAGAGCAGAACCTAATGAAATTGAACCCAAAAAACAATACAAAAGATCAATGAATCAAAAAGTTCGTTTTTTGAAAGGATAAATAAAATTGACAAACCATTAGCACAGCTAACTGAAAAAAGGAGAGAATATCCAAATAACAAAAATTAGAAATGAATAAGGTGATATTATAACTGATACATCTGAAATACAAGGAATCATTCGAGACTACTAAAACAACTATATTCCAACAAATTTGAAAATCTGGAGGAAATGGATAAATTTCAGGTCACACACAAGCAACCAAAACTGAGCCAAGAGGATGTAGAAAATCTGAACAGACCAATAACAATAAAGGAGATTGAAGCTGATATCAGAACGCCCCCTACAAAGAAAAGCCAAGGACCAGATGGATTAACAGCAGAATTTTACCAAACATTGAAAGAGTAATTGACACCAATTCTCTACAAACTATTCCAAAAGATTGAAACATGCAATTCTCCCAAACTCATTCTATGAAGCAAACATCACCCTGATACCAAAACCAGGTAAAGGTACAACTAAAAAAGAAAACTACAGGCCAATATCCTTCATAAATATAGATGCAAAAATCCTCAATAAAATAATAGCTAACAGAATACAGCAAGTAATATGGAAAATTATACACCACAATCAAGTGGGATTCATCCCAGGGATGCAAGGTTGGTTCAACATACACAAATCTCTAAATGTGATACACCATATCAATAAAATCAAACAAAAGGACCATATGATCATCTGTATAGATGCTGAAAAAGCATTTGATAAAATTCAACACTCATTCAGGATAAAGTTAACTATAGATGGAAAGTATCTCAACATAATTAAAGCCATATATGATAAACCCACCGCCAATAACATCTTGAATGGGGAAAAGCTGAAAGCTTTTCCTTTAAGAACAGGAACTAGACAAGGATGCCCACTCTCACCATTCCTATTCAACATAGGGTTGGAAGTACTAGCCAGAGTAAACAGAGAAGAGAAGGAAAGAAAGGGCATCGAGATTGGAAAAGAGGAAATCAAACTGTCCCTGTTTGCAGATGACATGATCCTATCTATCAAACAGCCTAAAGTCTCTACAAAAAAACTCTTGGAGTTGATAAATGATTTCAGCACAGTAGCAGGATACAAAATCAACACAAAAATCAGTAGTATTTTTATTCTCCAATAGTGAACATGCAGAAAGAGAAATCAAGCAAGCTTGCCCATTTACAATAGCCACCAAAAAAGTAAAATACTTGGAATTGAGTTAACCAAGGATGTGAAAATCTCTATAATGAGAACTACAAACCGCTGCTGAGAGAAATTAAAGAGGACACAAGAAGATGGAAAGACATCCCGTGCTCTTGGATCGGAAGAATCAACATTGTGAAAATGTCCATACTACCCAAAGTCATATACAAATTTAATGCAATCCCCATCAAAATTCCAATGACATTTTTCTCAGAAATGGAAAAAACTATCCAGACATTTATATGGAATAACAAAAGACTGTGCATAGCCAAAACCATCCTGAGCAAAAAAATAAATAAAAAATAAAGCTGGAGGCATAACACTACCTGACTTTATACTACGAAGCTATAATAACCAAAACAGCATGGTACCGGCATAAAAATAGACACACTGATCAATGGAATAGAATAGGGAATTCGGAAATCAACCCACACACCTACAGCCATCTGATCTTTGACAAAGGCACCAAGTGTATACACTGGGGAAGACACTGCCTCTTCAGCAAATGGTGCTGGGAGAACTGGATATCAATATGCAGGAGAATGAAACTAGACCCATACCTCTCACCATATACCAAAATCAACTCAAAATGGATTAAAGAATTACATATACACCCTGAAACAATAAAAGTTCTCAAAGAAAACACAGGAGATACACTTCAGGAAGTAGGACTGGGCACAGACTTCAGGAATATGACCCCAAAAGCACGGGCAACCAAAGGAAAAATAAACAAATGGGATTATATCAAACTAAAAAGCTTCTGCACAGCAAAAGAAACAATTAACAGAGTTAAAAGACAACCAACAGAGTGGGAGAAAATATTTGCAAAATATATATCTGACAAAGGATTAATAATATCCAGAATATAGAAGGAACAGAAACAATTTTACAAGAAAAAAACAAGTAACCCAATTAAATGGGCAAGACAGCTAAATAGGCATTTCTCAAAGGAAGATATACAAATGGCCAACAGACACATGAAAAAATGCTCAACATCACTCAGCATTTGGGAAATGCAATTCAAAACCATACTGAGATTCCATCTTACCCCAGTTAGGATGGCTAATATCCAAATGACTGTGGATGATAAATGCTGGTGAGGTTGCCGCGAAAAAGGAACTTTCATACCTTGTTGGTGGGACTGCAAAATGGTGCAGCCTCTATGGAAAATGTTATGTAGGTTCCTCAAACATTTGCAGATAGATGTAATATATGACCTAGCTATCCCACTGCTGGGAATATACCCAGAGGAATGGAAATCAAGTCAAAGATATACATGTTCTCCACTGTTCATTGCAGCACTCTTTACAATAGCTAAGAGTTGTAACCATCCCAAATGTCCATCATCAGATGAGTGGATATGGAAAATGTGGTAGATCTACACAATGAAATACTACTCTTCTATAAAAGAGAGTGAAATACTGCCATTTGCAACAACTTCGGTGGACCTAGAGAGACTTATATTAAGTGAAACTAGTCAGGCACAGAAAGAGAAATATCACATGTTCTCACTTATTTGTGGGAGCTAAAAATAAATACACAAACAACCTGGGGGGTGGGGTGAGGGAAGAAAACAAAACAATTACAATTCCTTGAAGTTGATATGACAAGGAAACAGGAGATTGTTGGGAGGGAGGGTGGAGAGGGTGGATGGAGGGCGGTTTTGGCAATGGGCTGCAATAATCAACCACATTGTATATTGAGAAAATAAAATCAAAAAATATAAAATAAAACAATTTCATCAGACTATGGGGTAGAATAACGAACATGGACTCTATATGTTGTGTGTGTGTGTGTGTGTGTGTGTGTGTGTGTGTGTGTGTGTGTTTGTGCGTGCGTGCACAGAGACAAAAAAAACCATGATGGTTTGAAGGCAATGGGATGACATTCAAAATGCTGAAGATGAAAGTGTGTGAACCAAGAAATAGTAAATTATAAAAGGTATTTTTCAGGTTGTAATAATAAAAAAGAAAACTAGTTTTCTTTTGACAGTGAATCAAATCCCCATCAGAAATAAAATGTACTGCTAAAGTTCACAACATAGATAAGTATTAAACAGAATAAATGTATATTTTGTTTGTAACGCCTTCAACTTTCTGATATAAAAGACAACTGCATAAGACTATGGCTTTATGTTGATGGACATATAGTGTATAATGATGTAATTCATATGACAACAGCACAAAGTTTGGAAGAGGGAATGAAACTATACAGGAACAAGGGTTTTATATACTACTGAAATTCAGTTAGTATTAATTCAACCAAGATTGTTTTAAGTTAGGAGGTTAATTGTAATCGTCAGGACAACCAGTAAGAAAATAACAAAATGTATTATAAAACAAACAGCAAGGGAATTCAAGTGATACCCTAGTATATATTTATTACAAACAGAAGAAGGCAGTAATGGGGAAATTGAGGAACAAAAAAGATAAAAGATATTAAAAACCAGTAATAAAATGGCACCTGTACATTGTACCTTAAGAATAGTTATGCTAAATGTAAATAAGTACAAGGCAGAGACATAATGCATTAAAAAAAAAAAAAAGGAAACAGCAGTTCAACTAGTTGGTCCTTCCTATGACAGTGTTCCACATCCGTGGAGTCAACCAAGCATCAAATCTTTATATACATATAAAAATTTATATATATATGTGTGTGTGTGTGTTTGTTAGGTATTATAAGTAATCTAGTGATAGTTTAAAGTATATGAAAGGATGTGCATGTTTTATGCAAATACACCATTTCTTATGAAGAACTTGAACATCTGTGGATTTTGATGTCTACACAGGGCTTCTAGAAGCAATCCCTTGTGGATACTGTGGGAGGAATGTATATGCTGCATACAAATGACTCCCTTTAGATTTAAAGACCGAAATGGGTTGAAAAGAGATAAAAGATATGTTATTCAAATGGTAAAAAAAAATAGAGGTGGTATTATATGAATGTCAGAGAAAGTAAAGTTAAAAAAATTGTTAACTAGAGACAAAGGACATTTTATAAATACAAAAAAATCAATCTGTAAAGAACACATAACAACATATGCACCTAATGAAGAACCTTAAAATACATGAAGGAGAGATTAATGGACTCGAAGGAGAAAATCAATTCAACAATAATAGTTGGAGAGTTAATGCCTTAATTTTAATAATGGATAAAACAACTAGAGGGAAGATAAGCCATAACACAGAATGCATGACCAACACTGTATACCAGAGGGACTGCAGATACCTACAGATTATTTCAATAACCAACAGTCGATTGCTCATTCTTTTCAAGTGTGCTTGGAACATCATCCAGGAAAGACCATATGTTAGACCATAAAGCAAGTCCCAATAATGTTGAAAGGATTTAAATCATCAAATTATGTTTTCTTACTGCAATGGAACGAGTTAAATTAGACATCAATAATGAAGGAAATTTGAGATATTAAGTAATACGTGAAAATTGAACAACTCAGTTCCACATAATGGTTCAAAGCAGAAATCACAAGGGAAACTAGGAAATACTCGAAATGAATATAAAGGAAGGTGAAACTTACGATATGCAACTAAAGCAATGCTTATAGGTAAATTAATAGCTGTAAACACCTATAATAAATAGCCAAACTTTCCACCTTAAGAAAATAAAAAAGAGCATATAAAAGAAGGGAATAAAAACTACGGCAGAAATTTTTAAATTAGGGCAGAAAAATTAGAGAACAGGAAATAATAGAGAAAATTAACCAAACCAAACGTGTTTTTTTTAAAAGAACAAACAACATCACAATTGAGAAGCATTTAGTTTGATTAATCAGTGATAAAGTGTTAAGACTGAAATCACTAAAATCTGGAATGAAATGGGGTCTTTACCCCTGACTTTGTAGAAAAATGTGTTATAAGGAATACTATGAAAAAACATATGCCAACAAATTAGATAACTTAGAAAAGATGGACAGTTCTTAGAAAGACACAAACTACTGAAGCTGACTCGAAATAGAAAATATGAATGGATCTATATCAGTTGAATCAGCCGATTGACTTAGCAATTAAAAACAAAAAAACCTTCACAGGAGGTTTTAAGAAAAACCCAGGCTTTTAAGAAAAGCCCAGGCTGATTACTTCATTGGTGAATTCCACCAAACATTTACAGAACAATTAATACTAATCTTTAATAAACTGTTTTACAAAGTAGAAATTGAAAGAACAATTACCAACTAATTTTGTCAGGTCAGTATTGTGCTGATACCAAAACCAAAGATGTTACACACACACAGAAATCTACAGACCAATATTTATGCATATATTCACAAAAATCCTCACTGTATACTAGCAAACTGAATCCAGCAATATAGAAAGATTGTACATGTAGGCATGAACAACTGGATATTCACATAAGGGATGAAGTTGGACCCCCTTCCTCACATGTATAAAGTGGTACTCAAGTTGAAATAAATAACTGAATGTAAGAGCTAAAACTATAAAAATCTTAGAGGAAAATATAGGCATAAATGTTTTGACTTTGGGATTAGGCAATAGTTTTTTAGATAACAGCACCAAAAACACAAACAACCATGGAAACATAAATTTGACTTCACAAATTAAAAACTTGTGCTTCAAAGAACATTACCATGAAAGTAGGAAGAGAACCCACAGAAGAGGAGAAAATGTTTGCACATGTTTTATATGCTTCAGGTCTAGAATGTAGAATATGTAAGGAATGATTACAACTCACTAATAAAGACAAATAACCCAATTACAAATGGACAGTGAATTCAAATAGACATTTTTAAACGAAGATATATAAGTGACTAATAGGCATATGAAAACATGCCCAATATAATTAATTATTAGAGAAATAAAAATCAAAACCACAATGAGATGCTACATCATCACAAGGATGGCTATAATAAAAGAGACACAAAATAACAGTATTGGCTAGGATGTGGTGATATTAAAACTCATACATTGCTGGAGGGAATATGAAATGGTACACCTACTTTGGAAAACAGTAGCATTTTCTCAAAAAGTTAAATATAGTTTCCATCTGACAGCATTTCTACCCCCAGGTATATATCCAAGAGAATTGAAGGCATATGTCCTCAGAAACATGGATACATGAATGTTTTTAATATTAAGTAACAAAAATGTAAAAACAACTCAAGTGTTCAACAATAGATAAAGTACATACAATGTGTTTTATATGTATAGATACACACACACACAATGGAATATTATACATCTATCAAAAAGAATACTAGTCAGGGTTCTCCAGAGAGTCAGAATCAATAGGATATGTTATAAATATTTGAGAAGGGATTTATTAGGGGAATTAACTCACATGATTGTGAAAAGCCCCGTGACAGGCCATCTGCAAACTGGATACTGGTAGCATGGCTCAGTCTAAGTCCAAAGGCTTCAAAACCAGGGAAGCCAATGATGTCCTTGGTCCTGACAACCAAAAGCTGAAGAGTCTCAAGCTCTGACGTCCATGGACAGGAGAGAAGAATGTATCCCAGCTCCAGCAAATAGAGAGTGATTCGCCTTTTTTCTGTTCTATGTTCTCTCCTGGCCCTCAGCAGATTGGATGGTTTCTACCTATATTGAGACCAGATCTTTTCCACCCAGTCTCTTCAGGCTTTCATGCTAATCTCTCCTGGAAACACCCTCAAAGGCATACCCAAAAAGATAGCTTTACCAGGTTTCTCAGTATTTCTTAATCTAATCAAGTTGACACCTAGAATTAACCTTCACAAGTAATAACCTGTGCTAAATGTGTGAACATTAAAAAGGTTATGCTGAGTGAAAGAAACCAAATGCAAAGGGCAGCATATTGCATGATTCCACTCACATACAATGTCCAGAATAGGCAAATCAAAAGAGAAAGTAGATTAGTGATTTCCAGGGAAATGCGGGAAGGGAAAATAGGGAGTGACAGCTAATGGGTCCAGGGTTTCTTTTTGGAGTGGTGAAACTATTCTGGACTTAGTGATAATGCTTGCACAGCTTAGTGAATATCCTGAAAACCTCTAAATTGTACTTTTTATAAGTACATTTTTCATTTTATGGCATGGGAACTATGTCTAAGTATATAAAATGAGGGTATTTATTTATTTTTGGAGGCTGACTGGTACAGGGATCTAAACCCTTGACTGTGGTGTTATAAGGCTGTGCTCTACCCAACTGAACAATCCAGCCAGCCTAGGATAATTTTTTGAAAAGATTAATTCCTTATAAAGGCAAATGGAATAAATCTAGCTATATACCAAACTGGTAAAATAATTAGAGAATAGAAATATTTAGGTGATTTTTGAAAACAGTAATCTATTTGGATATTTTTGGTGGAATATTTTCTTTTTTCCTTTCTTTCTTTTTTCTTTCTTTCTTTCTTTCTTTTTTTTTTTTTTGGTAACTGGCCATAGTGGAATATTTTCTAAAGACAGTAATAACTATCAGCAAGGAAAAGCAGACATGACAATTCCCAACTTCGAGAAATTTTCAGTCTGGTGGGAGAAAAAACCTAACTTAAATCCATCAACATTGCTTCTATAATTGGTGGCACTATGAATGGGAACAGGGGTCTGGAAGGCCATACTGAAGGGTGTTTGACCTAGTTAGAGAAAGCTTCCTTGAAGAGGTGATGATTGAAATGATACCTTAAGGATGGAAAGAAGAGAAGCACTTGAAGATTAAAAAAAAAAAATGATTTAGGCAAAGGAAAAGTTCCTGAATGAATGCATGAGCAGAAGTTTGGAGGTGAGATGAAGCTACCAGTGTGCAACACTAGCCTGTGAGAGCTAAAGCATCAGCTGAGACCAGGAAAGTCAGAAGCTGAGCTGCCCAAGGACTTGGGGACCCAATTCCCACAGCAGCATGCAGAAGACATCAAACATGGAGTCAAAGTACATGATTCACCAGTTCTGAGATTTAATGCCTGCCCTGCTGGGTTTTGGACTTGTTTGGGACTTATTACCCCTTTCTTTTGGCCTATTTCTCCCTTTTGGAATTGGAATATATACCCTATGTTTGTCCCACAATTGTATCTTGGAAGTAGATAACTTGTTTTTGATTTGACAGATGGGACTTTGAAATTTGGGCCCTTGAGTTGAAACAAGTTAAGACTTTGGGGATGAAATAAATGTATTTTCTGTGAAAAGGACATGAGCTTTGGGGGGCCAGTGGTGGAATATAGTGGATTGAATTATATCCCCCCAAAATTCATTGAAGTTGAGTTGTGTCCCCCAAGTTTTGTGTATTAGAAACAGCCCCCACTGTGACTGTTAAGAGGGTGGGAAGTCCTATTATGGTAATTGTAAGGTGGGGCCTTGAAGAGGTGATTTGATTGTAGGACCATGCAGTAGTGAATGGATTAAAAATGATGGTCAGAGGCATGGTTCTGAGAGCTATAAAAGAAGAGGAGAGTCTCTCTCTCTCTCTCTCTCTGCTACCATCTTGCAATGGGAGACCCCTGGGTGGCTGTCACCACCACCAGATGGACTTTGGACTTCTCAGCCTCAGACACTGTAACCAATAAATTTCATTTTCTTTATAAATCACCCAGTCTCGGGTATTTTGTTATAAGCAACATAAATGGACTAATACACTTCCTACTGCAGGCAAAATGTAAGTCAGAAATCCCTAACAGTCTATATACTTCCACCATAGACACCTGCAATTCTAGCTACAAAAGAGCCACACAGCCCTTGCAAGCAGCGAGCCTAGTATAGGGAGCTGCTTGGAAAGCCCAAGCAACTGCATTATTTTATTATTTTCATGGTAGAACGATTTTTATTTGAAATATAGTCTGAGCAACATGAGTATACCCATGATGAGGAGTGGCTAGACTGATTGGGGCAGAAGCCTCTCTAACGGCACAGGGGAAAGAATACAAATATTCCAGTGTTTGTGTGCCCCAAACACCATTTGACAGGAAGGGCAGAACAGCAGCAGAACAAAACCCACCCATATCTCCTTCTGGGTTCTGGCTCTCAGCCCCTGCCTGCGTTTGCCACGCCTGCCTACCTTTGCCTCACCTCTTGCTCTCCGCAGGTTTCAAATGTCAGTGTGCTGCAGAAGTTTCTCCCACCACAGAGACATGATAAGCCAGTGTGACAATTCTCAGCACTATTTCTGGGTAAAAGAGAAGACAAGAAGGAAGGGCTAGGTGACCAATTGCCCTGGCCTAGCCCTCCCAGGGGAACTGTAGTAATACAGTCCTCCTTACCCCCTTCTCCTCAGGCTCTGAAGGCAGGAAGGAGAGCTGGTTTCTGCAGGCAAATAGAGCTCTGAGAAATCCTCTGGCTGAAGGCAGCAAGTGAGGAGCCTCCCCCAAATCAAGCGCTGAGGGGTTTCAAGCTGAGTTGACAGCACTGGGGTTGGCCCATGTCAACAGCCTGGGGTTGGAAGAGCACAGACAAAAGTTATGGTACCAAGAAGCAGCACAAAGCCATAAATAATAGAAGCAAAATCAGAGCTGTGAAGGTCCTGGGCAACCCCACATTTCCTGGGGCTGAGGGACACCCAGCACCTGCAGCTCAGGACAGACACTGTTCCATGACAGAGCTGGCTACACTCACACCAGGGCAGAGCCTTATTTCCCACAGTCCACACAGCAGGTGGAGGGCACCACAGCACCTTCCTGACTGCACACATGGCAAAGTCCTTGGTCACACCTAAGGGGATAGTGTGGATTGTCCTTATCCTTAGAGGCTTGTGCTTGGCTCTGAGCATCTTGGGCACAGTCCTCCTGTGGGACTGGGCCCAGTAATCTTCTTGCCTATGGGTCAGCCAACAAAGGCTTGCCAGCATGTTCTTCCAGTCTGTTCTCCCTATTATCCATGGACACCTCCCCAGAACCCTCCTCTGGTTCTGCTACCTCCACTTCCACCTTTGCTGTCTTCTCCTCCTCCTCCTGGTCTCTCACCTTGTGGTCGATGAAGAGGTGGCTGCTAAAGGGAATAGCAGAGGTGTAGCACAAGCCACAGAGGAGACACTGGGCGGTAGAGCTGTCCATCTGGTGCTGAAATATGTGGTTCTGAAACTTGAGCTCCAAGTCTGTGGCAAAGCTACATTTTGCACACTGAAAAAAGGCCTTTTGGTGGAAGAGACAGTCACACTATTGCTGGTGCCTAGAGCATCCCCTGCTCCACTGGTATTTTCGGATGGTTCACCCGAGGGGAATGTCCAGCTGGAGATCTGACTTTGGATATCTAGCTTAAATAAGGGTTTCTGATACCATGCATAAGGCTGAGATGTCTCTCCAGAAGGGAGGGCCAAGGAAAGCTGGGGCTGCTCTCTGTGCAGTACCCACAAGTGCAGACTTTTACTGTGTCATGGTTGTTGTGGATGTGTTTGTGTGGGTTGTTGGGAAAGTGGAAGGACTGTTCATGCTGCCGACGTGGGTACTGGGTTAAATGTCTGACCATGGCTTTTTCTTGTGGGACACATAGATCTCCTGATCACGAACCCACTCCTGGCACTTCTGGTAGGTCCAAACAGTGTTCCTTAGCCAGGGCCTGGCTTCAGCTCTGTGATGAGCTTCAGGCCTGCCCCAGTGACCAGTGGCAGAGAGCTGCCTCAAGCAGCCACGCTAGTGGCTGGGAGCTCAGTGGGAAATTAAGAGCCAGAGTGGCTTCAGGACATGTCTACTGGAGCTTCTCCACATTTGGGGGAAAGGCATGGATGCTCTCAATATGTTGCATCAACTCTGACTTCTGCACAAAGATGAGTGGGCACTCAAGGCACTTGAAGATGCCCATCTGCATCTGTATTAGTCCTTTTGGTATTTCTATAACAGAAATACCTGAGATTGGGTGATTTACAAAGAAAAACAGAATTTATTATTACAGTTTCTGAGACTGGGAAGTCCAAAGTCCATCTGGTGGTGGCGATGATGACCCAGGATTCTCACATTGCAAGATAGTGGAAGCAGAGAGAGAGAGGGAGAGACAGACTGTCTTCTTTTAAAGCCCTCAAACCATGCCCCGACCACCATTTTTAATCCATTCACTACTGCACAGTCCTACAATCCAACCACCTCTTCAAGCCTCCACCTTTCAATTGCCACAATAGGATTTCCCACCCTCTTAACAGTCACAGTGGAGCTTAGTTTCTAACACATAAAACTTGGGAGACAACTCAAGCTTCAATGAGTTTTGGGGGGACATAATTTGATCCACTGCATTCCACCCATGGCCCCCCAAAACTCATGTTCTTTTCACATGCAAATTCATACCCATTCATTTCATCCCCAAAGTTTTAATTTGTCTCAATTCAAAAGTCCATAGTTCAAAGTTTCATCTGTGAAGTCAATACAAGTTATCTATTTCCAAGATACAATGGTGGGACAAACATAGGGTACATAGTCCCATTCCAAAAGGGAGAAATAGGCCAAAAGAAAGATGTAACAGGTCCCAAACAAGTGTGAAACTCAACAGGGCAGGCATTAAGTCTCAAGGCTGGTGAATCAGGTACCTTGATTCCATGTTTGACGTCCTCTGCATACTGATGTGGGGTTTGGGTCCCCAAGTCCTCTGGCAGCTCTGCTCCTGTGGCTTTGCTGGTCTTGAGTGATGTTTTAGTTCTTGCAAGCAGAACTTGTATGCTGGTACTTCCACAGATCTGGGGTCTCCATGGCAGTCCTGCTCTCATGGCTCCACTAGACATCGTGCTGATGGGGTTTCTCTGCTGCAACTCTGACCCCATGTTTCCACTCTGCATTGCTGTAGCGAAGGTTGTCTGTGGTGACTCTGCTCCTGTGACAGGTCTCTTTGTGGGCCCCCAGACTTTTCCATACATCCTCTGAAATGGCGTGGAGGCACCCAAGCCTCCACAGCTCTAGCATTCTGCAAGCCTGCAGACATAACACCCCATGGATGCTGCCAAGGATTCCAGCTTGAATTTTCCAAAGCTGCATGTCGAGCCACACCTGGGGCCAATTTACTCACAGCTGGAGCAGCCAAAGCAGCTGGGGTGCTCATGCTGGAAGCAGCTTCTTAAGGTGGCCCTGGGCAACAAAACGATGGAGGTTGCCTCGGGTCTCTTCTGCAAGACCATTTTGACTCCCTAGGTCTTTGAGCCTGAAAGGGAAGGGTTGGTCACAGAAGCTTCCGCAATGCCTTCAGGGTCTTTCCCCCCTTCTCTTGATAATCCTGTTCTTTTGCATTAATCTTCTTAGTACCATTGGATTTTTCTTCTGAAGATACTCTCTTCTTCTCTACCATGTGGACAGACTGCAAATTTTCCAAGTCTTTACACTCGATTTCCCTTTTAAACTCTGGCTTTATGTTATGTCTTTGCTGCCATAATTCAGAGTAGGCTGTTACAAGTAGCTATGCAGCTTCCTTTGTTGATGACTAGTACCCCAAGGGGAGAAGGTGGGAAATGAAGAGACATGCTTTATGGGATCAGGAGGACCTTACAGGCTCCTGACCTGTAAGTCACCTTAGTTTATTTTAGGTTCCTTTTCATAAAACAGTGAAAATAACAAATCATACTGATTAAATCAATTATGTGCAGTACCAAGCTATTTATAGAACATTTTCAGCTGCCATGGGCACTTGAACATTCATAGCTAACTACTTATCAACAAAATAAGAACATAAGTTTCTCATTTACAAAGCTTTCAGGGTCCTGGGTTCAATCAAATGTCAGACCTCAAGGGGAGGGAGAAGAGGGAAAAGGGCAAAATGGGAAGCCAGCCTTGCTGGCTTTTCTCCTAGAATAGCAAGGACTTTGTCAGCTTGCTATTCAATATCTCACATTTTCCCCCTTCTGTATTTTGGATGATGATAACCCCAGGACGTCCCATTTGAAGCCATAATTGGTGGGTAATGGTACAGAGTCACCATAATTGTTGGTTGCTACAATGCCGACAGACTGAAAAACACAAAAAGGCAAATACAGAAGCAATTATGAATGCTATTAACAAATACAATATCTGCTGTACAGAGTACAAGGTATGCAATTGAGACAGTTTGTCGAACAACATTTTTGCAGTTTTCTCAGGAGCCACAATATCTTGACTATTGGGAATGTTTAAAATGTCTTGATATAAAATGTCCAAATCTATACTGAAATTGTTTGAACGAAAGCCTCCAAGCAGATGGCAATGTATTTTCTCCCATTCCCATTCTGTCATATTATAGGGCTTTGCAGTTACACAAATCCATTTATAGGCAGCTTGGCATTGCAACAACATGTGCATTTTTAAAATCTGTACCTCTTCTCCTAAATAGTCTACTGCTATTTCAAGAGCTTTAAGTTTGTCGTTAATTTTTCTATCTCTCTCTCTTGTACCATTAAGGCTCGTGAAGTATTTTGAGCCAATTGATTTAAGTAATGGGCAGTATAGATTTTTGAGACAGAGCAAGTGTAGAGGTCACTGCAGTAGCCACAACATAAATAAGTGCAAGGACTCCAGTAATGAGCAATCCCAGAAAGCGCTTTTTTAGAGATAACAGTGCAGAAACATGGGATAAGCCTTGAATGCCTGTATCCTCATATGAAGAGCCATTTACATGCACAGGGAGGACTACAAAAGGGGGTTGGGTCAAAAGCATTAATCTCCTTTCTTTGTATTCCTTCTCAATACTGGAAGAGATACAGGATGTTAAAATACATTGGCTACAGGAGATATTATAACCATTACCATGGGGCATTATTTCAAAATTCCCCACAAGCAGCACATTGGGAGGAGCCAAGACCATAGGAAACCACCAGACTTTGAATATGGTCTATGATAGTTACAGTAACAACACTCAATGAAGCAAGCAATCTCCACAAATCTGGATAGGCTATACCCTGAGTTGTATACCATATACTAGTCACCCAACACCTGGGCACCACCCAGTCAGACAGCAGCTTGGATTCTAGGTGACAATGAGAACAGTCCCATAACACCTTTTCATTATCTAAAGAAAACACAACAGGGTGGTGCAATACAGGAGTGGGATAATAACACTCCAGCCAGTGGGGTGTTTGTCAAAAGGCTGTCCATGTTGATCCACACAGGAAGACAGCCCTGTGGGGCCTCCTTGAGCACCAGTCTTTTAAATCTTTTATTCCAACTAATCCATACATCATTACAATCTGCATGTGAATTCCTGGATGAGGTTGGAGTCCTTCTGAAGGCGCTTCTATCCCTTGCACCAATTTTCCTTAGATGTGGGTATGAAAGCAACCAAACGTAGGCTTAGTGGTAAAACAAATAGGTAAAGCAGAAGAGTGAGCACAGTAATTAACAGACCTATATACTTCAGGAATTATATATCCATCCTCCCTGGCCATCAATAGGGTATCATTAATGAAAACACAAAAACTCAGGTCAACCCAAGTCCTAGGCCTTAACATAGGAGGATTAGGATAACATGCCCAAAAAGTTTCTCCCCCTACTACACTAACCTGACAAGATAGAAGTGCCAGCATAGCTGAAAATAGTGTCTCCGAAGTCAATTGCCCTCCTGCCCTTTTTTAATACTTCTTGAGCATCCGACGTGAGTTGTTTGATTTGGCCCCAGGTGACCAGTTATGCTCTCCTAGTACAATGTGCTTTTCTACTCATCAGGGTCAGAGGAATCAACCTTAGGCATTTCATTCTCTCTGTCACTTCTTTGGTTTGGTTTTGTTCTGTCGTCTCCATGTTGCACCAGCCTCTCTGGGATCTAGCAAGGGGCATCTGCGTTTCTAGGAAAAACACACACATGCCCTCTACCCCATGTTAATACTGGATTGGGTCCATGCTGGTCACTGGTTTGAGGATCTCTTCAGAGAACCTCAGGCCATGCCTGTTGTTCTTGAGGATGCAAATATTCAGCAGCAGACAGACCATCTACATTTACGTTAAGAAAATTCAGAACAAACAAGGCATGGATTAAAATATTATGTGGTGACCGGGCGTATGTTTCCCCCTTCTGTATTTTAAGTATTTGAATTTTCAGCATGCTATGAGCACGTTCTACAATGCCTTGTCCTTGTGGATTGTAAGGAATACATGTGCATAAATCAATATTAAATGAAGAACAAAATGTAGCAAAAGCTTTAGAAGTGTAACCTGGATCATTATCTGTTTTGATGCATTCGGGCACTCCTAAAATAGTGAAAGCAAATAAACAGTGAGCAATAACATGCTTTGTAGCTTCTCCACTTCTCGCTGGAGCCACAAGAAAGACAGAAAAGGTATCAATAGTGACATGAGCAAAAGAAGGAGAACCAAAAGAAGAAATATGAGTGACATGCATCTGCCAATATTCTGCAGGCAACAACTCGATAATGGGGAACTGGGTGATGTAAATGGCAAGATTTACAAGACCGGATGATCTGGTTAGTGGCCTCTCTGGTAAGGTTAAATTGGCGATGTAAGTGCTTGAGAATTTTGATGACGAAGAGCATGTGAATGTTGGGCAGATTCAAAAGCAGTATAAATCTTATGTGTAATTGAATCTGCAATGGCATTTCCAGATGAAAGAGGACCTGGTAAACCTGCATGTGCATGGATACAAGTAGCAAAAAAGGGGCAAGTGCGGTTATGAATTAAAATTTGTAAGGAGACATACAAGGACTGTAATTCAAGGTCGGAGGTGGAACTTATATGAGCTGTTACAATATACTGCAAAACTAAAAGCAAATATTGACTCTCTGAATATAAGGTAAAGGGACTGTCCTGTAATAAGGAAAAAGCATAAATAACAGCGGAAAGTTCAATGCACTGTGCAGAGGAGGCTTGAAAATATCTAGAAAAATGTTGGTCATCAATAATTACTGCTGCTAGTCCAGTGCTGGAACTGTCGGTAAACACGAGGGAAGCATTAGATAAAGGAATCAAAGAAGTATTTTTAGGAAGGATGAAGGAAGGACACTGAAAAAATTGTAACAGTTTATTCTGAGAATAATAAACAGAGATTTGACCAGCAAACTCTGCAAAGGCTTCTTGCCAAGCAGCAACAGAGCTCATTAACCATTGAAACCACTGTGATGAGAAAGGAATAACAATATAATAAGGGTCAATTCCAAACAGCTGTTGCAACTGATGCTACCCTTTGATAATCGAAGCTGTGAGAAACAGATAATAGGGAGTTAAAGGGCGAGTCTGATGAGGTGGTAAAAAAAGCCATTCCAGTGGGCCATGTTTCTGCCTTATTAACGCAGTGGGGATAATAGGTGTGGGAAATAGGATAAGAAATATGGGTAATGATGGGTTTACACGAGAAAGCAGTGCTTTGTGAATGGCTTGTTCTACTTTCTGCAATGCATGGATTGCTGCAGGAGTCAAACTTCTGGGAGAATTAGGTGACGAGTCACCTTTTAAGATGTCAAAGAAAGGCTGAAGATCCACAGTTGTAAGTCAGAGGGAAGGACCAAGCCAGTTAATGTCTCCTAGTAATGTTTGGAAATCATTAAGTGTCTTCAATGAATCACGCATGATTTGAGTTTTTTAAGGACCGATAATCTTATTGTCTATGATATGATCAAAATAGGAAAAGGGGTGTTGCATTTGAATTTTTTCCAGAGATAGAACCAAACTATATGTAGCTAATACTTTGGAAAGGGAATCAAATATTGAAGGTAAATGTTGTTGTTTTTCATGGGCAATTAGAATGTCATCCATATAATGGATGATATATGCCTGAGGATATTGGTGTCACAAAGGCTTAAGAACATTAGAAATATATTTTTTGACATAATGTAGGACCATGAGCCATACTTTGTGGCAATACCTTCTATTGATATCTTTTCATGGGGTCCTGAAAATTAAAAGAGGGTACGCTAAAAGTGAACCATTCACAATCTGAAGGAGACAAGGGGATGGAAAAGAAACAGTCCTGCAGGTCCAGAACTAATAAATAAAATGAAGCTGGGATGGATATAGAAGATGAAAGGCCAGGTTGTAAAATGCCCATGAGCTTCATAACTGCATTAGTAGCTCAGAGGTCTTGCAAAAGTCTCCATGAGCCAGATTTTTTCTTTCTTTCTTTTTTTGACCAGTAAGGGGATTGCAACCCTTGGCTCAGTGTCATCTGCACCACGCTCAGCCAGTGAGTGCACTGGCCATCCCTATATAGGATCCAAACCCACGGCATCAGCGCTATCAGCACCACACTCTCCTGAGTGAGCCACGGGGCTAGCCCCAGATTTTTTCTTAATGACAAAAATAGGGGTATTCCAAGGACTATTAGATGGCTCAGTATGGCCCTTTTGAAGTTGATCTTGAATGAAATTTTGAGAAGCAAGCAATTTCTCCTGAGAAAGGGGCCACTGGTCCACCCATACAAGTGTATCTGAGAGCCAAGAAATTGGATAAGCAGTGGCAGGAGATATCAGGGCCCACATTATAAAGGGGCAGAGGATGGTGCAGAATTTCATTGAAACTCAATAGTAAATCTCCCATTTGCTGCAAGATATCACATCCCCACAAATTAATAGGTATAGAAGAAAGCACATAGGGACAAAAAGTCCCACAATGGCCTTCATTGTCACTCCAAGTGAGGAAAGAGCTACTCTGCCAAGGTGCACTTGATTGGCCGACCCCTTGGAGCTCAGTCATGGCTGGCTGCAAAGGCCAAGAAGCAGGCCAATATGATTGCAACATGAAAGAAATGTCAGTTCCTGTATCTAAATAACCCCTTAAAGAGTTTTCCCTGAATGGATAACACTAATTCTGGGCATCCTTTTCCTATTTGTTGTACCCAATAGGCTTTATCAGGTGATCCAAATCCTAGCTCTCCCCATGGGGTATTTTGAAGAACTTTACCTGTAATTAAAAGAAGGACCAATACTAGTCAAATTATTTTAATGTCAGGAAAGACAGTGATAATTCCTTGCCCTGCAGCAGCCATAACTCATATCTCTCCTGTATAATCAGAGTCAATGACTCCAGGAAACACCTGAAAACCTTTTAAATTAAGGCTGTTCCATCCCAAGATAATCCCTACACTGCCTGAAGGCAAAAGGCCAAA
The DNA here is from genome assembly GCF_027409185.1 of Cynocephalus volans. Lineage (NCBI taxonomy): Eukaryota > Metazoa > Chordata > Mammalia > Dermoptera > Cynocephalidae > Cynocephalus > Cynocephalus volans. The sequence continues at coordinate 4,209,255 of NC_084462.1, read as the reverse complement.
TATACAGCTAGGGATAGCTTGTGACCCCATAGCAGGGGTTAACACAAACCAAGCTGTGGGGCTGAGATCCAACCCTCCACTTCCTCTGGTTGCTTGGGAGAGGTCAGCGATGGTGTTTTGGAAGCTGACTCCTGAATTTGGGGAGGATAGATTGACATGGCCGCCATTGTTTGATGGGGCTGGGCCAGGCCCCATTTCCCATTTCCCCATTGGGGAAGAGGCCAACCCTCTACCATGGTTTTGAAGTGGCATTCATTAGCCCAGTGGTGTCCCCTCCGACATCTTGGGCAGATATTTGGAGCAGGTGTAGAAGGAAAGTTATCAGGAGTGAAAGCTTGATTAGAACATTGCTTTGCCAAATGACCTCCTTTTCCTCATTTAAAACATGATCTACGCCCGGTATCCTTTTTTCCTTGCTCTCTAAAATATTGAGAGGATGTTATATTTTGCAAGGCAATGGCAAAAGCTACCTCCTACATATATGAGGGCCCGATATCTGCACAGAGACTGATATAGTCAGAAAGTGTCCCCTTCTTACAATAAGGGCGAATAGCAGTCTGGCGAGCCGAATTGGCATTTTCATAAGCCAGCTGCTTGGTCAGCAGCACTCCAGCTTCCCCATCTACCACTTGGCGTCCCAGGGTGTGTAACAAATGGGACGAGAAATCCTGGTATGGCTCATCAGGATCCTGACACGTCTTACTAAGTTCTCCCATTTCAGTGCCAGGCATGGGAAGCCTCCTCCAAGTTTGCTGGGCAATAGCATTAATCTTTTGGTAAACATCAGCAGAGAATCCTAACTGTTGCGCCACCGTGGAGAAGTCACTCTCACCAGCAAACATATCAAAAGTGACTTAAAGTCCTTCTCTGTGATTGTGCTCAGATTGTTCCTGAGCGTGTTCAAAAAACTCTGTTTTCCACAAAAGCTATTCAGCTCCCCTAAGACATACTTTTGCTATATTTTTCCAATATACTGAGGGGAGACCTTCAACCACCATTGTCTCAAGTTAGCTGAAAGTAAAGGGAGCCACAGCTCCATATTGTGCAACCACGGTTTTTAGCTCCCTAAAAGTTTTAAAATGCAGCAGTTGATACTCCCATACCACTCATCCCTCAACATTTAAAGACTCAGTAACAGGATAACATCTGTTTCCCTGCAAGCCATCTTCCCCTCTCTGCCATCTTTATCCTCTATCTCTTTATCACATTCCCCAAAGCAAGGTTTTTTTCAATAACATCAGTGGGGGAAGAAACTATATCAGAAACTTCAATAGGCTTAGAGACAGTTGAGACCACAGGGGCTTTAGAAGCCTCATGGCTGGGATGCAAACAGTTTCTGATGAAATTCCATAAAGAAAAGGTGTCAACAGGGACTTTAGAAGGACCCACAGCACAATAATGTTTCCAGAGCCATCTCCCAACATGTTCCCAAGTTTCAATATATTTTTCTAACTGAACAATACAGACCTTGAAGCCCTGGGCTTTAGCATAGATTTCAAAACTCGGAGAAAGAGAGCCCGCTTTTTGCTCTCTCATTGCCCCATTAGTTTTACTCCTGACTGTCTGACTATCTGCCTTCATTCCTAAACCGAATAGGTTCATGCCCTGAATCACAAAGTTTCCCTCACCTGTTTCCAAGAAGTTTCTCCATACTCAGGTCCCTGTTTTAACACTATTTGTTGCCAACCAATACCCTGAGGGGAGGTGGTGGGAAATGAAGAGATATGCTTTATGGGATCAGGAGAGCATTACAGGGTACTGACCTGTAAGTCACCTTAGTTTATTTTGGGTTCATTTTTATAAGCCAGTGAAAACAACAAATCATACTGATTAAACCAATTATGCCTAGTATCAAGCTATTTATAGAACATTTTCAGCTGCCATGGCACTTGAAGATTCATAGCTGACTACTTATCAACAAAATAAGAACATAAGTTTCTCTTTTACAAAGCTTCCAGAGTCCTTGGTTCGATGAAAGTTCAGACCTCAAGGGGAGGGAGAAGAGGGAAAAGGGCAAAATGGGAAGCCAGTCTTGCTGGCTTATCCCCTAGAATAGCAAGGGCTTTGTCAGCTTGCTATTCAATATCTCACATTCCTTCATGCTTTCCTGCTTATTAATTCCTTCTGCCAGATACTCTGGTTCACAACTCCTGAGTTCCAACGTGCACAAAGTCCTACGGCATGGACACAATGCAGACAAGTTCCTTGTCAGTTCACAGCAAGGGTAATCTTTGCTCCAGTTTCCAATAAGTCCCTTCTCATTTGCATCTGAGACCTCCTTAGAAAGGTCTTTACAGTCCATATTTCTATCAGCATTCTGGTCACCACTATGTAATCAGTCTCTAAGGAATTCCAAACTTCCCCTGGTTTTCTAAACTCCCATGAGCAGCTAGGCTTTTTCTAGCCTGTTTCTCCAAACTTCTCCAACCTTTGCTCGTTACCCAGTCCCAAAGCGGCATCCATGTTTTCAGGTATCTGTATAGCAGCACCTCACTCCTCGGTACCAATTTTCTGTACTAGTCCTTCTGGTGTTGTTATAACAGAAATACTTGAGACTGGGTGATTTACAAAGAGAAAGAGAATTTATTGCTTATGGTTTCTGAGACTGGGAAGTCCATCTGGTGGTGGCAACAGCAACCCAGGGGTCTCACATTGCAAGATGGTGGAAGGAGAAAGAGAGGGAGAGGGAGAGGGAGAGGGAAAGGGAGAGGGGGAGGGAGAGGGAGAGACTCTCCTCTTCTTTTAAAGGCCTCAGAACCACACCCTGAACACCATTTTTAATCCATTAACTACTGCAATGCACAGTCCTACAATCCAATCACCTCTTCAAGGCTTCACCTTTCAATTACCATAATAGGATTTCCCACCCTGTTAACAGTCACAGTGGGGCTAAGTTTCCAATACATAAAATTTGGGAGATAATTCAAGCTTCAGTGAGTTTTGGGGGGGACATAATTTAAACCACTACAGTGTCTTACTGACATTCTGGTAAAAGTGCTGCTGAATGTGCCTCTTCTTGTTGAATATCAATTCACAGGAGCACTTATAAATGAGCTGGGAGGGTCTGTGGGGCTTGGTGGGGTGCTGGGTGGCACTGTGGTCTGTGGTGCTGCTGGCAGTCTTGAAGGCCATCATGGGACAGAATGCACATTTGTGGTAAACCTGGCAGTGTCACTCCTGGATGCAACTTTTCAGCAAGGCTGAAGTCAGGTGGATGACACCACAGTGGATGCACCTGTAGCCTACCTTGTGGGCATAGTGCAGGCAATTCTCCTTTACAGGACTCTGGAAGTAGGGAGTGCAACAGAGGACCCCATGCTCTGGGCAGCAGTAGGGGGACTTGTGTGCATGAATCTTCTGGTGGGCACAGAAACTGCACTGGTTGAGTAGCAGCCAAACAAAGGCTTACCTAGCAAATCAGCCCCTCAGTTTCCTCTGTTGTCCTCTGGAAATGAGCAGCCAGGACCATCTACTCCCTCATCTGGTTGTGGTACTCAAGACAGTTGATTGCATACTGGCTGAGCCTCATGGGGTATGGGTAGAGTGGTAATGCTGGGAGAGGGTGGCTGGCACTGCCCAAAGTGAGGATATGTTTGGGGGAGGATGAGGGGACTGGGGTTGCTGGTGCTGTGGAGTTCTCAGAGGCCGACGTGAACATTTAGTTGGCAGAGATTGGCTTCACAAACACCTGAGAACACTGCGTGATGAGCCCCTTCCTCCTGTGGTCACGGGCATGCTGATGGCTGCTCTTGCTGAAGAAGAGTATCATCTTGGAACACAGCTTGCACAGCACCTCAATGTGGATGCTCCACTAGTTGTAGTGCTGGCTCCGGCTCTTTAAGGCAAACATGTCTTCCTGCTCCAGACAGTAGTACTGACTGGCTGGCATGTGGATCTTGCTGTCCCCAGGCAGGCTGAGATTTGGTGCATAGAAGTGCACAGCATTGGAGCTGTGGAAGACCTTGTTGAACACCTCCACAATAAGTGGAGTGGCCTTTTTCACCTGGTGGACCAGAGGCACCGACATTTCTGTAAGTTATGTCTGGCTCCATCTCTGCACTGAGGACTTGGTCGTCACTGATGTGGCAATGCTGTGGGGGACCAGGTTCAGGTTGGTCAGGTGCACAGCTTTGGGCAGGAGGTTGGCAGGTCCAGGGTGGATGCCTGAAGTGCTGTGCTCTGTTGCTTCCTGCCCATCTGTGAGCCTGAGGAAGCCCCCTTTGGGACCTGGGGCCCAGAGCTGCAACAGGGAGATGAAGAGTCACTGGCCTTTGTCATGCTCTTGTCCTCTTTTCTGTCACCCTAGGGGCTCTCTGCATTTGTGCCTGCCTGAGGAAAGTGCTCCTCCACAGGCACCTCGTGCCCTGGCATCTCACTTGGGGCCTCAGCAATGGTGGTCTGTGGTGCTGCTGGCACGACAGAGGTGGTTAGAGGTGACCCAACAGGGGACTGCCTTGGATCATCAGGGTCTGGCAAGATCCTTGTGATGGTCGGTTTGATTTTCCCCATTGTTGTCTTAATGATTTTGATTCTGACTTTCGGAATTGCTGGTGGAAAGCTGGCAGATGCAGAAGTGGAGCCTCTTCTGCTGTTGTCACTGCAGGTTCTCCGAGGGCTGTCTGATGGCTTGATACTTTTTCTGGTGGCCTCCAGAGGGCTCAGAGACTCTTTGGTGACTTGGACATTTTGGGACTGCCTTTAGAGTACTCTTTGGTGGGCCCTGAGGTATCCTTTGTGTGGTCAGGCTGGTCCTCCTTGGTGACACTGGCTACTCTTGGTCTGTGAGGCCACCAAGGCTGAAACACAAGAGGACAGCTTGGAATGAACTGGCTGAAGACACTGCCTAGGAGGGACTGATGAGAAGGTGCCAAGCTCCCGGGCAAGCCTCTTGGGCTCTCTGATACCATTGCTAGTGTGGATGTTGAGCTCCAAATCTTCCCCAAAGAACTGACTGGCATACAGCTCTTTGTGAGGTTCCACTGCCTTCTGTCCACCTTGCTCTTGTCCCTGCTAGCTCTCCAAGGTCAGGGGTTCTGTCTTGGGTTCTTACAAAACTTATGGGGTACTGAATAAGAAGGCCAACAAAGTCCTTGCTTTTCTGCAGAAGAGAGCAGGGCTCGCACTCCTTTTGCCTACTTCCCCCCTTCTCCCTCCCTTTGAGGTCTGACCTTTGATTGAAACCAGGACCCTGGAAGCTTTGTAAATGAGAAACTTACGTTCTTAATTTGTTGATAAGTAGTTAGCTATGAATCTTCAAGCACCATGGCAGCTGAAAATGTTTTGTTCTATAAATGGTTTGGTAGCAGAAAAAACTGATATAATCAATACAATTTGTTATTTTCAGTGGCTTAAATAAAGGAACCTAATATAAACTAAGATGCCTTGCAGGTCAGAAGCCTGAAAAAGTCCTCCTGATCTCATAAAATAAATCGTGTCTTTCTTCATTCCCACTGTCTCCCCTCTGTCGACAACAAAAATGGATTTGTATGACATGGACTTAGCACCACAGAGGCTTTCTGCTTCACTCAGAAGACAAACATATTACCACGTACACATAGTACTGTGTGTTAGCATTATCCTGATGCTTTCTGTTTGTATTTTTCCTTCAAAATATTTGATGAAAGCATGAAGGTGAGTTGGGTGGTAATAATTTAGAGGACATATTAGAATTTCTAATGGTTTATTAGGGCACTATTAAATTGGATGCAGTATTGTGTACTGATAAACACAACAGTTTTGTGTACCAGCTACATCTACAATCATGGCAAGCCATTTAAATATTATATGAATTACTTGTAAATTAATAAATTAGATTTACCTGTAAAATTAATAAATTATATCCTATGAAATTATTGTGCAAAATAAGTGAGGTGATGAGGCAGGACATTTAGAATATCAGAGTGAGGGCCTCTGTATATTTAATCCTCTATAAAAACAACATAAATATGCAGAAAAATTTCACAGTCATTTTTTATAACTCGGGAAAATAAGCAAAGGCTTACAATAATCTGAATAGGGCTTACTTCAGAAAAAAACTTTGAACTTCAATATAGACAGTGGGGTTTGTGGATTTTCACTTCCACCTCCCTCTCCCCAGAGAGGATTTAAAAAACAAAAATTTGAAAAAACAAATTTGAAAAACAGCAGCCTCACAACCACATGAAAACCATCAGCTTTGCAGCTACCAGTTTTGCACAAGAGAAAATAAGCTTGAAAATCCTCAAAAATCCCTATCCTGAGAGCAATGTCATTCGGTGTTGTCTTATACCTCCAGGATAAAGTTCCATTCTTTGTCCTAAATCATTCTTTGACATAACTTATAGCTTATTTTGAAAGAAACACCCTATAGTATGGCACTACTCAAAAATAATTAGATTCAATTGATTAAAATTACAGTAGGCTAAGGCTGCAGTGCCAGCTGGGGCAAACAAGAGTTATGCCACAATTTTTTAAAGGAACATCTGAAGAACAAGATGTTCATAGGTAGCTCTTAAATCTCCTTCACATTCTTGAGAATCAAGAAGGTCACACACATATATAGGGCTGTGTGCATGTTGAGGAAAGACCTTTGAGGGCACCAGAAATTTACCTCTGGCAGACCTTGTACCCCTGCAGAAGGATGAGAAGTCTAAGGCATACTTATAACCTGCTTGAGCCTTGAAATAGTGCCTTAAAAACACACAATGCCCTTAGCAAGGTGTGGAAGACTTACTGGCTAAAGGAAATTAAGAGAATCTCTGCTCAATCATTCTAAACAGTAGGAGGCCTCAGTAAGTGCACACTACTGGGAAGACAGATTGTATAGAATCAGTCCAGAAATGCCATTAAACAAACTGCGACAACAACAGCAACAAGGTACTTTGGGGAAAGGTGGAATCTGATATCCAATGTAGCAACATTGTACTATCTAAAATGTCTAGCTTCAAAGACAATTTGTGACACACAAATAATCAGAAGTATGGCCCATATATACAATAAAAGAGAGTCAATAGAAACAGTCCCTGAGGGGACTCATATGTCAGACTTAATACCCAAGAACTTTAAATCAGCTATTTTAAATATGTTCAAGAAACTGAAATAAACCATGTATAAAAAACTAAAGGAAAGTATGACAATGATGTTTCACCAAGTAAAGAATAGCAACAAAGATACAGAAATGATTAAAAAATAATTTACTAGCAGGACTCAACAGCAAATTAGATCTGGCAGAACAGAGAATAAGAGAACTTGAAGATAGGTCAATAGATGTTATCCAGTTGGAAAAGGATGAAAAAGTGAAACAGAAAAAAGTGAAAAAGATAAAGTAAACAGAGCCTCAAAAACCTATGGTAGGCTGTCTTCTTAGCTTAGCTGGTGTTAGAATGTGGTGCTGATAACACCAAAGTCTGGAGTTCAATCCTTGTGCCTGCCAGCCAGCCACCAAAATAATAGCAATAACAAACAAAACAAAACAAAGAAACAAAAACTATGGTACACCTTCAAGCATACCAACATATGCATAATGAAAGTCCCAGAAGGTGATGGGAGAGAATAATAAACAGAAAGAATATTTGAAGAAATAATGACCACAGACTTCCCAAATTTTAGGAAACAATCTACACATCCAAAAAGCTCAACAAATTCCCAATAGTATCAACTCATTACCTACCCCACATGTTTTAGTTCTGCGAAAGTAAACAGAAACCATGGTTCCTTTCAGAGACAGGTGAAGCATGAGTTCTTATCAGATAAGTACTAATTACCTTTCTGCCAATGACATGTTATGAGAGATAGAACCTCCACTTTCTTCTGTAACTTTCTGCTACACAGAAAACAAGCAAACCAAGAATCAATTACATACTATCTAACATCAGTAGTAGTTTTTCTCATTTTTTTATTATAAAAATTTTCATCCATAATAACTCAAAGAATAGTACAGAAAACACCATTATGTACATCACATATATTCAATAAGTGTTACATTTTTGCCATATTTATTGTATTTATCTCTATATATTCTACCTATGATTTATCTATCCATCTCACTTTTACCCAACTTGCTTCTTTTGACTGAAGTATTTTAAGGTAAATTGCAGATATGTAATTTTTCATCCCCCAAACCTAAACTTGAATCTTATAATTATAAAGCTACTGTCCTACAAACCACAACATCTGTTCAATGTCAATCCTTTGGGAGTGTGGTATTTGAGAAAGAAGGAGGCCAGAACACTGGAGAACACCAGCAAGCTGAAAGAAAAACCTGGCCTCAATGACAGTTGTAAGCAAAAAGCCACAGTGAAACTTACTGAACACAGGAAGTCCACAAAGCCAGGGATACCAAAGAAGGTAGCAACAGAGCCATCATTATATTTAGAGATCACATGGCCAGGAAAAAGTACCAGGCCCTACTGTGTAAGCTTTCACATGGTTACTAGTCTTGGGGCTGAACAGCCACTGTCCTCTAGATTAGTCAAATTAAGGAATAAAATCCTCTAATGCCTCTGGGAAAAAAATACAGTGATGATCATACAAAATTCAGCAGGTTAAAGAGAAAGAGCAAAAATTGTAAATCTTGGGACAGTGCCCTTTTTACATGAGCTTCCTGGATCACTTTTTATTTCTTGATCATTGTGCTAGCACTTGGGTCTGTCTGAACATAGTTGTCTATTTTGGGTACATTTAACTGTTGGGTTCCATAAAGTATCTGTAATTGATGAACTGACTACTGAAGACCAAAATGGTACTGGGTTAGAGAAAGGGAGTAAGGGGTAGGGAGTAAGAATACTACCTTTTGGACAGAACCATTCATCCTACCTCTTAGCTGTGTAAATATAGGGTATGGGCAATTATTAAAACATTCATATAATAAAATACAATATTAAAAAAGAGTATAGAGGTGAGCTGAAGAGACCTGTGTGGCACAGGTGGCCCCTCCCCACTTGGACCCAGAAGGAAGTGCCAGCACGTGCAATGTGCCCCGCCAAAGTGAGCTGAGACCCTCATGGCGCTGGGGGCTCATTCTACAGCCACAGATCCTGGAATAGGATCCAAGGTGGTGTAATATTGCCACTATCACACCTACTGTCCAGTAATGACAATTTACCACCACAGTAGCAGCCAGGGCCACTCTACAGGTAACCTACTGCTCACTCAACTACACTGATATAAGAAGAGTCACCAGTAAAGCCTGCAAATAGAGGAAGAAATCTTTATCATCATAGTCAACCTCAGTGTAATAGAAGTAGCAAATTCTCTACCAAATGATCAAATGTCAGTGAAAAAATACTAGAACTACAAATAAACAAGAAGATATGACACCACTGATGGAATACAGTAATGCTCAAATTTCAGGCTCCATGGAACAGAGAATCCTTGAAATGTCTAAAAAAGAATTCCAAGTAATGATCTTAAGAAAACTTGAATAAAAGACTTATTTAGAGAACACAATGAAACAAGAAAAAATATCCAGAAATGAAGGAGGAGATTTACAAAGGATTAATACCTTAAAAAGGAGTGTAACAGAACTCCTAGAAATGAGAGATTCACTCAATGAAATATAAACACAAGAGAGAGCTTGATCAGCAGGGTAGAGCAAATAGACGAAAGAATTTCAGATCTCAAAGATGGCCTTCTCAAAATAACCCAGACAGACCAAAAAAAAAAAAAAAAAAAAAAGGAAAAAATAATTTAAAATAATGAGGAAAACCTAAGAGAGATAGCAGACAACCTCAACCACTCTATCATCTGAATTGTGGGTATCCCAGAAGGGGAGGAGAAAGGAAAAGGTATTGAAAACCTATTCAAGGAAATAGTAACAGGAAACTTCTCAGGTGTAGGGAGAGATAGACCTCCAGATCCAGGAAGCTCAAAGGTCCCCAAACAGATTCAATCCAAAAAGATCCTCCTCAACACACATTACAGTTAAATTTGCAAAGCTCAAAGACAAAGAGAGAATTCCACAAGCAGCAAGAGAAAAGTGTCTCATCACTTATAGGGGAACCCCCATCAGACTAATAGCAGACTTCTCAAAAGAAACCCTACAGGCCAGAAGAAAATTGAATGATATATTCAAAATACTAAAAGAAAAAAAATTGCCAGCCAAGAATTCTTTACCTAGCAAGGCTCTCCTTCAGAAATGAGGGAGAAATAGTGTATTTCCCAGACAAACAAAAGTTGTGGAAGTTCACCAGCACATGACCAGCCCTGCAAGAAATTCTCAAGGGAGTCCTTCATCTGAAATCTGAATAATGATGATCACTATCATGGATACACAAGAAAGAGCAAAACCCACCACTAAAACAAAAATGCCAGCAAGAAAGAGAAAGAAGCTAAATCATGCCACCTTAAATTTCCAGCTAACATTGAAGAATAGGAATAAAAGGGGAAGTAATGATCAAAAGATATTTAAGTCATCTAAACAAAAAGCAATTAAATGACAGGAATTAAACAATACTTGCCAATAATCTAAATGTGAATGTATTAAACTCCCCATTCAAAAGACAGACTGACTGATTGGATTAAAAAGCTAGACCCCAAGTATATGCTGTCTTCAAGAGACCCACCTCACCTGTAGTGACATACACAGACTAAAAGTGAAGGGACAGAAAAAGATATACTATGCAAATAGAAAAAAAAATGAGCAGGAGTAGCTATTCTTATATCAGACAAAATAGACTTTAAACCAAAAAACATAAAAAGAGACAAAGAAGGCCACTATATAATGATAAAAGGATCTATCCAGCTAGAAGACATATCATAAACATGTATGCAACCAATACTGGAGCACCCAGATATATAAAGCAAACACTCTTAGACCTAAAGAAAGAAATAGGTCCTAATCCATTAATAGTGGGTGATCTGAACACCCCTCTCTCAGTATGGGACAGATCTTCCGGGCAACAAATGAACAAAGAGACACAGGATTTAATCTACACCTTAGACCAACTGGACCTGGCAGATATATACAGAACATTTCACCCAACAACTAAAGAATATACTTCTCATCGGCTCATGGAACCTTCTCCAGGATAGACTACATATTAGGTCACAAATCTAGTCTCAGCAAATTAAAAAAAAAAAACTGAAATCATTACAAGCATCTTTTCAGACCACAATGCACTAAAAGTGGAAATTAATAATAAGCAAAATTCTGGAAACTACACAAATACATGGAAACTAAACAATAGGCTCCTGAATGACCTATGGGTCCAAAAAGAAATTAAACAGGAAATCAAAAAATTACTTGAAACTAATGAAAATAAAGATATGTCATACAAAAACCTGTGGGATACTGCAAAAGCAGTACTAAGAGGCAAATTTATTGCAATAAATGCTTACATCAAACAATGGAAAGACTTCAAATAAATGACCTAACATTATGCCTCAAATAACTTGAAAAACAACAACAATCCAAACTTAAAGGTAGTAGATGGAAAGAAATAATTAAGATCAGAGCAGAATTAAATGAAATAGAGACCCAAAAAAGAATAGAAAAGATCAACAAAACAAAAAGTTGCTTTTTTGAGAAGATAAATAAAATAGACAAACCATTAGCTAGGTTAACAACAACAACAAAAAAAGTGAGAAGGTTCAAATAACAAAAATCAGAATTGAAATTGGAGACATTACAACTGATACTACAGAAATATGAAGAACCATTAGAGACTATTATAAACAGCTGTATGACAACAAATATGAAAATCTGGAAGATATGGATAAGATATGTTTCTAGACACATACAAACTACCCAGACTAACCAAGAAGAGATAGAAAACTGGAACAGACCAATAATAAACAAAGAGATTGAGGTGGTGATCAGCAATCTTCCAACAAAGAAAAGTCCAGGTCTGGATGGCTTTACAGCTGAATTCTATCAAACTTTTAAAGAAGAATTAATACCAATTCTCCTCAAACTATTCCAAAAAATTGAAACAGAAGCTACTCTCCCAAATTCATTCTTTGAGGCCAACACAACTCTGATACCTTAACCAGATAAAGATACTACAAAAAAAGAAAATTACAGGCTAATATCCTTGATGAACATAGAGGCAAAAATCCTCAGCAAAATATTAGCAATCAGAATACAACAACACATTAAAAAAATTATACAACATGATCAAGTGGGATTCATTCCAGGGATTCAATGATGGTTCAACATATGAAAGTCAATAAATGTGATACATCACATAAACAAACTCAAGGACAAAGACCATATGATTATCTTAGCAGATGCCAAAAAAGCATTTGACAAAATTCAACATCGCTTCATGATAAAGACTCTCAACAAATTAGGTATAGAAGGAAATTGTCTCAACAGAATAAAAGCCATCTATGACAAGTCCACTGTTAGTATCATTCTGAATGGGGAAAAACTGAGGGCTTTTCCCTTAAGAACAGGAACAGGACAAAAATGACAAATCTCACCACTTCTATATAACATATTATTGGAGGTACTAGCCAGAGCAATCAGGCAAGAGAAAGAAATAAGGGGAATCCAGATTGGAAAAGACAAAGTCAAACTCTCTATTTGCAGGTGATATGACACTATATACAGAAAAACCTAGAGACTCTATCCAGAAACTCCTAGAACTGGTTAATAACTTCAGTAATGTTGCAGGATACAAAATAAATGCCCCCAAACCAGTTGCATTTATATATTCAAATAATGAACTAACAGAAAGAGAAATAAAAAAGTAAGCCCATTTGTAATTGTAATGAAAAAAATAAAATACCTAGGGATCAATTTAACCAAGGAGGTGAAAGATCTCTACAATGAGAAATACAAACCACTACTGAAAGAAATTAAAGAAGACACAAAAAGATGGAAAGATATTTTATGCTCTAGAATTGGAAGAATTACTACCCAAAGTGATCTACAAATTCAATGCAATCCCCATCAAAATAGCAATGACATTCTTCACAGAAATGGAAAAAACAATCTTAACTTTCAAATGGAACACAAATGACCTCAAATAGCCAAAGCAATCCTGAGCAAAAGAATAAAGCCAGAGGCATCACACTACCTGACTTCAAATTATACTGCAAAGCTATTGTAACCAAAACAGCAAGGTACTGGAATAAAAATAGACACTCAGACCAGTGGAGCAGGATTGAGAACCCAGAAGTCACCCCTCATGCTTACAGATATCTGATATTGGACAAAAGCAACAAAAATCTACATTGGGGAAAAGACTGCCTCTTCAACAAGTAGTGCTGGCAAAATTGGATATCCATATGCAGAAGAATGAAACCAGATATGCACCTCTCACCATATACTAAAATCAACTCAAAATGGATTAAAGACTCATACTTAGTATAAGACCTGAAACTGTAAAATCACTAAGGGAAAACATAAGTGAAACACTTCAGGAACTAGGTCTGGGCACAGACCTTATGAACTTGAGCTCCAAAGCACAAGCAGCTAAGGAACAATAAAGAAATGGAACTATATCAAACGAAAAAGTTTCTGCACAGCAAAGGAAACAATCAAGAGAGTGAAATGACAACCTACAGAGAGGGAGAAAATTTTTGTTAACTATGCATCTGACAAGGGATTAACATCCATAATATACAAGGAACTCAAGCAATTACACAGTAAAAAAACAAATAACCTAATTAAAAATGGTCAAATGAGCTGAATAGACTTTTTTTTTTTTTTTTTTTTTTTTTAAAGATGACTGGTAGGGCAGGCCCCATGGCTCTCTTGGGAGAGTGTGGCGCTGGTAGCGCCAAGACTGCAGGTTCGAATCCTATATAGGAATGGCCAGTGCACTCACTGGCTGAGTGTGGTGCAGACAACACCGTGCCGAGGGTTGTGATCCCCTTACCGGTCAAAAAAAGGAAAAAAATAAAAATAAAAATAAAGATGACTGGTGTTGCCCTTGACTTGGTGTTGTCAGCACCATGCTCACCCAAGTGAGCTAACTGGCTGTCCCTATATAGGGATCCGAACCCATGGCCTTGGTGTTATCAGCAGCACACTCTCCCAAGTGAGCCGCGGGCCGGCCCTTGAACAAACATTTTTCAGAGGAAAACATACAAATGGCCAACAGGTACATGAAAAAATGCTCAACATCGCTAGTCATCAGGGAAATGCAAATTAAAACTACATTAAGATACCACCTCACCCCAGTTAGATTGGCTATAATCAAAACGATGGTGAATAACAAATGCTGACAAGGGTGTGGAGAGAAGGGAATGCTCCTACACTGTTGGTGGGAGTGTAAATTAGTACAACCACTATGGAAAACAGTATGGAGGTTTCTCAAACAACTACAGATAGATCTTCCATACAGTCCAGCAGTCCCACTTCTGGGTATATACCCAGGGGAATTGAAATCATCATGTCAAAGGGATACCTGCACTCCCATGTTCATCAGAGCTCTGTTTGCAATAGCCAAGACATGGAACCACCCTATATATCCATCAATGGATGATTGGATAAGGAAGCTATGGTACATATACACCATGAAATACTACTTTGCCATAAAGAAGAATGAACAAAATGGATGAATGTGGAGAAACTTATGCTGAGTGAAATAAGCAAAGCACAGAGGGATAAATACGACATTCACTTACTCATAGGTGGGAGCTAAGAGAGAAAGAAGGAAGGAAAGAAAGACCACAGTGGTGCGTTGGACTTGCAGAGGGAGAGACTATACATTGGGATACAAAGTAGAGTGGGGGGGAGGGGGGAGGGGGAGGGAGGTTGGGGGATAATTGAGTGGGGCATGCGGGGCACAATAGCAATCTGTGGTAATGGGCATGCTGCCAGTATGGATCTGGCCTTCACATCTGGGGCATGAGGGGTGACAAACAGCTTTGTATCTCATGAATATTCATAACCAAAATAAAAAAGAGTATAGTAGACACATTCACACACACACACACACACACACACACACACACACACACACACTACAGTTTAACATATAATGGAAACACCTATGTGTGGACTACTATATAATACCACTCATATCAAACAAAAGAGCATTACAGAAGCCCTATTCTTCCCTTCCCAGTAGACACTCCACCCATCACCTTCTATGGTCAAGATCCCTAAGATCCCTGCTGGTGGGGGGGGGGGTTGGGAAGGGACCATGAAAAACGATAACAGTGTATCTTGTTGAATGTACTAATTATCCTGATTTGAGCATCACATATTGCACATAGGTATTGATATTCAATTCTGTGCCCCATAGATATGAACAACCAACTGTTACAATAAAAATAAAAAACAGAAATTAAAAAAAAATCAAAGGCCCCATGTACCTCAAAAAATACATAAATAAAAAATAAAAATCTCTGCTCCTAGGCAGGCCCCAAGCTCTTTGCTTGAGAAATTTCACTGCTTTAGATTATCCCTATACTAGAGGCATTCTCGGATTCTGCCCTGCTCTATCTCCTCTTCCTTCCCCAGAAAATGTGTTCTTTTCTGCACAGAACCCCACACTCCTCCAAAATGGACCAGACTGTAAAAGGGCAATGCATTAGTCCAAAATACCTGGAACTGGGTGACATAAAGAAAAACGAAATTTATTGCTTTCAGTTTCCGTGGCTGGGATGTCCAAAGTCCATCTGTTGGTGGCAACAGTGACCCAGGGGTCTCACATTGCCAGATGGTAGAAGCAGAGAGAGCAGAAAGACAGATTTTCCTTTTTCTTCTTTTAAACCCTCAGACACACCCCTGACCACGTAGTGAGGGGGTGAAGCCCCTCCTGCCAAACCTCTTTATAGCAGCACTAACCCACTCATGGGTGGCAAGCTCGTATGACCTGAACATCTCCCATTTAGGCCCCACCTCCCAACACTATTGCACTGGGGATTAAGTTTTCAACACATGAATTTTGGGGGACACATGAAGACTATACCAAATGTATTTTGAAGAGCAAAGTTCTTCATCTTGCAAACAGGTAAACCAAGCATAGAGAACACAGAGAACAGAAGTGCCATAAACCATGCATGCACAAAGTATTTTGTCTCACCCTTCCTTCTTTGGAGAGGAATAGGGAAGAACACAGGAAGAACTGTGTATAGTTTTCTTCCCCAAACTGTGGAAATGGTTCAAGTTTCTTTTTAATAAAAAATTTTATTTTAATCAAAGCCACAGAAAATGTTCATCTTATTAAAAAGAGGAAGAAGGTGGCATCATGTATCTCAAAAAAAAAAAAGGGAGAAGTGCTTTAGTCCGTTTTGTGTTGCTATAACAGAAATACCTGAGACTGGGTGATTTATAAAGAAGAGAGGTTTATTGGCTTACGATTCTGGGACAGCTGCATCTGACACAGGCCTCAGGCTACCTCTACTCATGGTGGAAAGCAGCAGGCAGCCAGTGGGTATGAGCAGATCACATGGTGAGAGGAAGCAAGAGAGAGAGAGAAGGTGCCAGGGTCCTTTAAAGAACGAGCTCTCACGGGAACTAATAGAGCGAGAACACACTCATTACTCCCCCTGCCCCGGGAGAGCATTAATCCATTCATAAGGGATCTGCCCCCATGACTCAATCAGTTTCCAACACTGCGACACTGGGGATCAAATTTCCACATGAGTTTTGGAGGGGACAACACATCCAAACTCCATCATTCTGCCCCTGGCCCCCCAAAACTCATGTCACTCTCATATACAAAATACAATCATTCTATCCCAACAGTCCCAAAAGTCTTAGCTTGCTCCATCACCAACTTTAAAGCCCAAAGTCCAAAGTCTCATCTGAGACCAAAAGCAAAAGTCCCTCCAGCTGTGAACCTGAAAAACAAAACCAAATTTATCTATTGCCAAGATACAATGGTGGAAAAGACATTGGGTACACATCCCCATTCCAAAGGGGAGGAATAGGCCAGAAGAAAGGAAAAACAGGCCCCAAACAAGTCTGAAACCCAGCAGGGCAGACATTAAATCTTAAAGCTCCAAAATAATCTTTTTTGATTCCAAGTCCTGCATCCTGGGCACAATGGGGCATTTGGGCCCCCAAAGCATCAGGCAACCTTGTTCCCACAGCTCTGCCAGGCACAGCCCAGTGGGCCACACTAATGACTGTGGCTTTTCCTGGCCTGCATTACACGTTATCAATGGTCTCGAAGTTCTGGGATCCTGGTGGCAGCCCTGCTGCATTGGCTGTACTAGAACTTTCCCTGGTGGCAGCTCTCTGTGGGGGCTCTGATCCCATTTTCCTGCTCGACGTTGCTCTAGTAGATGTCCTCTGTGGTGGCTCTGCCCCTGCGGCAGGTCTCTGCCTGGGCCCCCAGCCTTTTCCATAAATCTTCTGGAATCTGGGTGGAGGCTGCCACGCCTCCACTGCTCTCACGTCCTGCTGGCCTGCAGACTTAACACAATGTGGACACCACGAAGGTTTCAGGCCTCTACTCTCCAGGGCTGCTGCACAAACCACACTTGGGGCTGCTCCAACTGGAGCAGCTGGGATGCAGGGATCAGGTTCCCTAGGGCAGCTGCACCCCAGGCCTGTCCTCCAGGATAACTCAGTCCTTCTAGGCCTCAAGGTCTGTGATGGGTGGGGCACCCTTCCAAACTTCTGAAATGCCTGCAGGACTTTCCTCTCATTTTCTCCTCTATTAGCATCTGGCTGCCTCACTGCCAAGATAATGTCTTTAGCAACTAGTTTATCTGCTTCACCCTGGCATTGTTCTCTGGCTCTCTGCTTCTGTACCACATGGCCAGGCTGCAAATTTTCCAAATCTTTATGTTCTGCTTCCCTTTTAAATTCTGGCTTTATGTTATGCCTTTGCTGCCATAACTTACAGTAGGCTGTTAGAAGTAGCCATGTAGCGTCCTTATTGCTTTGCTGCTTAGAAATTTCTTTGGCCAAATGTTCTGATTCACAACTCTTAAGTTCCAACTTCCACAAAGTCCAAGGGCATGGACACAATGAGCCAGGTTCCTTGCTATGGTGTAGCAATTGTTATCTTTTGTCCAGTTCCCAATAAGTTCCTCATTTCTGTCTGAGACCTCATCATCCTCATGGCCTTTACTGTCCACATTTCTATCAGCATTCTGCTCGCCACCACATAAGTCTCTAAGACATTCCAAACTTTCCCTCGTCTTTTTCTCTTCTTCTAAGTCCTCCGAACTCCTCCAACCTTTGCCCATTACCAAAGATGCATCCACATTTTCAGGTATCCATTTAGCAACACTCAACTCCTCAGTACCAATTTTCTGTATTAGTCCATTTTGTGTTGCTATAACAGAAATACCTGAGAGTGGGTGATTTACAAAGAAGAGAGCTTTATTTGGCTTACGATTCTGGGACAGCTGCATCTGGCATGGGCCTCAGGCTGCCACTACTCAGGGCGGAAAGTGGCAGGCTGCTGGTGGGTACGAGCAGATCACATGGAGAGAGGAAGCAAGAGAGAGAGAGGAGGTGCCAGGGGCCTTTAAACAAGCTCTCGTTGGAACTAATAGAGCGAGAGTTCACTCATTACTCCCCTCTCCCCCAGGGAGAGCATTAATCCATTCATAAGGGATCTGTCCTCATGACTCAGTCAGTTTCCAACACTGCCACATTGGAGATCAAATTTCCACATGAGTTTTGGAGGGGACAACACATCCAAACTCCATCAAGAAGGGCTTGTTAATCGTGTTGAATGTGCAAGTGCACAAAACACAGATTCATACAATGAAATACTAACACCAGAAAAAATAAATGGCTTAGGACAACACATATCAAAGAAATGAATGTTACGAACATAAAGTAAAAAAACTAGTTGCATAAGAAAACACCTATTATATCTCTACCAGTTATCAATATATTGCCTCTCAGACACAAATCTATCTTTCTTTCTTTTTTTTTTTTTGTCTTTTTCGTGACCGGGAAGGGGATCACAACCCTTGGCTTGGTGTCGTCTGCACCGTGCTCAGCCAGTGAGCGCACCGGCCATTCCTATATAGGATCCGAACCCGCAGCAAGAGCGTTGCTGTGCTCCCAGTGCTGCACTCTCCTGAGTGCGCCACGGGGTCGGCCCCCAAATCTATCTTTCTAAGCCCTGTTTAGTGATACTGGAGTTTAATCATGGCAAGTCTTATTTAGCCTTTACTGTTGGAGGGTATAGGACGGAAATTACATGGCCATAGCATCAGGAAGGGGCTTCTCTTTCTTGTTCTAGTGTGCCTATGGTATGGCTGCCAGCATATTGGCATGCTGGAGTTCCAATGGCCGTCAATTCAGTGTTCTTTGCTTCCCGTGTACTGAATTGTGTTCCCCAAAGTCCATGAATTAGAACCGTAACCTCCACTGTGACAGTGTTAAGAGAATGGGAAATCCTATTATGGTAATCGAAAGATGGGGCCGTGAAGAGGTGATTGGATTGTGAAGACCATGCCCTAGTAAATGGTTTAATAAGTTGATGGTTTAATGATGGTCAAGGGCATGGTTCTGAGAGGTTTAAAAAGAGAGAGGTGAGGAGGTTAGCCTCTCTCCTGCTTCTGTCTTTTTTGCAGTGTAATATCCTGTGTTGCTGAAGTGACCACCAAAGAAGGCCCTTACCAGATGTGTTCCTCAGAATTTGGACTTCCCAGCCTCTGAAACTGTAAGCAATAAATATTGTTTATTTACAAATTACCCAGTTCCAGGTATTTTGTTATAAGCAACAGAAACAGACTAATACATTACTGATGAGCTCCACCTCTACTGCACCCACCATTAGCTTCTCCGTCATTAGTGGGCCACTTTTTGTTTCACTGCCATGCTGTAGGTTTCTCTTATACAATTACCTCTAGACCACACCCTCTCCAAGATTTCTTTCCCATTAGCAAGTTTCATTCCCATTGCTTATGGGTTCTTTGGAAAAATTAACAAAATTGATATATGCCCAGCAAGAGTAATTAAGAAAAATGGAGAAAAACTCCCACAGATTATCTAGGAATATTACTGAAAGCATTTTACAAATTAGATGAAATGGGTAAATCCCTTCAAAAACAGAATTCATCCAAACTGACTCAAGAAAACTGACTCAAGATAACATAGAATATATCTGAATAGTTAAATAGGTATTAGAAATTGAATTTCTAATTTAAAACCATCTCACTAAGCAAACTCTAAGCCCAAGTTATATCTTTGGTTAATACTAACAAACATTTAAGGAGGAAATAATATTAAACTTAGACAAATTGTTTCAGAAGATATAGGAAAAGAAAATGATTTTCGACTCATTATGTGAAGGCAGAATAATCCTGGCACCAAAAACAAACACATTGTAGGGCTGGACCCGTGGCTCACTCAGGAGAGTGTGGCGCTGGTAGCACCGAGGCCGCAGGTTCAGATCCTATATAGGGATGGCTGGTGCGCTCACTGGCTGAGCGTGGTGCAGAGAACACTGTGCCGAAGGTTGCTATCCCCTTACCGGTAAAAAAAAAAAAAAAAAAAGACATTGTTAAAATAAAGGATAAATATAGGCCAATATCTTCTTTGGGCACAGATCTAAAATTCCTTACAAAATATTAGCAGATTGCATCCAGCATTAGTAAAAAGAGTAATACACAGTGACTGAACAAGTTTATTCCAGGGAGGCATGGTTTTTTTCTTTTCTTCTTCTTTTTGGCATGTAGGTTATCTGTATTTACTTTTTATTATTTTATTTTAAAATTTTATGTATAGCAAAATTTATATTTTTTTCATGAATAGCATTTTAAGATTTTGACAAAAGCATAGTGTCATGTAAATACTACATACCATTAGGATATAGAACAGTTCAGTCACCTAAGAAAATTCCTTTGTTCTGCCCCTTTTTTGTTAAACCCTTTCCATATCCCTATTCCCTGGCAACCATTGATCATAAATGTGGATTCTCATTATCATGTCTTCTGAGTACAGATAATTATACAGTAATTTAGAATTTAAAGCAAAATTAGCTAGACAGTTGTATATTTTTGAAAATTGAGAAATGCATTTTAAATATGGACAAAGAAGAAAATAAGAGTTAATAATTAAAACTAGAAATTCTTTTTCCAACATGTTGAAACAATAACAAACAACCTATGTTCCTACAAAATAGATTAAACATTATCACCCTTTCCTATGTACCTGTTTATCTTCATTTCTGGAACGTTGGAATTTAAACACGTCATGCCATTTTACTCCTAAATATATTACCATGCATCCTGTATATAATAATAATAAATTTCTACACCTAGGAAAATAAACCATTCCATAATATCATTTAATATCCAGTTCCTGTTAAAAATTGTTTTTAATACCATTTTTTGAGCTCAGGGTCAATATTTAAAAATTTCCCAACTGTCACACACACACACACACACACACACACACACACACACACACACACACACACACACACACACACACACACACACACACACACACACACACACACACACACACACACACACACACACACACACACACACACACACACACACACACACACATTTTTTCACTTAATTCGGGATACAATGTTTGCCTGTTGAAATTGATTGGTATATTTTTAGTTTGGCCTTTTTTCTGATACAGTATCCCACTTTTTTCCCCATGACATTGAGTTTTTGGAGTCCCTTGAGCAATAGGCTTACAGAATATTCCACACTTCAGATACGTCTAATTGTTTTATTTTGGTGTTTTTAACCTGTTCCTTTATCCCTACTATTCTTATGAACCAGAAGTTTTTTCTAAGGCCTGGTTAGATTCAGGTTAAGCACTATTGACCCATATACCTCATAAATAAAGCTGCTTATTTCACAATGCATGACATCAGGATGCATGTAATAGTAATTTGAACTTTTATTAGTTAATCTAAGATTTTGCTTCTTTGCTTAAAGTGGTGACTGCCAATTCTCTCTGGTGAAAGGTATGCTTTTTCCTTTGCAGGTAGCAAATACTCTGTGAGGCAATACTTTGGCAAAGTGTGGGTTTCCTTCCTATTTCACATGTTTTTAGCTAATGTTTCTTTTTTGGCACTGAATGATGGTCCTTGCCTAAATTATTTTAATAGGAGTTGCACAATTATGACTTTCTAATTGTATTGTTCCTATTATATTTATTAGAGACATTATTTTAAAAAGAACATTTCGTTGTATTTGGTGAAAATCTTCCTACAGTAAGGAAATTTCTTGGTTCTTACCTTTTGCTTTTTATCAGAGAAAGTTAAATTGCCCATCCCCTTTATTGGTAGCAAACAAAAGTATAAAGTACTTTCAATGAAAAAAATACTGAAAATAATACATGTCTGAATATGCAAGATGCAGAAAAAGTGTAAATAATAGCCTTAAATTTATAGCCTTAAATGTATAAATTACAAAACTATCTATGTCAACATGTTTGGGAAAAGAACAGCAAAATAAACCAAAAGAAAAAAGGAAGGAGGGAAAAAATAAAGGTAAGAGCAGAACTAATGAAACAGAAAACGTGTTCAGTACAAATGGTGCAGAAGATCAACAAATCAAAGTTTTTGAAGTTTGGCTCATACAGTTGGCTCTTTGAAACTACTAACTCCTGGTGAGACTGAACAAGAAAAAAGGAAAGAAATCAAAATTAAATAATCAGTATGAAAATGGGACATCATTATAAACCTGTGGATAGTAATAGATAACAAGAGGATATTACATACAACTTTTTGCCAATCCATTTGAAAACAGATGAAATAACAAATTCCTAAAAAAAAAAAACCTGTTAAAATATACACAAGAAGTAGAAGATCTGAATAGACCTTAGTTACTAAAAATCTTCCTTGGCAGGGAGAGGGGGAGGTGGGAACAGGAAAAGGTTGGTAGATTGGGACAAAGTTACAGTCAGGAAGAATAAATTCTGTTGCTCTATGGTGACAGTAGCTAACAATATTGTATTGTATATTTCAAGAGAGCCAAAACAGAAGATCTTGAATGTTATAACCACAAAGAAATGATAAATGTTTAGGTGATAGATAGGCTAATTATTCTGATTGCATCATTATACAATATATGCATGTATTGAAACAACAAATTCTACCCCATAAACAAGTATCATCATCATCATCATCATCATCATCATCTTCCTTAAAGAAGGACCAATAGTTTATCAAGAATATTCTCCCACAAATTCAGGGAAGAAATGCTTCTAGTCTTATACAAACACCCAGCTCATTTTATGATGCTCACATAATTTAGCCACCAAAATCTGATAAGCATAGCACGAGAAAGGAAAATTATAGGCCAATGTTTCTCACGAATATAGATGCTAACAAAATATCAGCAAACCAAATCCAGCAGTATATAAAAAGTTTAGCACATCATGAACAATTTGCATTAATCCCTGCAATGTAAGCATGGTTAAACAGTCACAAATCAAGGAAGAAAAATCTTATGGTTAGTAGATGCAGAAAAAGTATTTAAAAAAATTCAACACCCACTCTGATAAAACTCTTAGGAAACTAGGAATAGAAGTAAATTTGCTTAAGTAGATCAAGTGAATTTACAAAAATATTTGGTAAACATCATACTTAAATGGGAAACTTTGAAATCAGGAAGAAGACAAAAATGCTGCATAATCACATCCTTTCAACAGTTGACTGATGTCTCATCCTGTGCAATAAATAGCTAAGAAAAATAAAGGTTTTAAAGTTGAAAAGGATGGAGAAAACTCACTATTTAAGGATGATATGACTGTTTATGTCAAAATCCAGAATAATCTATACAAAAGTTATTAGCACTAATAAGACAGCTTATCAAGATTGCTTATCTGTATATGAGTAAATTGTAGTTTTCTATGTCACCAACAGAGTTAAACAATGAATTATAAAATACCATTTACAAAAGCATTAAGTTTTAAGTGGAATGAATCTAATAAAAATGCACGAGACCTCCATAAGAAACATAAATTTTATTCAGATACATTAAAAAAGATCTAAGTAAATGTGATACACCATGTTCATGGATTGTAAGACTTTGTATTGTAAAGATGTCATTGCTTGTTTCAATGGTTTGTAGGTTCAATGTAATCCCAATACAAATCCTAGGACCCCTTTTTGGTAGTCGTTGACAGGGTGATTTAAAAGTTATATGAAAATATAAAGGCCCCAAAGAGCAAAGATACTCTACAGAAACAGAATATGGTAGGAAGCCTTGCTTTATCACAGTTCAAGACTTAGAAAGCTCCCATACTTAAGACAGAAGAGTATTGGCCCAGGGATAAACAACAGACTCATGGAACAGAACAGCTTCCTGAGTCAGAGCCATTTAGATACAGACAATTGATTGATGATAGAGATTGCAATACGAAGCACTTGGGAAGACATCGACTTTAAATAATGATGTTGGGATCATTATCTGCACGGGAAAAAAAGAAAGTTGATCCCTATCTCACAGTATTCACAAAAACAAATGTCTGGTGGGTCATGACTATTCAGGATACACACGATTCTTCTGATACAAGTGACTTTCTTTTGCGCGGACTGTGACTGCCAGCGTCTGCTCCACAACCTTTTTCACCGCGCTTCTTCACCCCTCACGTCTCTCACCACGAACCGCACATCCAGAGCGCTCTCCCTTCCGTTCCTCCAGATCCCCTTCTGTACGGATCCAAGCCTTTCTAATACGGCCTTTCCTTTCGTGTAGTTTTAAAAAACTACGAAGCACAGAGGGCGCAGCCATTTTTCGCTTAGGTGTGGCCTGTGGTTGGTTTGGCTCGCGAAGACTGTAGGAGAAAGCGCCGACATGGTACTAAGCCTGCGCTGCACGGACTACAGCTGCGGAGGTGGAGGGACAGGGGATGAGCCGTCTTGAAAATACGAGAAAGGGCAGGCTATAGCTGCTTCTTTCCTACCTCGTCGGCTGAACTCGCTGGCCTAGAATGGCTGTCTTGCTCTCTGTACGGCACACCTCCCAAGATGGCCTCTCCCAACACAACGTAACACACGGGCGCGGCCATATTGACGACAGACTATTCGTTTGGGAACCGGATCTGCGTTTGTGGGTGGACTCCTGCCTTCCAGAGTGCTACTGAGGCTGCGTAGTAGCGCGGGAGCCGGCAGCCCGCCCCCTGAGCGGAAACAGCAGTGGTGTGCCGGGGTGTCGCCTCCCCTGGCGTAATCACAGTACTCGAGTTTGAGATGACATTTGATTTCTGCCATAGACTTTAGTACTCCGGGGGCGGCGAGGGGACTCCGTGACTTGGAATGTGGATTGTGGTGGGTGCTCGAAAGGGGCTGATGTTGAAGGCGGCTTCGGGGCTGTTTGAGTTTGGGGCAGCCTGGAGCGGCGTCAGTGTTTGCAGGAGTGGACCGTGGAAGCGGTGAGAGGCCGTTTCTGTGGGCGGTGACAGCCGGGCTCTGCATTTTCTTCCCGGCCGGAGAGAGAGGCGTTGGGAGATGATGGAGGGGGCCATCGGAGTACGGTTGGTGAGGACAGGGAATCAGGGTTAGTCATCTGAGGGTCCAGTGGTCCGAGTTTAAGTATCCAGAGGGCCCGTGATGTCCATGTGAAAATAGGTGTCTGGGGAGCTGTGAGTGACGGGGGGCGGGGGCGGGGGCGGGGAGGAGGGAATATGGGCATCCATGGGAGAGGCTGGTGGGGTAAGGCGGCATACGGTGGACGGACATTTGGGTGCTGTACTAAGCACGGGGTATTATATTTCCCAGTGTTTTATGCTGAAGAATTTCAAGCATACAGAAAAGTTGAAAGAATAGCAAAATGGTCACCTGTATACCCACCACCTAGACTCATGCATTGTTAAAATCGTGCCATAAACGCTTTGTGTGCGCCTGCGTGCCCGCACAACTGGACACACTTGAAATAATGTTGTAATCCTAGCTTTGTGACAGTTCTGACATTTGTTTGTGTGACTTTAGGTAAGGTAGCCAAGTTCTATGTCAGTTTTTCCATTCAAATAAATTTGGGGGTATCTACTTCGTGGGTGTGTTTCAAAGACGGAGTGAGATAGTTTTAGCGTATCTGAAGTCACTGGGAAAGTACCGTCATACAAAATGCCGTAGACTAAGTGGCTTAAACAAGAGAAATTTGTTTTCTTATACTTCCGGAGGCTGGAAATCTGCGATTAGGCTGCCAGCATGGTTGGGTTCTGTTGAGGGCTCTTTTCCTGGCTTACAGATGGCTGCCTTCTCACTGTGTCCTCATATGATGGGGATGGGGGTGGGGTTGGGAGTAAGGGGGAAGCAGGTTCTCTCAGTGTGAAATTAATTATTCACAGCCAGAATTAATTCTTTAACAACCAGCACTGGTAGGAGAACCGAGGAAATCCAGCTGGAGTTTTGTGTGAAGATGAAGTCTCAAAAAGAAAATCATGGATTTTAGATTTTAGCTGAGACTTTCATAGCATAGCAGAGTTTAAGGATACAGGCTGTTTTTGGAGGAAGACAGTCTGTATTTGTTTTGCTTTTTTGTAGGCAAGAGGTTAGTTTAATGGTGGTATAATTTACTTGCAGCATTCATCAATTTTTCATACAATTACATAAGTTTCACAAATATATACCGTTGCTTAACTAACACTTGAATCAATGTATAGAACCTTTCCATCAGCCCCCAAAGCTTCCTTGTGCACCTTTACATTTGGGCCCATCCCCCCCATCTTCTGTTCTCTTGTAACCACTTATGTGTTTTCTGTAGTTACATATATCTAATACTTCATACAAATTGAATTATACTGTAGACAGTCTTTGGTGTTTGGTTTCTTTCAGGTAGAACAATGATTTTGCATGTATCATTAGTTTGTTCCTTTTTGCTGCTGGGTAATATTCAGTGGTACAGATATACCACAGTGTGTTTATCCATTCCCCAGTTGATGGACTTTTTTTCTTTTGGTAGATTTTCGACATTATAAAGATGTAGTGTACATTCACATACAAGTCAAAGTGGCTGTACCTTTTGTATTTTCAGCAGCGATTCATGAGAGTTCTTGTTACTCCACACACTTGTCAATACTTAGTATTATCAGTTTTTAAAATTATACCCATTCTACCATGTGCATAGCAATATTTTCTTTTGGTTTAAATTTGCTATAATTATGCAACTTAAAGCAACTTTTTATATACTTAATTTGTCCTCCTTTTGGTAAAGTATCTGTTCAAATCTGTCGTTTATTTTTATGTTGGGTTGTTTGTTCTCTTATTAAGTTGAGAAAGTTCCTTATATTTTGGAGGCAGAAGTCCTTTGGTCAGGTATATACTTTGCAAATATTTTATCCCAACTTGTGGTTTAATTCTCCACTTTTATTAATGGTATCTTTTGAAGATGAAAAGTTTTTATTTACTATGTAGGAAGTCTAAATTTTTGAATTATTTCTTTTACTATGCTTTCTATGTCCTATTTTAGAAATATTTGCCTAATCCAAAGTCACTTAAAATTTTCCTAGTCTTCTAGAAGTTATGTAGTTTTAATTCTTATATCTATAATCCATTTGGAGTTAATTTTGTTATGTGGTGTGAGGTAAACATGAATATCCAATCGTTTTGATAGTATTTGTTAAACATTTTATTTCTCATCATGCTCATGTTTTTTCTAACTTGTTGAATGTACGGATTATATATAAAATAGCATTTTTAATGTACTTGTCTGCTAATTCTATCACTTTTGTGATTTTTGGTCTGTCTCTCTTTCTTGATTTTCAGCCTGGCAGTGGATCTTATTTTCCTGCTTCTTTGCATTTCTGGTAAATTTTGATTGGATGTCAGACATCGGCAGTTTTACCTTGTAATTTGCTGGATTTTCTTCTATTTCTTGAATGTAATTAAGTTACTTGGAAATGGTTCAACTCAACTGAGGCTTGCTTTTAAACTTCTTGTTCGGTGGGTCCAAAACTGTCTTTTTTTCTATGAATACTTTGTCTTTATTACTGAGGCAATACCCTTAGACTCTATTTGAAGACAACTAGATGCTTGACCTTTCCTTTCTTGGTTTTCTTTAAAATGGAATAATCATAGTCGGTATCTCATAGGGTTGTTATGAAGATTAAATGAGACAGTAACATGATTAAAGTAGTCCCTTATCTGAATAAAAAGTTTCCCCTTCCCCCCCAAAAAAGACATATAAATGGCCATCAGGTATATGAAAAAATGTTCAACATCACTAACCATCAGAGAAATGCAAATTAAAATAATAATGAGATATGACCTCACACCTGTTAGAATGGCTATTAGGAAAAAATAAAGAAAGATAACAAAAGTTGGCGAGAATGTGGAAGAAAAGGAACCCTTGCACCCTGTTGGGGAAATGTCAGTTAGTATAGCCGTTATGGAAAGTAGTATGAGGTTCTTTAAAAAATTAAAAATAGAAATACCATATGATCCAGCAACCCCACTACTGGGATTATGTATTCCTGGATATATATTGAAACAAAATGAAATCAGCATCTTGTAGAGATATCTGCACTCCTGTGTTATTGCAGCATTATTCACAGTAGCCAAAACATGGAATTAACTTAAGGGTCCATCAGTAGATGAATGGATAAAGAATATTTGGTAAATATACACAATGAAATACTATTTACCCATAAAGAGATGAAAATCCTCTCGTTTGTGACAACATGGGTGAAACTGGAGGACATTATGTTAAGTGAAATAAGCCAGGCACTAAGAAATACCAAATGATCTCACTTATATGTGGCATCTAAAAAAGTTGAATTCATAGAAGTGGAGAGTAGAATTACTACTACTACATTATTACCAGGGGCTGGAGGGGGAGGGGAAGAAGTTGGGGAGATGTCGGTGGAAGAATACAAAATTTCAATTAGGTGGGAGGAATAAACTCAAGAGATCTCCTGTATAACAAGGTGACTAGAGTTAATAATAAGATATTGTATTCTTGAAAATTGCTAAGAGAGTAGATTTTAAGTGTTGTCACCACAAAAAAAAGAAAGGTAAGTATGTGATGTGAGGTAATGTATATGTCAATGAGCTTGATTTAGCCATTTGACAATGTATACTTATTCCACAACATGTTGTACATGATAAATATATACAATTTGTATTTGTCAATTTTAAAAAATAATGCAATAAAAAGAAAAAATAGTCCCTTGCATGTATAGAAACTTGCTTTTATTATTATTTCCACATCAAACGAATCTTTGTTTGAATCTGTAGATGCTGGCATGTTAGAATAAGGCAGCTCCTTTAATGGAAAAAAAGTAGATCTTAAGTCCAGAAATTCATCCTTGCTTGGGATACCCTTGATGAGACATTATCAGAATTTCAGGACAGATACTAAAATTGCTGGCCATTTCCTGAAAGCTGCTGAAAATGACTGAGCTGCAGGTGAGTTGTTTATTTCTCTGTAGATTTGTGGATGTTCATAGCAGTATGTACAATCAAAGATAACAATGTAGATAGATAAATTGTGGCTGAGAGGGGTATGCTTAGACTGGGAGATAGAATAAATTATCAAGAGTAGCCAATCAGGAAGAGAGTTCTAACTGTGTATAAAGGTCTTACAAGGTGCTAATAATTAGAAATTTGCCACATAAATAGCAGGATCTAGAATTAAGTTTCAAACACTTCGGTGGTAATACTGGCAACCATTACAAGTGAATAAAAACAGTTAAAAAAGATTTACTTTGTTCAGAAAGAGGAAGCACGTGAATTCTTTGAGGTCAGTGAATATTTCCTGGACATTAAGTATAAAGAAATGTGTTTGATGGTATTCCTCTTACTCTTCAGGTTTTCTGTTCCAGAGAAATGGGAGAATGAGCCCAGTAAAGTCATCTTCCAAATGACTTTATAAAAGATATAAAAGGCACAGCTAGAAAATCTTGAAAATCTCTTCTTATCTGTAAAAAGGAGATAATAATGCTTACTTAAGGGTTATTTTGCAGATAATTGTGTTAATATATGTAAAATGTTTAGAATGATGCACAGCATATAGTAAGAGAGCTCTCTGTTTTCTTTTATGAGCATCATGGTTTAATATGTAGCACAATCAATTTCTAAAACATAATTCTGAGTATAACATATTTTTGTATGTGAAAAACACTGCAGGGGTTACCAGCTGTCGGCGGGAATGTGTGCACTTGCTCCAAAACCTGTTACTGCCTCTCACATGGGCATCTTTTCTCTTCAGCCTCTTTTCTTGTCTCACTAAATTAGAGTTTGAGCATCCCCAATCTGAAAATCCAAAATCTGTTATCCTCCAAAATCCAAAACTTTTTCAGTGCCAACATGACACTCAAAGGAAAGGCTCATTGGAGCATTTCAGATTTTGGGATTCTGGATTAGGGATGCTCAATTGGTTATGCATATGCAAATATCCCAAAATACAAAAATATCTGAAATCTGAAACCCTTATGGTCCCAACCATTCTGGATAGGGGATACTCAACCTGTATTTGCGGTTCCTTAAACCCAGAATAGTGTTTAATACCTTTACACATGTTGCTGTCTGCTGAAAGACCCTGGTCCCCCATCTCTTCCATTTCCGACTGTGAAACACACAACTAATCATGCGAAGGGTATGCCCATCTTGACCTCGTCTTCAGAACTATTATTTCCTTTTAAGGAAATGATAACCCACAAATTAGCTATAGAATACCTCTGTCATAACCCTTGTTTAACCTTAATACTTTGACATATATAAACTCTCCACAGAGGAGTGTATTTCCCACTCTCTGCAAGATCAGAAACTACTTGATGGCAGGACCATGCTTTATTTATGTTTTTATTGCAATATGTATAGTGGGTAACATTAAATGCTGCTAAGCTGGGTTATGGATGGTTTTTTGGTAGCTCAAAGGTTTAAGAGACATTTAACATTGTATGAATAAATAAAGAGTAAAGGAGTGAGTGAAGAATGCTCAAAGAATTGTTTTAATGGAATCCACACACAACGTGTAAATCAAAACTAGATGCAGAACAATCTTTGTTCATAAATTTCCATAGTAAAAATAATGAGAACCATGTCCTCTATGTCTGTAAAACTACATGACTATGCCCCTTGTTGGGTTAGGGCCATAGCTATGCTAATTGTATGGCTAAAGCATTTCATAACTAAAGCCAAAACATTTCATTATTTTAGTATACTAAGTTTCCACTTGTATTGTCAGGACTAGGGCTCAGACCCTTCAAACCCATTGTACAGACTAGGTCACAGACCCCTCACATGCCACGCTGGGTCATAGACCTCTCACATGCAGGTCCATGCTAGGTAATTGGGAAAGATCCTGGAAGCCACTGGCAAACAACACGAGCTCAGTCCTCAGCAGTAGCAGCAGCAGCTTACAGCAAAAGCAGCTTGCAGCAGTAGCAGCAGAGGCAGCAGTGGTGGTGGCCTCTTGAGGCATCCTGGGGACACTGGCAACAACAGCTTGCAGCAACAGCCTCCAGCAGCAGTAGCAGCCTCCCTGTGGGCTCCCCTGGGGGCATTCTGGGGGCAAGGGGTGCTGTGGATCAGAGCAACTCATCCCTTATACTTAAGTCCATAACTCAGGACACCTAAGTGCCCACATGCATCTATATCAGATAATAGCCAAGGAACACCTGGGTGCATGTGCATATTTTTGTCAAATGCTTGGCAAGATTCTGAACATCTGAGAGGCCCTGACCATTTTCCTCTATTTTCCCTGCAAGGTCTTTTATACTTTGCCCCAGTATATTATCTCCAAGTTAAAAAGGATTTTGTTGTTACAGGGCTTATTGACATTCAATGATGTGGCCATTGATTTCACCTGGGAGGAGTGGAAGCTATTAGACCCTGTTCAGAAGAACCTTTACCAGGATGTAATGTTGGAAAATTATAGCAACTTAATGTCATTGGGTAAAGACAACTTTCCTAAATATCTCAGTGTAAGCCCATTAATTGCCTGTGTTTTTTCCATTGCAACAATTTATGGATACTCTGTTATCCTCAATGATTTTGCACTTGGACTTTTAGAACTTATTTTCTTTGTGATCATACAGTGACTGTACGTAATTTCACTTTCCAAACGAAAGGTTTCTATTTTGCTAAGATTTAAACTGTGCATTCCCTGAAACAGAACTTTTTCTTATAGGTTTTAATACTGCTCAGGTTCTCTGTGATTACCTCTTAACAGGTTATCAAGCTATGAAGCCAGAAGCAGTGATCCAGTTGGAGAAAGGAGAACAAGGAACAGTAGAGAGGGAATTCCCAAGTCAGTGCAGTCCAGGTGGGTGAAACCAATGCAGTGGGAGATAGTGAAAAGCAAAGTGCCAGTTGGCTGTTGATGGGTTGTAACCCTTGTTATTTTAATACTTTTTCTCATAGTCTCGGAACCTTTAAAGGTGACTTAGAGTGAGTGAAAAGAGGTCTGCAATATGAATGATCTGTCCTCTTCTTACAGCCTGCCTTTGACCATTTGTGCTGCTATAACAAAATACCTGAGATTGGGTAACTTATAAATAACAGAAATGTATTTCTCACAGTCATTGAGCTGGGAATCCAAGATCAAGGTGCCAGCCTCTGGTGTCTGGTGAGGGCTTTCTTGTTGCATCCTCACATAGTGAAAAGCAGAGGACAGTAGGGATGAACTTTGTATCCTCACATGCAGAAGAGCAAAAAGGAGTAAATCCATGCTCACAAGCCCTTTTTATGATGGCAGAGCCCTCATGACATAAACACATCCTATTGGGCCCCACCTCTTAACACTGCTGCATTGGGGATTAAGTTTCTAACAGATGAATTTTGGGGGACCTCTTTAGACCATAGCACCATCCTTCCATATATGACTCCTAGGAGAAGATGTGCCTCCTTTTACCTACTCTGAATCAGATCCTTAACTGTTTTATTTGGACCCTGCTTTTTTGTTTAGTAATTCTTCTTTTGCTTCTTTTTCATTCTTCTGTTAGACACAACCACCCTCACCACCTCCTATTAATATTCATATAACTCTTCTATTATGCTTTCAAGGATTCATAGGATATTTTCCAAGTTTGATGACCCCTTGCCCACAGTTCATAACTTATTATTTGTTTCTCTTATTGAATGTCTCAGGCTTATCTTGTATACTTGCTAGATCACTTTCTGAATTCTCTTTGGATATTTGAGATTCTATCCCTCTCCATTTCATGATAATGGTAGGATTTATTGATTTTTTTTTCTCTAGAAGTAATTTGGCAAGTTTATGATTGGTATCGGGAAGATTTTGAGAGAGATGAACCTGTGGAGAGAGATCGTAAAAATAATACATTGGGAAAAATATTTTCTCTGAGCAACTTTGTTCCATTCAGAGAAACACCCTGTAAATGTGACTCAAGAGGATTAAGTTTGAAACAAAATTCAGATTCAAATTTTCCGAGGAAAAACCATGCAGAAATGAACTCTGATGAATTAAATGCTCATGAGGAATCAGTTTTCTGTACTGAACATGAAAACTCCCACCCTCCAGGCCAGTACTATGAACGTAATTTATATGTAAAGGCTTTCAGCATGGCGACAAATTTTAAAAGACGTCACAGAATTCACACAGAAAGGAAACCTTATGAGTGCAGTGAATGTCCAAAATCCTTTCGATATAAGTCAAAGCTTACCATACACCAGAGAACTCATACAGGAGAGAAGCCGTACAGATGCAGTGAATGTCAGAGAGCATTCAGTACAAAATGTCATCTCACTCTGCACCAGAGAACTCACACAGGAGAGAAACCGTATGGATGCACTGAGTGTCAGAAAGCCTTCAGAACAAAGTATCATCTCATCCTACACCACAGGATTCATACAGGAGAGAAGCCCTATGAATGTGAAGAATGTGGAAAAGCTTACCGGGAGAAGACAAAGCTCAGATTACATTACAGAACACATACAGGAGAGAAACCTTTTGAGTGTAGTGATTGTGGAAAAGGTTTTATGCAGAAGTCAAATCTGATTATCCATCAAAGAATTCATACAGGAGATAAACCCTATGGATGTAGAGAATGTGAAAAAGCCTTCTGTAGTAAGTCTCAGCTTGTTGTTCACCAGCGAATTCATACAGGAGAAAAATCCTATGAATGCAAAGAATGTGGGAAAGCCTTTAATAAAAACTCACACCTCATAACACATCAGAGAGTTCATACAGGAGAGAAGCCTTATGAATGCAGTGAATGTGGAAAAGCTTTTATACACATATCACAGCTCATTGTACATCAAAGAGATCATACAGGAAGAAAAGCTTATGAATGCAAGGAGTGTGGAAAAACCTTTAATAAAAAGTCACACTTCATAACACACCAAAGAATTCATACAGGAGAGAAGCCTTATGAATGCAGTGAATGTGGAAAAGCTTTTATAGACAATTCGCAGCTTGTCGTTCATCGAAGAATTCATACAGGAGAGAAACCTTATGAATGCAGGGAATGTAGGAAAGCCTTTAATAAAAAGTCATCCCTCATAACACATCAGAGAATTCATACAGGAGAGAAGCCTTATGAATGCAGTGAATGTGGAAAGGCTTTCATAGACAAGTCACATCTCATTGTCCACCACAGAACTCATACAGGAGAGAAGCCCTATGAATGTAGTGAGTGTGGAAAAGCTTTCATACGAAAGGCAATGCTCATTGTACATCAGCGAACACATACAGGAGAGAAGCCCTTTGTTTGTCTTGAATGTCAAAAAGCCTTTAGCAGTATGGCAATGCTTAGTAGGCATCAGCTGATTCACACAGGAGAGAAACCCCATGGATGCAATGAATGTGGAAAAGCCTTCCGCCAAAAAAGTCATCTTATTATCCATCGACGGTGCCATACTGGAGAAAAGCCCTATGGATGCATTCCATGTGGTCAGATCTTCAACCAGAAGTCACAGCTCATTAGACATCAGAGACATCACAAAGGAGAGAAAGCATATTAATGGAGTCAGTATGGGAAATCCTTTTTTGAGAAGTAGTGCCTTAGTGTTCAACAGAGAAATCATGCAGAGAGAAACCTTATCCATGTAGTGAATGTGGGAAAACTTTCTCTGTCAAAATTCTTTCTCACTTCCCATTAGGAAATTCATACAAAAAAGAAATGTCAGGAACACAGTGCTGGAAAGACTTCAGTGAGATGTCAAATCTCAGTGAATATAAGAGAATTCACACAAGAGTGAACCCATGAATGCTGAGAAAGTTGGGATACTTTCCCATTAACTTTAGCCTTTAGAATCATCATAAAACTTATCCAGAAGAGAGATCTTTTAAATGCAGTGAACATGGAAAAACTGTCTCCCAACAATGTAGCCCCATATTTCACTGGAGAAAGACAGTATGAATCAATTGAAAGGTAGAAATCTTTAGAAGATAAATTCTATTATATGTCATGAGAAATTAAATCTTGTTGGTACGACAAATATTTTTTCATTAGGCCATCATAAAATAGGCAATTTTTGAGGAAAAACCTTATGAATGCTGTGACTCATGGGATATCTTCCAAACAAATGAATTTTCCTAACAAAGAATATAGAGGACTAAAGACCTGTGGGTGGGAATGCCTCTGGCATAAAGTCTAAACTCACTGTGCATCAGAATGTTTATTGAGGAGAAATAGTAAAGTGTAATGATAGTTATTTGCATATAACAATGTTATTTACATATAAATAATTTTATAATAAAAGTTTTGATCCTGCCATATTACCATATATTTATAGAAAACATAACACAAAGTAGTTGATTATGAAAAGCAGGTAACTTCAGTATGCCAAATGACACTTTGTTACATGTCTGAATATGTGATAGTCACAGCAGTAACTTAAGGTCCTAGATGTATGTGTTTGCTTTGTGTCTTAGTGTTTTTTGTAGAACATGTATATAATGATTTTCAAATTTTATGAGGTGATGAGAGAAAGTGATCTATAATGGAATTCTTATTTCAGTTTGTATGTGTAGTTTTCAACAGAATACAATATCCTTGTAAATTTTTATGTATCATATAAATTGCAATGGAAACAATCAGGTTTAAGGTTAAATAAGGACTCTAATACCAATGTATTTTTTTCTCTACTCATATATGTACTTTATTCATATATGTAAATGAATCTGGTAGTTATTTTTATGCCATTTGAATAATAAGTTTTGAAAACCAAATTGTCTTCTAGTTATCAGTCAGAAAAAAATTCCATTAAAAATAGTGAGGCTTAAGAGTGATTAGTAATTGCAACTATTCTGTCCCCAGCTGAGTTTTGAAAAAGTAGAAGCAGCTGCTGTTTTCAAAGAAATGAAGATTAAAGTGTCACCTTTGTTGGTGGTATTGTTCAAATGGGGAATGTGGTTTGTACATATGATCAGATGTGCTTTTCACTGCTTCCCCCAGAAAACCTAGTATATTGTTTCCTAGGGCTGTTGTAACAAGTACTACAAACAGGGTGGCATAAAACAACAAATTAGGCTGTAAGTCTGAAACCAAGGTGTCGGCAGGGCCATGTTCCCTCTGAAAGCTGAAACCTTCCTTGCATATTCCTAACTTCTGTTGATTTGCTGGCAATCTCTGGCATTCATTATTTGCATAACTCCAATCTATCTTTGCATTCACATGCCTGTCTACATCTGTGTCTTCACATTGTCATTTTATAAGGACACCAGTCATATTGGGTTAGAAATCCATTGTACTTCATTATGAATTACTTATTTTTATATCATGCTAAAATATATATAAGGATTGCCATTTGAAGCATTTTTAAACATAAAATTGTGGGGAATTAATCACATTCACAATGCTGTGTTACCACCACCATCTCAATCTATTTCCAGAACTTTTTTGTCATCCTAAATGTAAACACTGTGCCATTAAGTAATAACTTCACATTATTCCTAACCCTCCAGTTTCTGGTAACCTCTGATCTACTTCTAAGAAACTTTTGATCTCATCTGCAACTACTCTGTTTCCAAATAAGGTCATATTTTGAGGTACTGGAGGTTAGGACTTCAACATATCTTTTTTGGGGAGGTGGGACACAATTCCATCTACAACATCTTGTAACTTGGATGTAACTCCATAAAGACAGTCAGATAAGATCCAGGCAGATACTCACACTCATCACGCCTCTCCAATGCAGACTGAGAAAAAGCAATTTGCATATCTGCTTTTTTGAAGTATGCTCTGGATCCCATACCAATGGTGCTTAGCAGTGTAACAGCAGATAAGTGAAGAAACATCTCATTTTGCTGACAAGCTAACCCAAACACAGAAAAAGGGAGTATACACTGTGTGTAACAACTATTTTGATAATGCACAAATGTGATATTTTATTCATAGCAGTAGCTATTTCTTGTACTTGCTATTTCTGTATTGCTTGGAGTTCTCTTTTACTCCTCTTAATAGTTAACTACTTTTAATTGTTGAGAATTCTTCAGATTACTGGTATGATTTCTCTCCTGCTGAACCCTGATAAAATACCTTTTATTAAATTTGAAAAATATATAAAACATTTATATTTTTCTATATATAGACATGTATAGACTAGAAAGGAAAAAAATGTAATAAAAGGAAGAATTCATGAGGGCTATTATTACTATTGTGAAGATTAGGAGCAGGGGGAGAGATTCAATCAGAAGAGCCTATGTCATGCTCAAGTGTATGCATAATATTCTTCTCCCCTCATATCTGTATAGGTTCTATCTATTTTTTGAGCTGCATCAAAATACATAAATATTCCATCTTTACACCTTAATAACTATGATCAGGGTAAAAATAATTTCCTGATGCTGTTTCTTGAAGTTCATTGATCCTCTGGCATCTTAATTCTGCTATATAGTAGCTATAGTAAATATTTAATTCAGATTTATTTTTTTTCTCCCAATAGTAACATTTCCATTTGGTTCTTCATTGTTGTGTTTACACTGAAAACTCGTTGCTTTAGTTTTTTCCCTGATGTTCCTAATGCATTGGTCATCACAGGTTTGGCATCTGTTGATTGTCTTTTCACCTTAAAATTGGTTAGATTCTCCTAGTTCTTTGTTTGTTGAGTAATTTTGTATTGTATCCTGGAAATTTCGAATATTATGTTGTGAGACTCTGTCCTGTTAAAATCTTCTGGACAATGTTAGTTTTTTGTTTTAGAATGCCAGCAACTTGGTTATATTCAGACCATAAATCGTTCCAGTCGTGGTTTCAATGTCAGTGCAGTTTTCAACGTCCTTGTTACACTCTTTGGATGTGCCCTTCACATGAGTCACTTAGGATTCATGAAGGCCTTGAGTAGTGGTTATAACATAGCTCAATTTTCAGACACTTTGTGTCTTTTCCACACATGTTCAGCAGGGGGGTGAGTCTGGGATTTATGTCTTAAACAGTCTACTTTTTTAGCTTTTTCTTTCCAGGATTTCTTTCCCATAGTGTCAGATGCCCTGGGGCTTCCTTTTACTCAGTACATTGCCTAGAAAGATGGAGTTCTCTCACTATTTTAGTCTTCCATGATGTCAGTTGGTTTTATACTAGGCTCACCCAAAGGCAAAACAGTGAAATAAAAGATAATGGAAAAAAGGGATTTTCCCCATGTTCTTTGCACAACAGGGAATCCTTCTCCAAATTTTTCTATTCATAGAGGTGGATTTTATCTCAGGGTTATAAGTGTCCATGCCACTGCCACTGCTGTGACAATGCAGTTTTGAGAGTACAGCTAGCCCTAAGGCAGAAGCAAGCTGGAAAAAGTAAAAAATAAAATAGAGATCCCCACCATACACTTTTTACTCGTGGGGATTGCTTTTCTCTGTCCTCTGGCCATTAACACTGGTTTCTCTTAGTGTCTTTGCTCTTCACATTAGCTGCACATTTTCCCAATCTGGCCTCCCTCAGGCCAAATTTAGGAGATAAAGAAAGAAAAAAGAAGAAACTCACTGTTGTGAATTGCCTATTTTTCAACTCTTTACTTTCTTCTCCAGTTCCTTGCAATTGTATATTTTTAAAATCCTCAAATAGTTGCTTTTTTGTTTTCTCAAGAGTTTTTAGTTGTAATCAGTGAGAGTGATAAACTGTAGTGGGGTTCCTCAATTATGGCCAGCACCAGAAATCACATAACATTTAATTTCAAGTGATAAACCATCCTTACATTCCTGCATACTTGATTTTGAAGTTGATCCTTTTCATATATTGATGGACTGCTAATAATTTGTTCATGACTTTTACATCTATATTCATGAGGGATTTTTATTTTATTAATTAAAAAAATTTTTTTGGTAGCTAGCTAGTGTGGGGATCTGAATCCTTGACCCTGTTGTTGCAACGTGTGCTCTATGCAACTGAGCCAACTGGACAACCCCATGAGGAATCTTAATCTGAGATTGTCAAAGTAGTTTTAATTGGGTTTGTTGCACTTAAAAAATTTTTTGTTTTATCTTCTACCAGTTGCAGATGTGTTCTAATGTCTCATCTGCTTACCCTGCAAATCCTGGAATTGCTGGCATGTTTCTTTTAATTTTACCTTCCAAAATAGCCAATTCTTTTCTGAACTCATCTTTATAAAAATTCCTTGTCAATTCCTGCAGAAAGTAGCAACCATGGCAAACAGCTAATATTTTGTTTTCCGTCATCTTCACTCAAAGCCACAGGGTGATTTAGAATCATTTGCCACATGAGTTGTTAAAGGTGACAGTTTCACAAATGTTCTGTCATTGAATGAGATGAACCTCTATTATTTCAGCTTCTAATAACATCTCATCTCCCTTCCTGGCTCCAAAGTCAGTGTGTACATATTATATTTTTGTTATGGTGGCACCTCACTTCTAGGTATCAATTTATCTATCAGTTAGCATAGGCTCATTTATGTTGTGGTATCAACCACCTAAAAGTCGTCATGGTTTAAAACAAGAATGTAGCAGTTTCACCTCATGCTACACAACCACTATAGGTTTGCTGCTGCCTACTCCATGCCTTCTTCACAGTCCAAACTGAAGGGGTGGTTCTTTGTAATTTTGCTTGTCCTAGAACATGTTGAATCATTTGCAGGTTATTAAAGACTGAGAGTGATACATTTCACTTTCTCTCATAGTTCATTGTCTTGAGAAAATCACATGGCCAAGTTTGTGGGAAGGGGATATGTAATTCTTTGGTAGCTGCACAGCAATTAGTTATATTAACTTACTCTATCATTGAAGTAAATACATGTAAACCCGAATGAAGACTGACTACATAAAGCAATAATAATCATTGTGTTGGGCTTTAACAATTACATAGAACTGAACGATAGGTAACAGTATTCTAAATTATTTCCATTTTCCTGAAAAAGTATAGGACTATTGAGTAACTTTCGATGTTGCTGAGTTAAGAATGCACATTATGGTTAAGAATGTATGGTTAAAAGTGTGTGTGTGTGTGTGTGTGAGTGTGGGGGTGGGTGTGTGTTGGGCTGGATCTCAGATCCTTCTGCCCCTTCCTGTGAAGATCATGAGTCAGGTAATTGAAAGAAGATGCTGGCAGCTTTATACAAGGTAGACATTTTATTCTTCTGATATGAGCTTCACAGACATGCTTTATTCTCAGATATAAGCTCTGCTCTACTCCATCGACCCTCCGTGCTCTGCTGACCAGTAGTTCAGAGCAGTTGTCTCTTTTATATTACAAGTACGCAATAGTGGCCACAAGGTAAGTGCATAATGAAACTACAACAAACATGCTGAGTCAATAAACAGGCACACATGTGCAATTACGCAATTACACTACTCTTACATAACTTGTTTCTAACAACCATGCTGAATCATGCCCATTTGTAACATATAAGAGGAGAGTAAGCCTGACTAAGCTGTTCT
This sequence comes from Cynocephalus volans, assembly GCF_027409185.1. Lineage (NCBI taxonomy): Eukaryota > Metazoa > Chordata > Mammalia > Dermoptera > Cynocephalidae > Cynocephalus > Cynocephalus volans. The sequence goes on along the minus strand of NC_084462.1, from coordinate 4,168,689 downwards.
AGTTTGAACTGTTTTCATTTTCCTTACAGTGTGTACACACACACACACACACACACACACACACACACACACACACACTCAAGATCCATATTAACAGTTTCTTATCTTTGAATATTTTTTTACATCTAGGATCCAATAAAAGTTTACTCATTGAACTTAACTGCTATCTTTGTTTAGTCTTATTTTAACCTAGAACAGCCCCCCCAGACACACACTTTTTTTTTTATGACACTGACATTTTGAAATTACTTGGCAGTAGTCTTGTAAAATATTCCCAATTTTGGATTTATTTGATTGTTTCTTTGCAATGTTTTAAATTTGTTTCTTTATCCTTAATATTTCGTATGAATTGGAACTTAGTTTTAAGGCCTGGTTAGATACGAATTAAATACTTATGATCTGTATACCTCATAGATGATGCTGTTTATTTCACATTGTATCATGTGAGAATACATGTACTCTCAATTTGTACTTTTACTAATTAAGCTAAAATTGTTCTCTTGCTTCAACTGATAGTTGCCAAGTCTACCAGTTGAAAAGGTGTGTTTTTCCCTTTGCAATTAGCAAATAATCTGTGAGATGATATTATGGTAAAGTGTTAACAATGTGTGAGTAGCAAACATTAATGAAATGGAAATCACACAGTGAGTGCAGAAGATTAAGAAGCTTAAAAAAATACTGAAATAATTGACTAATTTCTGATTACAGTGTATTAAGAGGTGAAAAATCTTCCTTAAGGAAAAGTGAAGGCCCAGATGCTTTATCAGGAACATTCTCTCACACATTCATAACATAAACATCTAACTCATTTTATGAGACTCATGTAACTTTGTACCAAAATATAATAAATACAGCATGCAAAGGAAAATAAGCCAACCTCTTGCATGAATATAGATGTAAAATTTCTAATAAAATATTAGCAAACTATATCCAGTAGTATATAGAAAGTTTAATACATCAATGAACAATTTGTATTTACTCCCAGAATGGAAAGTTGGCTTAAACAGTTGAAAAATCAATCTTGTGTAATGAATACATTCTCCACATTAACAAAATATGGAAGAAAAATAATATTGTATGCATCTATGATAAAATTCTTAGGATACTAGGAATGAAAGTGAGCTTCTTTAATTTTCTAAAGGAAATTTACTTAAAAATTAAACTTTGCAATCAGTAAGAGATTGAAAATGCTGTGCTTACTACTTCCATTTAACACTTGACTATAAGTATGTATTACCTCACACAATAAGGAAAATAAATAAGAAAAAGTTTAAAACTTGGAAAGGATGGGGAAAATTCTGTCATTGAAGACAGACTGTGCACGTCCAAGTCCAAAGTGTACAGATTAAGTATTAGAATTAACAAGACAGTTTATCAGGGTTGCTGGGTACAATGTCAACATATAAAAATCAATTGTTTTTCTTTCTACCAAGAAAGTTAAACAACGCAATTATAAAAGAAATACGATTTATGAAAGCATTAAAAAAATCAAGTATCGGGCCAACCCTGTGGCTCACTCGGGAGAGTGCTGCGCTGGGAGCACCGAGGCCGTGGGTTTGGATCCTATATAGGGATGGCGAGTGCGCTCACTGGCTGAGCGTTGTGCGGGCGACACCAAGCCAAGGGTTACGATCCCCTTACCGGTCACAAAAAAAAAAAAAAAAAAAAAAAAAAAATCAAGTATCAAGAAACGAATCTAATAATAATGTACAAGATCTTTGAAAGAAACAGTATAAACTTTATATAGCCATTAAAGAAGTCCTAACTAAATGGAGTGATACACTAAGTTCACAGATGGTAAGATTTCATATTGTAAAGCTGTCATTTCCAGTTCAAATTACTTACAGATTCAATGCAGTTCCAATACAAATTCCAACAGTCTTTTTTTTTGGTGGAAATTGACAAGGTGATTCAAAATTTTACATGGAAATACAGAGACAAAGGATTAAAGACCTTTTGTAGAAAAAGAATATGGTAGGTGGCTTGCTCTATCAGATTTCAAAATTTAGAAAGCTTTCTTACCCAAAACATTGCGGTATGGCCAAAGGGGTAAACAACAAGCCAATGGGAAAAAAGCAGTTCAGAATCAGAGCCATACAGATATGTATGTGTCATAAATCACCTGATTTATAATAAATATGGCACAACCAAGCAACGGAGATGGACCGACTTTATATGGAGGGTAAAAAGAAAGTTGTCACCTACACCACAGTATTCACAAACCTACCTAAGTGGGTTGTGACTGTTCAGGATACACATAATTTTCCTGGGGTACAAGTAATATTCTCTTGGCGTGGATTGTGGTTGCCATTGTCGGCTCCACGGCCATTTGTGCCCCAGTCCTTATCTCTCAGCGTCTCCCGCCACAACTCCCACCCCCAAACACGTTCAGATCGCTGTCCCCCTACCACCTCGGCTCCTCCAAACCCAGTTCTGGTTGCCTAAACCTCCTTTCGACAAACACATTTCCAGAGTCAACCCACTGCCTGCTCCCACTTCCCTGCTCGGCAGCCTGTTCTTTGCTGTATGGGCCTCAAACCTCCCATATGACCCACGTCTTACCTGCCCCTCTAAAGGGCTGTGAGGAAATCGGACACAGCCATCTTCTGCTCAGGTCTGGCCTGTGAGTGGTTTAGCTGTGTTGCTAGGTCGGAAGCAGACACTTGAGAACGCTAGAATGTTCCCGAGCAGGCGCAACGCGGGGGGCAAGCAGGCGGGAGTAGAAGATAGGCCGCAATTGCTGCTTTCCGGCCCAGAACGGCAGAATTCGGTTGCCAGGACAGGCCACCTCGCTCTGCATAGGACGCATCTTCCACGACGGCCGTTTCCACGCGCTGTTTCGGGGTCGAGAATCCGGGTCTGTAGATACCGCTTCCTTCGCGTACCGCCAAGGTGCTACTGAGTCTGCGCAAGAGCACGGCTATTGCGAATGAGCCAAGGGGCTTACGGACGCTTGCGGGTCCCCAGCGACGGTTTATGCGACTCCAGCTGGAGGTTACTTTTCCTGGCGCTGTCGGCGTCCGTGGCTTAGGAGCAGCGCGTGAGGGGTACTTGTCGGGGTTTGTGGCTTAAGAAGGCTTCAGGGACTGGTTAGTGGAGGCTGAAGCTGGGGGTTAGCCATCGGGCTCCTGGGGGCCGGGTTTGAGCGTCCTCAGCAGCGTGTGGAAGTCAGTGTCGGGGAACTGCACAGAGACAAACGAGAGGGCGGTGCGGGTGTTGGGGGGCAGTACGGGTATCTGTGATGACGGAGGCCGGTGGAGGTGGTACTTCATTGGCCTCCGAGGTCAGAGATTTGGGCGCTGTACTAAGCACTGAGGTGCTATATTTCTAAACGTTTTATACTGTAAAATTTTGAGTTTACTAAAGGAATAGCAAAATGATCACGTTTGTCCACAAATCAGATTCAGCAATTATTAAAGTCGTGTCATAAATGTTTGGGGTGTGTATATGGGTATGTGTGTTGTTTATTTCTTGCTTAATCTTTTGAAATAACATTTTAGTTCTGGCTTTTTATATTAATGCTGCCATTTATTGTCTGCAGTAAAGTGATCTTGAGCAAGGTACTGAGATGCTCCAAGTTTCAGTTTTGCTAATAGAAACAAATTGATGGTATCTCTGATAGGTAGTAAATTAGTCATGAGCAGGTGGGGAAAAAGGGGGAGCAAAAACTGACTGTGCCCTCTATCCTCCCTGTTGCCTGCGACTCTGGCCCAGTCTGCCTCTTTGCAGGCAACATAATGGAAGAAGGAACCCACAATCTGACTATCGGGACTGTCTGAGACTTTCCAGATGGAGAGACATGCGCAGAAGGGATAACTTGAGATCTTAGGGGACCTCTGAATGTGCTAATGCTTATTATTTTTAAATACATGTGCAATCCATAAATACATAATAACAGAGTGAATTATGGGTATGGACATGTGCATTAGGAAAAAGGTGATATTACCCCAAATGTCAATCAAGGATGTCAATCAAGCTTACATGTGCAAAATTAGTGGAATAAAACAGATATGAATTTGCATGTTAGGGCCATTCACTGCTGGAGGGAATGGCCCACTTCTCTCTTGAAGTGTTTCTTCCTTCCTATATTTCCTATACTCTTTAAAGCTTTGCTATTGCTGTTGATTGGGTTTCTGATTCTTCATTGACCCAGAAAAGAATTGAGCCAAATGGGACTTTTGTCCCAGGTAACATCTCCTTGGCAAAATATTTTTGAAGATTATTGGGGTGGTGTATCTAAATGCCCAGTAAAGTGCCTGGTCTATAGTAGGTTATTGACAAAGGGCAGTTATTATTATTATACAAATATATACCTTTCTATGGGAGTTTTAATTCTCTAGTCATTCTGTGTCTAGCTTTTCTGCTTTTATGTTTCCTCTTCCTATGCAAATTTAACTTGGAGTATATATTTGAAAACTTCCCATGATTTCGAATGGAGAGCTCATCACAAAAGTTATTTATTACAAAACTGTTATATGCTCATCGTAAATAAAAAACCAGGCAGTAAAAATAAAATTACCTACAATTTATCATCTACACCATACTTATCTTTTGTATTATTAAACTGAACATAATGTATGCATGTGGGGAAAATAGGATAATTTAGTTAGGCTCCCTCGACATTTCTTGTAAACAAGTTGTGTGTTGGTGGAGTTAGTGTGCATGTGCACCCATGTATCTTTCTACTTATTGCTTTTGTGTGTTCTTGAGTTTGTGAAGCAGTGCTGGCTGCAGAGCTGGCTCTAAGTGTCTAAAAATAGAGCATGTTTACTCTGCTGCCAGCTGCTCAGTTACAGTTTTTTCTTTGGACTTTGCCAGTAGCAGTTGAGTTTCTGAGTTTCTCCTTTGTACTGCCTAGCTCCTAGATGTGTGTGTGCTGAATAAAGACTATTCCTTCTTCAGCCAAGGCTCCAAGACCTTTTTACTGGTTACCTAGCTCGTAGACCTGCATGTGAAGGGTTTGTGAGTGGGCTCGGGGGTCTGTGAGCTTGAGACCGTAGCCTTAGCTCTACAATTGACATTGTTGGCAGAAATACACCACAGAGCATATTTCATCTTTTTAATGTATAGAGCAGGTCAGATTAAATGCATATTTTTAAGGCTTCTGATTTACCAATGTTGAACTTCTCCAGTAGTATTCTACTAGGTAATACTCCCATTACAGTGTACCAGGTTTCTCTATATTTTCAGTGACAGTAGATATATTATTATTTCCCATCTTTTCAAATATGTTACCCAAAACAAAACACCCCCCTCCAAAAAAACCACTATTGGCTTCTTGTTGTTTATAATTTTGCTTAATATAAGTAGTATTTGATCATTTGAAAATAGCAAAGTCCTTCCTTTCTATCTCATCTTTGCCTAATCACTCCAACACTCCCACCCAAAATTCTATCAGAATCGCATGATATTCCCTTGATTTTTAGAAATTTGTACTTATCACATATATGTGGATACCTAAAGAACCACTTTTTAGATTTGCTTGTTTTTAAGTTTTATAAATGGTATTATAATGTTGTAACCAAGCCAAAGAGATCTAATTAAGTTCAGTTGCTCATAGCACCAAGAACCAATCAGAGAGACAAAAATGGTGCTGGGAAGAAGGATTTATTTACAGCTGGGAGAATGGGTGAGCAGAGTAGCAATGTCAGCCCACCTTCTCGACTGACTAAGGTTTAGGGCTTGTAAAGGGAAGAAAGAAATGCAGGTATGTTCAGGGAAGTAGTGAAGGGGTGATCATGGGATTTGCAGGTGGCTTGAGTCAGAGGTCAGGATTCTGTGATGAACAGGGTTCCTTGACTTCTTGGGGTCTGTGGTCAGTGGTCTGGTGAGCTGCAAGTTCTTGGTGTTATCTCAAAGCTGGAAGATTCAGAGACAATAACCTTAGCCAGATATCCCTGGAACTTTAAAGTACCTGACTCAGACTCTTTACTAATGTGCATATCTAACAATCTTTTCTAAGCAAGAGTATAGGTTATTAATCAGCTTGGCCTTTCTTTGGAATGTCTTTGTTCGGAAAGGTTGATCAGGAAAGCAGAACAGGAGGGAGACTCAACTTTTGCTCTTAACCCTTAAGTTTATGGAGGCTATGCACAGGAACAAGAAAACTTTTTAAAGATGCTCTTATGGGGGCTAGTTTCAATGCGTGTATTAGTTTTCTGTTGCTGTGTAACAAATTACTACAGGTTTAGCAATGTGAAACACTCATATTTTAGCTCATAGTTCTGTAAAGCAGACACCTGAGTGAGTTTGGCTGGGTCTTCTGCTTAGGGTCCCAAGACCAAAATCAAGATGTCATCTGAGCTGGGCTCTTACGTGGAGACTCTAGGGAAGAATCTGCCTTTAAGCTCATGCAGGTTTTTGGCATAATTCAGTTTCTTTGCACTTCTGCAACAAATGCAGCTTAGTCATAGTACAATATTTCTCCTTTGTATTTTTGGATATGGTTTGCTAATTTTTTTTTTAGGGTTTTTGCAGCCATGCTTATAAATGAGAATGGCCTATAAATGTGTATCATGGTGTAAGCATCGTCTGAAAATAGACATTTCCATTGACCTGAATGTTCTTTGTGCCCTTTTGCTGTCAATCCCTTTCCCCATTTCCTATTCCCTGGCAACCACTTCCCTGCTTTCTATCACTATAGTGATGTGTATTGCAGAACTTTATAATATGGAATTATAGGAGAAACAGAATTTTGTGTCTGGCTTCTTTCACATAGCATAATGCTTTTGAGATTCATCCCTGTTGTATATATCAGTAGTTCGTTCTTTTTTACGGTAATATTTCATGGTATGCATATGCCACAAGTGTCTTTATCCATTCATCAGTGGATGAGCATTTGGGTTGTTTCCAGTTTTTGACTTTTATGAATAAAGCTTCAGTAAAATTTTACCAAAAAAATGTTTGTGTGGAAATGTTTTATTTCTCTAGGGTAAATACCTAAAAGAAATTGCAGCGTTATGTGGTAAGTTTAGCTTTATAAGAAACTGCCTGACTTCTTTTCAAATTAGCTTTACCACTTTACATTCCCATTAGTAATGTCTGAGTATTACTCTTACTCTATGTCCTTCTCAACACCTCATCTTATCACACTTTTTAATTATAGCCACTCTAATGGGTGTGTAATGATTGTTCATTTCCCCAGTGACCAGTGATGTTAACCCTCATTTTCATGTACTTATTTGCTATTTGTGTATCATTCTGGGGAACGTATATGTTTAAATCTTTTGTTTATTTTACTGGATTGATTGTTTTATTACTGAGTTGGAAGAGATCTTTATATATTTCACATACAAATCCTTTGTCAGTTGCATGCTTTGTAAATATTTTCTCCCAGCCTGTGGCTGGACCTTTTATTTTATTAACAACATCTTTGAAGATCCAAAGTTTTTAGTGTTGATGAAACCTAATTTATCATTTTAAATTTATAGTTCATGTCTTTTTTAAGCCTAACCCAAGGTCACTAAGATTTTTTCCCTAATTTCTAGATATTCTTATCATTTTAAGTTTTACATTTAGGTCTATTATCCATTTTGAATTAATTTTGGTATATTATGTGAGGTAATGCCGAGGTTAATTTTTTAAATTTCTAAAAGTTTTTTGCATATGGGTATTCTATTACTATAGCATTTGTTTTAAAAAATTATTATTACTAATATTATCTAATGATGAGCATGCTTTTCTCTACTGGATCATACGAAGTATATTTATAACAGCATTTTAAACATATTTGCCTGCTAATTCTATCATCTTTGTTATTTCTGGTCTATTTCTTTTGCTTGATTTTTTTTCCTCCTGGTTATGGGTCATGTTTTTCTACTTCCTTGCATGCCTTGTAATTTTTTATTGGATGCCAGACATCATCTATTTTAGGTTGTTGGGTGCTGGGTTTTATTGCCTTTCTTTAAATATTTTTATGAATTGTTCTGGGGTGTAGTTAAGTTACTTTGAAACAGTTTGATTCTTTTGAGGTTTGCCCTTAAGTTTTGTTAGATACCAATCAGTCTTTTTTCCTAGGGTTACTTTGGTCCCATTTTTGATGGCATACCCCTGTAAAGTACTTCTGAGAACTTATTTTAAGCCTTCATGTATTAGAAGGTCTTTCCACTTTGACTGGTAGGAACAAAAACTTTTTCTGGCTTTGTGAATGCTCCAGGGATTGTTCCATATATATTACTTTTTATTATTGTTTAAAGCAGGAGGGTAATTCTGGTTCCTGTTTACTCTGTCATGGCCAGAAGCAAAAGTCTATGGATTCAGACATACTGTGCTTTAATCCTTGTTCCACCACACAGTTACTAGCTATGTGGTCTTGTGCAAAGTTTTCCAATCTCAGTTTCCTGTAAAATGAAATAATAATGGTTTGTACCTCATATGATTTTTTTTCTGGATGAAATGAGGCAATAACATGCTTAAACCAGGCCTTTGCACTTATGTGAACTTGACCTTATTATCACCAGGTAAAATGAATCTTTGCTTGAATCCATAGATGCTGGCTGTGTAGGACAAGGCAGCTCCTATGAAGGAAGAAAGAGCAGTTTTCAAGTCCAGAAATTCATCTTTACTGAGGATATCCTTCAGGGCATAACAAACACTAGAGATACTGGCCATTTCCCCAGTGAGCTGTTTATTTTTTTCCCAACTTGTTTTCCAGTATATTTGTGGAGTTTTATAACAATATACATGATCAAATGGAAGAATGTTACAATATACATTCTAGGTGGTGGGGATGTGCCTAGAGTAGGAAACAAGAGAAGATCAAGACTAGCCATTCATTCCTGAATGAGGATTTATATGTAGGTTGTAAGCTCCTGCAAGGTGCTTATAATTTATGCAGAAAAAGTTAACTCAGCAGGCCTGGGATGCTTAATTCCTGCACATTCCCTGAAGGTCTTTAGGACCAGCCCTTGTCCTGGCTCCTGAGAAAAGAGCTCTGAGCCCTAGGCATAGCTTGTGTGACAAGATACACAGTGTCTTTGTATGCCCACGGCCTTGGGCCATGCCAGATAGTGTATACTAACAATGTGATTTATGGTGAATACCTGGTTTTATATGCCTGAGGCCCTGGACCATGCTGTATCTCTTTGACCTTTGTGGGTCTGGGGTATGAATCATCCACTCTGGTGCTGCATGCTGTTTGAGTAATTCCCCCAATTAAAGTGCTGGACCCCAAGGTTTGGCTGAGCTTCCCTGGTTGGCAACACTTCACATGTGTTGCCATACTTTGTTGCTGGAAGAATTAAATGTTTGTGTGATAAAGTTTGGATATGTTGTCCTCTCAAAGCCTATATTGAAATCTGATCAACAATATGGCAGCATTGGGAGCTGTTTAGATCATGGGGGGCGGATCTCTCATGGATAGATTAATGCTCTTGTGGAGGAACAGTGAGTGAGTTCTCATTCTGTTAGTTTCCATGAGAGCTGGTTGTTTAAAAGGACCCTGGCACCTCCTCTGTCTCTGTCTCTGGCTCTGTCTCTGTCTCTGTCTCTCTCACTCTCACTCTCTCTCGCCATGTAATCTTGCACCGCTGGCTGCCTGCCACTTTCCACCATGAGTAGAAGCAGCCTGAGGCCTGTGCCAGATGCAGCTGTCCCAGAATCATGAGTCAAATAAACCTCTGTTCTTCATAAATTACCCAGTCTCAGTTGTTCTGTTATAACAACACGAAAATTGACTAACACACTGTGTGACTCCATCCGGAAAGGACAACTGGAAGCTTGCACCCGCTCTCTCCTGGACTTTGTCCTGTGTGCCTTCTTTCATTATAATAAACCATATTCATGAGTATAGCAGCTTTTTCTGAGTCCCACAAGTCCTTCTAGAAAACATCAAGACTGAAGGTAGTCTTAAGGACCCCAACTCATAATTAGAACATTGCCATATAGGCCATTGGGTCCCAAGCTAAGTTGTCAATTTTTTTCTGGTAGTACTGCAGCCATAAAACATGTTAGAAGATTTACCTTGTCCAGAAGGAGTAAGCCAGCAAATTTTGTAAGATCAGTAAATGTATCCTGAACATTAGACTGCTGTGTCATATACTTTTTGTTGTTGTTGTTGTTAATCTTTGGACTGAGAATGAATTAATATGTCCTTTGATTCTAGTGTGTTTCTGCTCTTTTTTTTTTTTTTTTTTGGCAGCTGGCAGGTACAAGGATCAAACCCTAGACTTTGGTATTATCAGCACTACACTGCAACCAAATGAGCTAACCACCCATCCCCCCGCATATTTTTAATCATATTTTATATAATTTCTGCTTTAAGGTTGCTGTTATGTTATCTGGATTGTAGATAATTGTTTAATGTACCTTTTCTATATTAAAAGGTTATTTATCTTTGGGTCATTACATGCTACATGTTAGGTATTTCATTAATTCCTTCTGACCTATCTTCCTTTTTTAGCTAGATTTATTCTACTGTTAACACATTCACTGAGTTCCTATTTCTGATATTGCATATTTCCTTTCTATAGATTTTTCTAGTGTGTCAGGGGTTTCCAAGACCACCCACATCAGGAGATGTGCTAGAAGAGCTCACAGTTCTCAGCATATAGTTGTATTCGTGGTTAAGATTTATTACAATAATGTCAAGATACTTGGCTAGACCATAAGGGAGAAAGACCAAGGTGGAGTCTGGGGGAATCCATGTGCAAACTTCCTTCTGCTGTCTCCCTTCTGTGCGGAAGTCACATAGAGCACACTCTTTCCTCAGTGATGGAAATGCAACATGTGTTTGATATTTCTGCCCAGGGAAGCCCAGTGGAGATTCAGCACTCAGGGATTTTATTGGGGACTGGTCACATAGATACCGTCTGAGTAGCAAATCTAAAATTGCAGATCCTGGAAGCAAAGCTGGTGTTCAGCATAACACACATTGTACAAACAGTTTAGGTAGTATGGGTCATCTTTAAGAGAGATAGTTCAAAATCAGTGTCAGAAACTGTTTGTCAGCCATGTTCGGACATGCCAGCCAAGAACCAGCCTTGCAAATAGGCCTCAGGCCTACTTTGTTAGTGCTTTTCTGTCTAACTGGGTTTTCTTAAAATCTTCTTGGTCATTTTTTTTTCTCATAGTTTTATATCCCCTGCCTATATATTCAAGTTGCTTTCTTTTTAAAAGATGTTAAACCTTATGGATCTTTGGTCCCTTATTTTATTTTTTATACCCTGAGCAGGGTACCTGTTTATCTGTATGTGCTTGCCATTAAACTTGAAAATTGATTGAAAATAATTTGAGGGACAGGAAGAATGAGGCTGCATTCAAAGAGAATTTGTGCTTACTTTTGTCAGGTGCTTAAAGCTTTTTAAATCTTAGACCTCCTTAAAACAAGTTCAAATTATTTTTATATTTCTATCTCCAAATGTGTCTTTTTGATGACTGTTTTTTGCCCATTTATGTTTTCAGTATATTCTCTTTAAAGGTATAAGAAAAAAAAATCAAACTCAGTTTCTCTTCTTAAACTCTCACAATACAGAATGCTTCTGTGCCCAAATGTGTGGGGTTTTCCCCCCACCAACAGATTCTCCAGCAGGCACCAGTTGAGTGTCCTCTGATTCAATTCAGTTGTGACAGTATCTTCCTGGAGATAGTGTCAGATCCCACCGGTTGAGGGCTCAGTCCCACAACACCTTCCCGTCTTCAGACAGTCAATCAGACAGCCAGTTGCAAGTAATAGATTGTTACCTGTACTGACCAACCAGCTGTAAACTGGGGTTCCCACAACCCCTGCTTGGGTTCTATTAACTTGCTAAAGTGGCTCACAGAACTCAGGGAAACACTTTACTTACATTTACCCATTTATTATAAAGGCTATTGCAAAGGATACAGATGAACAGCCAGATGGAAGAGATGCATAAGGCAAGGTATGTGGGAAGGAGTGAAGAGCTTCCACATCCTCTCTGGTTGTGTCACCCTCAAGGAACCTCCACGTGTTCAGCTATCTGGAAGCACTCATAACAGTCCTTTTGGGTTTTTATGGATGCTTCATTACATAAGCATGATTGATTAAGTCATTGGCCATTGGTGATCAACTCAACCTTCATTCAGCCCCTCTTCCCCTTCTGGAGGTTGGGGTGTGGGGCTATAAGTCTCAACTCTCTAATCCTACCTTAGTGTAGTCTGTCTGGTCACTGGTCCAGTCCCAATCCTGAAGCTATCTAGGAATCACCAGGGACCAGTCATTTCATTAGGATACAAAAGACACTCTTAGCTCAGTTACCAAGGGCTTCAGGAGCTGTATGTAAGGAAACGGGAGGAAGACCAAGTAGAGTTATGTATCACTTAACAATGGGGATATATTTGGAGAAATGCATCATTAGGTGATTTTGTCACTGTGAGAACATCACAGAGTGTACTTACACAAACCTAGATGACATAGCCTACTATACCTATATGGTATAGGCTACTGCTCCAACCGTAGTACATGTGGTCTCTCGTTGACTGAAACATCATTATGTGACACATGACTATATATTTCACAATATAACATTCACTAAGTTCCCCAATTTTTTGTTTTGCCTATTCCATAAATCCTGTATTCACTGGTGTAGGTTTTTGAGTTTATTGTCATTCACAGTGTTTGTACTCCTCAGTTGTCTGATCACTTTTTATTGTGTATTCATATTCTGAAGTATCATCTAACTTGGCTTACCTGGAGGAAAGAGCAGAGCTTAGTCCCTCTGAGGCACCTTGAGGTGCCACAGCAACCTCAGAGGGGCATCACATGACAGTTTAAATTTTCAAGCAAAAAAATAGCAATGACTTGACATCTAATAAACACTGTGTGAACTATAACAGCTAGCTTAAGATATTTCACCATTTTGCCATTAGATCACAGTATAAATGTCTTCCTTTCAGTGATGCCATAGTTTTGCAAAGCTGAGTTTCCATAGTTACTATGATAAAAATAGCAAATACCTTGCAAAACAATGCATAATGGAAATGAGGGTGGTGTTTGTTCATTTTTATTCCAGGGTTTGAAATGTGCCATGCACTACAGATTTACAAGTAAAGTACAAGTAAAGTGCCAGTTGGTGATTGGTGGGTTGGAACCCTCATTAAATTATTTCAAAACCTTTTCTTATACTCTTTGAAGCTGTAGAGGTGACTAAGAATGAATGATTAGAGATCTTTAGATATGAATGATGTCACTTCCACTTACCACCCTTTGATATTACAACTCTTTTGAGAAATCCCCCCAATCTATATTTATATACTTTCATGCTTTTACATATTCATAGATTCTTTCCCATATTTTGATAACACCATGTCTCTGGTTTTATTCCATCGTACCTCATTTATGGAATTTACTTTTTATTTTTTATTATTACGAATATTCATGGAATGTTTCAAACTTAGATTCTGTACTTGCTTTTTCACTTTCGAAATTCTCTTTGAACACTGACTTAACATTCTATGATCATGATGGGATTTACTGGTTTCTTTTCTAGAAGAAATATACCAAGTTTATAATTGGCACCAAGAAGATACTGAGGAAGATGAACCTGTCAGGAGAGAATGTGACAATAGTGCATTTTAAAAAATATTTTATTTGAGAAAAGACTTTATTCCTTTAATAGAAAGACCATCAAAGGGAAAAGGTTTGAAACAAAATTGAGATTCAAATTTTCAGAGTAAAAACCATGCAAAAATGAACCTTGATGGTTAAATGTTCATGGGAAATCGTTTCTTTTTACTCTACATGAAAAGCCTCATACTCAAGCCCAATACTATGACTGTAATCTACGTGTAAAGGCTTTCTTTCTACAAGATAATAGATCTTAAAACACCTCACAGAATTCTCACAGAAAGGAAACCTTATGAATTCAGCAAATGTCCCATATCCTTCAGGTGTAAATCACAGCTCATCATACATACACCAGAGAACTCACAGGAGAGAAATCATGTGAATGCAATGAATGTCACAAAGACTTTAGTACAAAATGTCCTCTCACTGTGCACCAAAGAACTCATATAGGAGAGAAACTATGAATGCAGAGAATGTGGAAAGGCTTTCAGGGAAAAGACAAAGCCTAAATCACGTTACAGAACACATACAGGAGAGAAACCTCTCATGTGTTGTGATTGTGGACAAAGTTTCCTCCAGAAGTCAAAGCTGATTGTTCATCAGAGAAGTTATACAAGAGATAAACCCCATGGATGCCACAAGTGTGAAAAAGCCTTCTACAGGAGGTGTCAGCTTGTTTTTCACCAACAAATTCATACAGGAGAAAAACTGTATGAATGCAGGGAGGGTGGGAAAGCCTTTAATAAATCACACCTCATTTATCACACATCAAGGAAGTCATACGAGGGAGAAACCTTGTAAGTGCAGTGAATGTGAAAAAGCCTTCACACAAAAATCACTGCTCAGAACTGGCCAGTTAGCTCATTCACTTAGACTGTGATGCTGATAATGCCAAGGTTTGAGATTCGATCTCTATACCAGGGAGAGAGAAAAAACAAAAAATCACTGCTCATTGCACAACAAAGAATGCATACAAGAGAAAAGCCATCTGTATGTCTAAAATGCCAGAAGTCTTTGCCAGTATGTCACTGCTCAACATACACAAGATAGCTCAACATAGGAGAGAAAGTCCATGGTTGCAGTCTGTGGGAAAATATTCACGTGAAAATCCCAGCTCACTGGACATCACAGACATCCCACAGGAGAGAAATCATGTAAGTGCAATGAATATGGGAAAGCCTCTTTATTTAATTTAATTTATTTCTTTTTCTTTTTTTTATTCATGAGATACAAAGCTAATTGTCACCCCTCGTGCCCATGATTTGAGGGCCAGATTCATACTGGGAGCATACCCATTACCAGAAATTACTTTTGTACCCCTCGTCCCCACCCAATTATCCCCCAACCTTCCTCCCCCTCCCCCCCACTCCACTTTGTAGCACTAGGAATGTTCCCTCCCTCTGTAAAATCAATGCATTACTGTGGTCTTTCCTTCCTTCTTTTTCTCTTAACTCCCATAAATGAGTGAGCACATGCAGTATTTATCCCTCTGTGCTTTGCTTATTTCACTCAACATAAGTTTCTCAAGGTTCATCCATGTTGCTGCAAATAGGAGTATTTCATTCTTTTTTATGGCAGAGTAGTATTCCATGGTGTATATATACGATAGTTTCCTAATCCAATCATCCACTGATGGACATTTAGGTTGGTTCCATATTTTGGCTATTGTGAACAGAGCTGCGACGAACATGGGAGTGCAGGTATCTCTTTGACGTGATGATTTCCATTCCTCTGGGTATATACCCAGAAGTGGGATTGCTGGATCGTATGGAAGATTTATCTGTAGTTGTTTGAGAAACCTCCATACTGTTTTCCATAGTGGTTGTACTAATTTACAATCCCACCAACAGTGTAGGAGTGTTCCCTTCTCTCCACACCCTTGTCAGCATTTGTTATTCACTGTCTTTTTATTATAGCCAATCTAACTGGGGTGGGGTGGTATCTCAATGTCGTTTTAATTTGCATTTCCCTGATGACTAGTGATGTTGAGCATTTTTTCATGTATCTGTTGTCCATTTCTATGTCTTCCTTTGAAAAATGTCTATTCAGCTCCTTTGTCCATTTTTTAATTGGGTTTTTTGTTTGTTTTTACTGTATAATTGCTTAAGTTCTGTGTATATTCTGGATATTAATCCCTTGTCAGTTGCATAGTTAGCAAAAATTTTCTCCTACTCTGCAGGTTGTCATTTCACTCTTGATTGTTTCCTTTGCTGTGCAGAAGCTTTTTAGTTTGATATAATCCCATTTGTTTATTTTTTCTTCTGCTGCTTGTGCTTTTGGGCTCATGTTCATAGAGCCTGTGCCCAGACCTAATTGCTGAAGTGTTTCACCTATATTTTCCCTTAGTAATTTTATAGTTGCAGGTCTTATACTTAAGTCTTTAATCCATTTTGAGTTGATTTTAGTGTATGGTGAGAGATGCATATCTAGTTTCATTCTTCTGCATATGGATATCCAGTTTTCCCAGCACCACTTGTTGAAGAGGCAGTCTTTCCCCCAATGTAGATTTTTGTTGCCTTTGTCCAATACCAGATGGCTATAAGCCTGAGGGGTGGGGAAAGCCTTTTTAAATAATTCAAACCTTAGTGTACACCAGAAAAATCATACAGGTGAGAATTCTTATTAATGTAGTGAATGTGATAAATCTTTCTCTGTTTTTTCTCCCTTCAAATCAGAAAACTCATACAGAAAAGAAACCTCAATACAGTGAGTGTGGGAAAGTTGGTAGTGAGAAGTTAAGTCTCACTAAACTCCAGAGAATTCACAGGAGAGACATCCTATGAATGCAGTGACTTTCAAAAAACATTACCCCTTCATTTTAGCCTCCATAAACTGTAGTTGACCAGTACCCAAGGGGAGATGGTGGGAAATGAAGAGACATACTTTATGGGATCAGGAGGACCTTACAAGCTGCTGACCCGTAAGGCATCTTAGTTTATTTTAGGTTCCTTTTTATAAGCCAGTGAAAATAACAAATCATACTTATTAAATCAATTATATCTGGTACCAAGCTATTTACAGAACATTTTCAGTTGACACAGTGCTTGAATAAGAGCATAAGTTTCTCATTTACAAAGCTCCGAGGGTCCTGGGTTTAATTAAAGGTCAGACCTCAAGGGGAGGGAGAAGGAGGAAGCAGACAAAATGAGAAGCCAGCTTTGCTGGCTTATGCCCTAGAATATCAAGGACTTTGTCAGATTGCTATTCAGTACCTCACAGTAAACATCAGAATACTCACCCAGAAGAGAAATCTTTTAAGTTAAGTGCACATGGGAAAATTGTCTCTCAACATTGTAGCCTTAAATTTTTCATCAGGGAAATTTTAGAGAAGGCAAACAATATAAATGAATTGAATGATGGAAATCTTATATTGATTAATGAAATAGAACTTTTTGACTATGACATATGGGAAAGCTTTGTTTTAAAAAACATAGGTCATTATAAACTAGACTCTGGGGGAAAAATTCATGAATTTTCCTCTCACCAGGAAGATGCTGAAAAACTATGAGTGGCAATGTCTATGCCTTATAGTTCATCCTCACTGTTTATCAGAGAATTTATACTGAGATAATATTTTATAATATAATGTTGGTGGGAATATTTTATAATATAATATATTTTATAATATAATTGTTTCCACTGTGTAATGGAGGTTGTGTTCCTGCTTCATTTCCATATGTTTACAGAAGACATAACTGAAAGTCAGTTGTGAGGAGCAGACAACACCAATGTGCCAAATGGCACTTTTAAAAGGTGATTATGTTGAATAGTCAGAAAGACCAAGTATGAATCATTCTGTGTTGATACAGATGCTTTCAGTCAGTGCATTTATTAAAAATGAATTTTAAGATTTTGAAATTTCATAAGGTAGTGAAATAAAATTGTCAGTCATGAAATATATTTTCCGATTTCATATTGATTTCTAATACTTTCTCTACTTTCTATAACTTTATCATAAATTTTCAAATCTATTTAAAAGTAGAGAGAAAAGTACAATAAATGCCTGTGTACTCATCACACTGATAATTGATATCATCAATACTTTACCAACTTTTACTCGTCCTTGGAAAAACTGACCACATTCTGGGCCATAGAGCAAATTTCATGGTAGCATACAGATGACATTCTCTGAATTCAGTGCAGTTAAGTTAGAAATGATGAACAGAAAGGGTAAGCAGAAAAATGCCATACTCCAAGAAACATGGGTATTAATAAAAATTAAAGTGGCATTTAATGGAAATTTTGTAGTTCTAAGTTCTTATATTAGGAAAGAAGAAAGACTGAGAATATATGAGCTGAAGATCTAACTTAAAATGCCAAAAGAACTAAAGAATAAATCAAAATCATGCAGATTGAAGGAAATAAAAATAAAGAAATTAATGAAACAAAACAAAGATGCTATAGATAGGTTCAGTAAAGTCAACAATGGGTACTTTTAAAGTAGTCATTTAGTTGATACACTTTTCAGCAAAACTAATCAAGTAAAAAGGCAGACAGTTAAAAAAATCAATATTAGGATTAAATAAGAAGATATAAGTACACATGCTGCAAAATTTAGAAAGTTGACAATATAACTATGTCAATAAACTTAAAATTTTAGGTGATATGGATGTTTCTAGAAATATACAATTTGCTAAAATTTATTCAAGAGGTAGAATATCTGAATAGCATGTGCAAGGCGAAGAAAAGAAAAAATAAAAGGATTGAGCCATATCCAAGGTCCCTGGTTTGTGGACTTCCAGACAGTGGCATGACACTACTCATAACATTAACATGGGTCAAATCTTGGTGATGACAATGACTGTGTGTGACCTTAAAATGGTCACTTTTGATACTTGGTTTCTACATTTGTAAAGTTAATTCCTATCTATAAAGTCCTGATGAGGGTTAAATAAGGATTAAATGCATTGCACAGCACACACTGTGGGAAGGCAGGATTGGTCAGTGCAGATGGTTCTCAAACACACATTTTCAAATCTTGGTCTGCATAAGAATCAATTCAGTAACTTACTGACAATGCACATTCGTCGGTCCCACCATGCACGTTCAGAAAGGTCCTGTGGTGGGGCTCAAAGATGTGGGTTTTCAACATACACACCAAGAGATCTTGCTAAAGGCTGACAACAAAGTCACAGTAAGGTGACTAAATGCTCTTTGAGCCTGGGTCTCCACTTTGCCTCTGGGAATCATAAAATTGCCTTTTGCAAGGTGAAGAAGAACTTAAGTACTTATGTAGTAACCAACCCACAGATACGTTGGATGAGTTCAGGTGAAGAATAATTTTCTTTGGTCAAGTGACTTCAGCTCTTTGATTTCCAGGGATGTGTAACAGGCAGGAGAGAGTCTGGAGTAGAGCTTGGTTGGTTTATCTGTGGAGCCACTGGATGCTTTGAAAAACATAGTACCCCAGATGTCTGCCTTTTCTGACTTTGGGAATCTCAGCAGTTTCCCACTCTAAGGAGAGGAGAAGCCAGGTCCCCAGTATTGTCCTCTCCTATTGCCGCAGTGCTACCCTGAGTATTGGCCCAGTCTCTCAGCAATTTAGAGAGGCCAGTTAAGTTTTAGCTGCAACTCCTGAACTGGCCCAACTCTAGGTAAGGAAAGAAGGCTGCCCGTGCTGTTGGCTTTCCTTCCTGCTGCTGTAGTGCTTCCTCTCCCTTTTCCTCTGCCACAACCTCTACTTCCAAAAATCCTAGAATCTTTCTCTTCTATATATTTCCTTACTGTGACTCCCGCAGTGATTGCTGCCTTTTATCAGAAGCCTTTCTGGAATCCGTTCCCTGCCCACTCCCATTTTCCTGGTCAGAGAACCCATTCTCTGCTGTAGGAACAACCACGTCTCTTCCAAGATGGCCACGCTCTCCATGAGGCATCGTGTCCTTCAGTTGTGAAAAAGTGGCACAATGGGTGTGGCCATTACCCACTAGCAGGTGTTTGTTTGATCCTGGGTAGGGATGAACCCTGTTCTGATATGCTACTGACATGTGTAGCACCCGTGATTGGGTGCAGAGGGGGTGCCCTGGGGTGATCTTCCCAGATAGGTCAGTGGAGCTCTCATCACAAAGTACTTCTTCATCTCTGGATGGCATATCTCTTAAGATGGCCACTCCCAGTGTGAAGCTGCTGTGGGGGGGCAGCCATATTGTCTAACCAAGTAGCCACAGTCCAGAATCCGGGTCTTTGGAAGGATGCATCGTTATATCAAACTGCTCTCCTGTGAGCAAGAGACAAGGTGAGCCAGGTGTGGGGACTGGAAGTGGAAGTGGTGTGTGAACTCTCTTTAAACCTCCCCTGGCACATTGAGGAGACCATAGGTAGTAGGATGCTGGTGAGGCCCATCCAGATACTGTTTGGGGAAGTTGATGGAGTTAGTAATTGATGAAGGCAACCTGGTGTCTTTCAGCACTTGGTGGGTGCCGCTGGGGGGTGTGGTTGTGATGGATTACTGGAAAGGAGGCTTGCTGGTGAGTGAGTGGAGCTGTCAAGGCAGTCAGTGATTGGGGTCCATTTACAGGGTGGGACAGGTGGGCTGGGGATGAGTTCTTGGAGACTTTTGGTTGTCAGTGTGAGACAGAATAGGGCTAGGCCTGTGAACCAAACTGATTCTATTTTCCCTGCAGAGGACATTTTGTTACTTTTCCACTTCTCAGTCATGAGACCCCCAGGGCACATGATTACCCCATGGCCCTGATAAGAGTGACTGAAAAAGACTTGTTGGACAAAACTGTCCTGATAAAGTAAATTGAGATGAGAGGAACAGATATTTATTGAGTCGTGAAACCCCTTCATCAAGGCTCGTTAAAATACAACTGTTAGCTTTGTTTAAAATTTATTATTATCTACCCATTCTTTCTTTTCCTGTAATTGTGAAAATTAAGTTACAGATTAACCTTAAGACCCCTTTAGGAGTTCCTGCATGTGCACAAAGCTTCAAGGTGCCTGCTGCAATGACCCTCCTGGGGTGGTGATAATGAGCAACACCACCATCTTGGACCTACTGAACAGGCTTAAGGACCAAAGCCCTAACTGGGCACTTGTCCATGACACTACCAGGAAGAACATAGTGGACCACCTCCAGAGGCACAGAATGATGATGCTGGCCTGCACCCCTTATCCCCTTGCCCTATGAAGGATCCTGAATAGCCCCTTTCAGGGAGCTAGTTTCCCTGTAGCTACTTGCCTTGTGCATAAGTCTATCTTCTTTTATAATAAGGTGTTACTTGCCTTATTGCTGGTTGCATTGTTTGCTTCTATGACTTTGGGACCCAAGAGCCTAATTTTGTAACATGTGGGTCAGTGATAAATTCGGTTTGGTGGGTCAATGAATGGGGTGACTTGGTTCAGTATAAAATATCAATGTAGGTATGAATGGTTGGATAAAGTCATTTATTTTGGTGGTTGAGTAGTTTGTTGGTGTTGTGCAAAGATCTGAGAAGTACAGCAATAATTTTATTTTTAATTGTTTGTTTCTACTACATAGAAATACGGTAATCTTCATATATTGATCTTGTATCCAGCTATGTTGTACAATCTTGTTAGGTTTATTAATATTTCTGAAGGGATTTCTAGGGTTTTTTTTTTCTTTATACACAATCCAAACAAAAGCAAATTTTGACAGTTGCGTTTCTTCTCTTTTTTTATCCTTATATTTTTTCTTTCTTTTTCCTTGTGTGATATTGTGAAAATATATGTTTGTCATTTGTCCCTGTCTCCTGGCATACAACTCCTACAATCCTTAGAATCTCCAAAGAGATGTGTCTTTTTGTATGCCAATGGGTTGACTGATGTCTGGAAGCTCCTGTGTAGCTTCAGGATGGGGGCTGGTCACAGGAAAGAGCAAGGCAGGGACTTTCAGTCCCACCCCCCAACCTTTGGTGAGAAGAGAAGGGCTGAAGGTTATGTTGGTTGCTGATAGCCAATGATTTAATCCATCATGCCTATGTAATGAAGCATCAATAAAAATCCTAGAGGCCTAGGTTCAGGAAGCTTTTGGATAGCTGAACTTGTGGAGGTTCCTTGAGTGTGGTATGCCTGGGGAGGGCATGGAAGCTCTGGGATCCTTCTCCCATACCTCACCCTATGCATATCTTCACTTGTATCCTTTGTCATATCTTTTCTAATAAATGGATAAACATAAGTAAGTGTTTTCCTGAGTTCTGTGAGCCACTCAGCAAATTAATTGAACCCAAGGAGAGGGTTCTGGCAACCCCAATTTATAGCCAGTCCATCAGAAGCCCAGGTCAATAACCTGTAGATTGTGATTGGCATCAGAAGTGGGTTGGGGGGCACTCTTGGGGAGTAAGCCCTCACTCTGTGATATCTGACCCTGTCTTCAGGAAGGTAGTGTCAGAATTGAATTGGAGGACACCCAGTTGATGTCTGCTTCAGAATTGCTTGCTTGCTTACTGGTGGGGAGAAAACCCCACACATTTGGTCACAGAAGTCTGTCTTCTGTGTTGGTTGTTGCTGAGCAAACATATGGGAAAAACACTCTGGTTTATGATTTTTCCCTCACTCACCTGGCCAGGATAAGCAATATGATGTTGAATGGAAATACGGATAGTAGGTATGCTTTTCTTCTCCCTGATCTTAATGCAGGAAAACTTTCAGTTTTTTACTGTTAAGTATAATGTTTGATGTAGATTTTTGATAGATACCCTTTTTTGGGTTGAGAAAGTTCCCTTCTAGTTCTTTTTATTTGCTAAGATTTTGTTGTTTTATTCATCAGTGTAAGTTGATGTTTTTCAAATGCTTTTCTGTATCTTGATTTTTCTTATGTGATTAATTGTTGTGATGACTCCCATGTTCTTCACAGCTCTGTTTACAATAGCCAAAATATGGAACCAACCTAAACGTCCATCCATGGATGACTGGATAAAGGTGGTATGTATACACCATGGAATACTATTCTGCCATTAAAAAAAAAAAGAATGAAATTCTGCTGTTTGCAGCAACATGGATGAGCTTGGAGAAAATTATGTTGAGTGAAATAAGCCAGGTACAGAGGGAAAATATCTCATGTCCTCACTCATAAGTGGGAGCTAAGAGAGAAAAAGGAAGGAAAGAAAGACCACAGTGGTACATTGAACTTGCAGAAGGAGAGAGCATACCTAGGGGTACAAACTGTGGTGGGGGAGGGGGAGGGCAGGGCAGTTGGGGATTAATTGGGTGGGAGACACAGGATATAATCACAATTTGTGGAAATGGGCATGCTGATAGTATTGATCTGGCCATCACATCTTGGGCACAAGTGGTGACTGTCAGCTTTGTACTCCGTGAATATTCATAACCAATAAAAACATTTGTAATGAATTATCTTTTTTGACTTTAGGATTTTAAATCATCTTTGTATTTCTGGGATAAACTCAATGTTGTTATCATAAATTAGCTTTTCTCTACATTGCTGGATTTGATTTACTATATTTTGTACAGTATTATCGGTGTTTATGTCTGAGATTCACCTGTAATTTTTTCCTTGAACTTTTCTTAAAAATCAGTTTCTTTCAGTTTTTGTGTGCTTCTTAATAGACCATACTTTGGAAGTCACAGATTTCTTTTGTTATTTATTTTTATTTATTTATGTTTTAAATGACAAATAAAATTTATGTATTTATCATGTACATCATGGTATTTTGAAATATTTATACATCATAGAATGGCTAAATTGAGCCAACTACCTCATATAGTACCTCCTATCTAACAAATTGGTAAACATAACTAAATGTTTCCGGGAGTTCTGTGAGCCACTCAGTAAATTAATTGAACCCAAGGAGGGGAGTATGACAATCCCAATTTATAGCCAGTCTATCAGAAGCCCAGGTCAAACAACCTGTAGGTTGTGATTGGCATCAGAAGTGGGGGGGGGGACTGTCTTGGGGACTGAGCCCTCAATCTGTGGGATTTGACACTATCTCCAGGAAGATAGTGTCAGAATTCAATTAGAAGGTGCCCAGCTGGTGTAAATATGTGACCTCACATATTTATCATTTTTTTGTGTGGTGAGAACACTTAAAATCTACTCTCTTAGCAATTTTCAAGAACACAATACATTGTTTGTTGTTAAATGTAATCACCATGTTGTACCATAAATCTCTTGAACTTACTACTCCTAACTGTATCCTTTCACCAACATCTCCCTAACACACACATCCCCCCCATGCACACAGATTTTAAATGTGTGGTCAAAGACTCAAATTTTAATTTAACATCATAGTACCTTGCAAAGTTATCAGTGTGCAAGTGTTTTCAAGTTATGTTTGTGACTATTGAGAGCATCTCATCCTTGGACATTGTATTTCCAGAGACTTTGGATTAAACTAAATATTTAAGGCATCAAACTTTATGTTATTTTTGTCATCAGCAGACTTGGTCAGATCAACAGAAGGTCTTGCCTGGAATATTATGTGAAGATAAGATTTCTGCAATAAAAGAAGAGATTTGGGGCCTGCAGTTCATATGCAATCTAGAGTAAATATTCCCCTTAAATCCACTGGTCTTGACTTTCTGGGACAAGACAGGTTTACAAACTCTTAAACCTCTAAGTATGACACAGAATAGTTGATACAAGCTTCCTAGATATGTCGTGAGGGATATCTACACTAATCTTGCTCCTATTAGGATTCTCCTTTGCTTGGCATTTAGGAGACATGCCCCTCAAGTCTATATACTCTGCATCATACCTATGGTATCTGAACTAGGACCTTGCTTTCTTGGTTGTTCTTTCTAGCATCTTCACTCTTTACCAACACTGCTCATGTTGCCCTTCGCCTATTCAACATCTAAGCTACGGTCAGAATTATGCTTCCAAGTACTTATGGATTTTCCTCCTTTCCCATGCCTTGTATGCTTCTATGTCCATCTTTTTTTTCCTTCTATATTCTCTTCTCCTATTAGATGCCTCTAACTTGTGTTCTATACCAGAATATGATTTATTTCCTTGATTCTTGTTATAAGAGTCTGCTCCTTCCACTACCTAATCATGTCCAGATTCATTGTTCTCCTTCCTAGAATATGCCTGGCAAATTGCTGATGGTATAGACCGATACCTGGAAAACTCTGACAAGCTTGATCCTGTGGAGAGACACCAGGAATGTGATGTATTTGGAAACATATTTCACCTGAGAGAAGACTTTGATCAATTTGATTCGCACGGGAAAACTTTGAAATATAATTTAGATTTTTTTTTCATAACAGAAATTATGTAAGAAAGCTGAAAAATTAAATGTACATAAGAAATAATTTTTCCATATAGGAGAGAAATCATGTGAATACAGAGAAGGCATTTAAGAAGGTCATTCCAATGTGAGATTACAGGAATAGAGGAGAGAATTCTTACACATTAAGTAAATGAAGAAATGTTTTCACTCATATGTTTACTTTCTTAGAGAATTAAAAAGGGAGAGAAATTTGTGATGCAGCAAATAAATACAGTAAAATATTCAGTAATAAATTGCAGCTCATCATTCATCAGGAAAGTGCATACATGAGAGAAACTGTGAATTCAGCAAATGTGAGAAATTTTTCACAAAAAAACACAGCACATTCATTATATAACAGAAGCACACCACTATGAATATTGATTTTGTGAAAACATTCTTCCAGAAGTGTACATTGTTTTATATCAGAGGAATCCCTACAGGAAATAAACTGTATACAAGAAGGTAGTGTTGCAAAATTTTCATTGAGAAACCAAATTTCATCTGCATTATAGAATTCATACCACAGTGAAATCACAAAAGAGTAGTAAGTATGAGTAAAAACTTTTAATTAAAAGTTGTAAGCATATGATATTAGAGAATTTACACTAAGAAATAACAATGATTACCATAAAATATTTAAAAGCCTTTTCTGATGTAAGAATAAAATATAACTTTAACATGCGCAATTTGCTTCTGACAAGTAAACATAACTAATGCCATTTTAAGTAACGCAGCTTCTAAGGGGGATATGCAGAGGCCAGGCAAGTCAAGGCAGGCCCAGGCACACTAAATTCCAGGAAGGGAGTAATCACCACCCGGTTCCAGGAACTGACCAGTTCCTTATCTAGAGGCCACCTGGCCACAAGGAAGATAAACGATTGAGAAATACCCTATTCCTTATCGGTGTGCCAGCCCGCTAAAGCCCACCAATAAATCCAAAGGTCACCTCTGATAACCTGTAAACAATAAGCAACTCATCCTGTTGCCAAAGTCTGTCTAAAAACTGTATGAAAAGTGCTTGTGTTAAGAGCTCGGGGTTGCTCCTGTGGAGGAGACTGAGTGACACCAGCATGCTGGAATAAACTCCTCTTGCTTGATTGCAGCAGTCTCTGTCTCGTGGTCTTTGTGAGGTGAGCCATCCCGACATGTGGGATTTGTGCACGGTGCACAAGTCTTACATTTTTGGTGCATTGGCTAGGAAACAGCTCTCACTCTCTGGGACCAGAGACTATAGAACGGAGAATTGCTCGAGCAGGTACTGTGGTTGTCTCTGTCTGCTGTGTCTGTCTTTGAGTCTTTTTTGTTGTTTACCGTAATCTGGTTTTGGCTTTTCAGTGGCTCCGAGACAGAGTCATCAGTCTGGTGTCGGCTTCTCCATGGCTGTGGGATGGAGTCATCGGTCGGGTTTGTTTCTTGGTGGCTCCGGGATGTAGTCATCAGTTGGGTTTCAGTTTCTCAGTGGCTCTGGGACAGAGTCATCAGTATAGTTTCAGTTTTTCGGAGGCTCCGAGATAGAGTCACCGGTCTGTAGTGGTCATAGCAGCGGGTAGACGTACCAGCACGTTGTGGCCACAGGAATCCTGGAGGACGCTCCAGATTCCTCTGTTGGAGATGAACAGGTTCGGCTGCATGGGAGATCTCTAGGAAAGAGACCCCTCCCGAGTTCTCTGATAATCAGGTTGTGGTGCCCGTGGCAGGGGTGAATCAGTGTTCTGGTTTTTGTTTGTCTGGTTGCGGGTGTGTGTGGACTGATGATTTTCTGGGGCAACATGGGGCAGACTGTCTCAACCCCTTTAAGTCTGACTCTGAAATACTGGACTGACGTGAAGGACAGAGCCAATAATTTGTCTGTGCAGGTTAAAAGGAATAAGTGGGCAACACTTTGTTCTTCAGAGTGGCCGGATTTCCAACTTGAGTGGCCCGCTGAAGGTTCCTTCTCTCTGCCGCTGATCATGGCAGTAAAAAGAAAGATTTTTTGTTCTAAAAGTCACCTAGACCAGATACCTTATATCATAGTCTGGGAAGATCTAGTCACAGATCCTCCTCCATGGGTCCATCCCTTTGTTCCCCTAACAGGTCCATCGACTGTATTTGCCCTCCGAGAAATGGAAAAGAAACTGGAGGTCCTGCCATCCACTGACTCAGACTGGCTTCTTTCTGATCCTCCTCCTCCTCCCTATTCTCCTTCCCTTTGCCCACAGGCAGAGTCCTTCAGCCCTGCCAGAGGATCCACAAAGTGCACAAGAAGGTCCTGCGCAGGGGACGCGCAGTAGGAGGGCAGCTTCTCCGGAGGCGATACCTCTCTTCCCTCTGAGGGCTTATGGCCCTCTTGATGAAGAGGGCAACCAGCCCTTATAGTACTGGCCTTTCTCCTCTTCCGATCTTTACAAATGGAAATCTCAGAATCCCCCTTTCTCTGAAAACCCCCAGGGTCTCACTAACCTTGTAGAGTCCCTTCTATTTACTCATCAGCCGATCTGGGATGACTGCCAGCAGCTCCTCCAGGTCCTGTTCACCACCGAGGAGAAACAATGGGTCCTCCTGGAGGCTCAAAAGAACATTCCAGGAACCGATGGGTGACCTACCCTCCTCCCTGATGTCATAGATGCAGGGTTCCCGTTGACCAGACCTAACTGGGATTTTAACTCAGCAGAAAGTAGGGAGTACCTGAAGGTCTATCGCCAGGCTCTAATGGCAGGTCTCCGAGGGGCAGCAAAACACCCCACCAATTTGACTAAGGTAAGAGAGGTGATCCAGGGGCCCAATGAGTCTCTGTCAGCATTTTTGGAGAGATTCATGGAGGCATTCTGTCAGTTTGCCCTGTATGATCCTAGTAGTGAGGAGCACAAAGCTACAGTGACAGTTCCTTTTATTGACCAGTCTAGTAGAGACATCAGGAAGAAACTGCAGAAGCTTGAAGGGTTACAAAATAAATCGTTGAGGGAATTAGTGCAGGTGGCTTATCATAATAGAGAGACAGAGGAGGAAAAAGAAGAAAGAATGCAGAAAGAGCAGGAAGCTAAAGAAATAAAGACAGAAAAGCGCCAAGAAAGAAATTTTCACAAAATTCTGGTCACTGTAGTCAGGGAAACTAATAAGAGTACCGAGCAACAGGAAGGGACCCCTAGCAAAGGATCAATGTGTGTACTGCAAGGAAAAAGGACATTGGGCTCAAGAATGCTCCAAGAAAAAGAAAGAGCCTCAGGCCCCCAAGGTCTTGGCCCTGCAGGAGGACAGTGATTAGAGGGGACGGGGTTTGGACCCCCTCCCCGAACCCAGGGTAACCCTAAAAGTGGAGGGGAAGCCTACTCGGTTCGTGGTAGATACTGGAGCCAAAAACTCAGTGTTACAACAAGCAAATGGACCTCTTCTCAAAAAGAAGTCGTGGGTACAAGGGGCTACAGGGTACGGGCAGTACTCATGGACTACCCGAAGAATGGTGGACCTAGGCATGGACTGGGTATCCCACTCGTTCATTGTCATTCCTGAGTGCCCCTACCCACTACTGGGAAGAGACCTCCTCACCAAAATGGGTGCTCAAATTCATTTTGACCCCGAGGGACCTTGGGTGTTAGATCGACAAGGAAAGCCTCTCCAGGTACTAACTCTCAGGCTCAAAGATGAATACCAATTGTTTGAAAAACAAGGGCGGGAGACCAGGCAGATAGACTGGTGGTTAGAAAACTACCCCCAGGCATAGGGATAGGCTAAAATCCAGCCCCCCATCCACGTAGAGCTGAAGGCTCAGGCCAGTCCTATAGCTGTCTGACAATACCCAATGTCCTGAGAGGCACACGAAGGCATCCAACCCCACATTGCCCATTTGCTTCAGCTGGAGATCCTACGAAAGTGCCAATCAGCCTGGAACATGCCCTTGCTGCCCATCTGAAAACCTGGGACTAACAACTACCGGCCGGTCCAAGATCTCCGAGAGGTAAACAAATGTGTGGCCGACCTCCATGCCACTGTCCCTAATCTCTATAATCTTTTAAGTTCTTTACTTCCAGACAGGACCTGGTACTCAGTACTGGACCTCAAAGATGCATTCTTCTGCTTACCATTGGCTGTCAAAAGTCAAGATTACTTTGCCTTCTAGTGGAAAGATCCAGAGACTGGCCTAGCAGGGAAATTCACATGGAACTGCCTGCCTCAAGGGTTCAAAAATTCACCCACCATCTTCGACGAGGCCCTCCACCAAGACTTGATTATGTTCCGGGCCTCTAACCCCCAGGTAACTCTGTTACAGTATGTAGATGATCTCCTCCTGGCAGCAGCCAACAAGGAACTGTGTCTGGGAGGAACAAAGTGTCTCCTCACAGAGCTGGGAGAACTGGGCTATCGAGTCTCCGCCAAAAAGGCACAGATCTGCAAGTGACAGGTCAGTTACCTGGGGTACCTTCTTAAAGACGGGAAAAGATGGTTATCTGAGG
The DNA here is from genome assembly GCF_027409185.1 of Cynocephalus volans. Taxonomy (NCBI): domain Eukaryota; kingdom Metazoa; phylum Chordata; class Mammalia; order Dermoptera; family Cynocephalidae; genus Cynocephalus; species Cynocephalus volans. The sequence goes on along the minus strand of NC_084462.1, from coordinate 4,139,539 downwards.
CCAGAAAAGAGACAGTGTTGCATATTCCGCCACTGCTAACCCAAGACAAGTCAGGGAATTTTTAGGTACTGCTGGGTTCTGCCACCTATGGATACCTGGTTTTGCTGAGATGGCAGCCCCATTATATCCCCTCACTAAGAACAGTCAGCCCATCAAGTGGGGAAAGGAAGAACAACAGGCTTTTAACAACATCAAGATGGCCTTAATGTCTGCCCCGGCTCTGGGGCTCCCCGACATAACCAAGCCCTTCCACCTATATGTGGCAGAAAAGAAGGGGGGTGGAAAGGGGGTCCTAACTCAAAAACTGGGGCCCTGGAAAAGGCCTGAAGCATATTTGTCAAAAAAAAAACTAGACCCAGTAGCCTTGGGGTGGCCAGCTTGTCTAAGAATCATAGCGGCAGTCGCAGTTCTGGTAAAAGATGCTGACAAGTTGACTATGGGACAGAGTTTCTTAATTTCAGCACCTCATGCCTTAGAGAGTATTGTACACCAGCCCCCTGACCGCTGGCTCACAAATGCTCACATGACTCACTATCAGATTCTGTTACTGAATTCAGACCAGGTGACTTTTGCTCCCCCAGTGAGCTTAAATCCAGCCTCGTTGCTCCCAGATCCTGACCTTGACCCTCCTATCCATGACTGCCAGGAAGTGTTTGTAGAGACACATGGATGGTGGAAAGACTTGTCAGATCAGCCTCTGATGGATGCCAAGGCCACCTGGTTTACTGACGACAGCAGTTTCCTGGAGGAAGGAGTACGAAAGGCAGGAGCCACCATAGTAGATGGCCAGAACCTGATATGGGCACGGACCTTACCTGCAGTAATGTCCACCCAGAAGGCAGAACTCATCGCCCTCACAAAAGCCCTTGAACTAGGAGAGGGCAAAAGAATCAACATCTATACGGACAGCAGGTATGCTTTTGTCACTGCCCATGTACACGGTGCCATCTATCAACAGTGGGGTCTGCTAATCTCTGGAGGAAAAGAAATCAAAAACAAGGCAGAGATTGAAGCCCTGCTAGAGGCCCTTCACCGACTGCTAAAAGTGAGTATTATACACTGCCCGGGCCACCAGAAAGGGGATTCCCCCATCTCCAGGGGAAACAACTTGGCTGATTCTGAGGCAAGGGCGGCAGCCCACGGGTCCTCGTCTATTGTGTTGGTTAACGTCCCTGAGCTAGAAAAGCCCAAGTTTAAATACTCAGCTGAGGACATAGCAGTGATCTCAAGGGACTCTAATAACTACTATGATCAGGAAAAAGGGCGCTGGCATGCAGCGTCAGGCAAGCCTATCTTGCCACAAGAACAAGCACGCACCATGATCAAACAAATGCACCAATGGACTCATCTGGGAGTAAACAAATTGGTCCAAACTGCCCTAAGAACAAAATATCATATCATAGGGCTAAAACAATTAGTAGAGCAGATAGTTAAAAGCTGTGTACCTTGTCAAAAAGTAAATGTCTGCAAAAATACAGCAGGACCTGGCAAGAGACTTAGGGGAGACAGACCAGGAGTATACTGGAAGTAGACTTTACAGAAATCAAGCCAGGCAGATATGGTTACAAGTATCTCCTAGTTTTTATAGACACCTTCTCCGGATGGGTAGAAGCATTTCCAACAAAACAAGAAACAGCCACCGTCGTGGTCAAGAAAATCCTGGAAGAAATCTTCCCATGCTTTGGGGTGCCCAAGGTAATCAGGTCCAACAATGGACCCGCCTTTGTTGCCAAGGTAAGTCAGGGAGTGGCCAGAAACCTAGGGGTCAATTGGAAATTACATTGTGTCTATAGACCCCAGAGTTCAGGACAGGTAGAAAGGATGAACAGGACTCTAAAAGAGACCCTGAGTAAATTAACCATGGGGACTGGCGTGGACTGGGTGGTGCTCCTTCCCTCAGCCCTGTTTAGAGCTAGGAACACCCCCTCCCAGTTCAACCTGACTCCCTTTGAAATTCTCTATGGTACCCCTGCCCCCTTGACTTTACTGGGGGATGCCTTTGAACCCGTTTGCCACAGTAACAGTGACTTATATGCCAGTTTAAAAGGACTGCAAGCAGTGCAGAAGGAAGTCTGGATGCAGCTGGTGGCCGCCTATAAGCCTGGGACCTCCGAAGTTTCTCACCAGTTCCAGGATGGGGACACAGTCTATGTAAGGTGACATCGCTCCCAATCTCTGGAACCCCGCTGAAAGGGACCTTACTTGGTGCTCCTGATGACACCAACGGCTGTAAAGGTAGATGGGATCACTGCTTGGATCCACGCCTCGCACATAAAACCTGCACCGCCAGAGGACCAAGGACCGGGAGACGCTGCCTGGAGAGTCCAGAGTTCCAAGGAACACCCCTTAAGACTGAAAATTGTTCGGACACCCTAAATGTTGAAAGATGAAAACTCTCTTGCTCCTCTTATGCCTAACAATTCTCTTCCAGGGCCCAAGAGCTAGCAGCCCACATATCCCCAGAAATTTCACTTGGTACGTTGTAAATGGGGTGGGAGATACAATCTGGAGTCAATCCAAGGTGACTACAGGAGGGTGGTGGCCTGACTTATTTCCAGATGTGTGTAAACTAGCTTTAGGAGCCCCAGGCAACTGGGATTTAGACGAATACTTTGATGGCCATCGGATGGGAAAAGGGATTTACATGGGGACTACGGTTTTACAAAACATAATATGAGGCCGGCCCGTGGCTCACTCAGTAGAGTGCGGTGCTGATAACACCAAGGCCACGGGTTCGGATCCTATATAGGGATGGCCGGTTTGCTCACTGGCTGAGCGTGGTGCTGACAACACCAAGCCAAGGGTTGAGATCCCCTTACTGGTCATCTTTAAAAACAAAACAAAACAGAATATGATGAAGGGCTGTTGTTTACCATCAAACTCAAAATAGAAACCCAAAATACTGCCATAGGCCCAAATAAATACTTAGTTCCAGGGGTCAAACCAAAGACTACCCCAGCACCCCCGGGTACCCAACCAGAGCCCACAGTCCCCACTGCAGGGTCAGAGGCTGCAGCACCAAAGGAAATAACTCAGCCCCCTGAGCCTACACCTCAAAAACAACCTGGGTTATTCTGCTTAATTTCTGAAGCCTTCAAGGTCTTAAATAGTACCAACCCCAATGCTACCCTCTCCTGCTGGCTTTGTTATAATGTTGCTCCCCCATATTATGAAGGAATAGCCTTCAGAAATAAAATTAATACTACAACTGATGTCTCCAACTGTCGTTGGCAGCAACAACAGTCCAAACTCACTCTGTCAGCTGTTACGGGGCAAGGAACATGTGTGGGAAAAATACCTTCCTCACACAGCCAGCTGTGCAACCAAACTCTTAACCAGGTGGTCTGGTGACACATATCTGTTGCCCCCTCCAGAAGGATGGTGGGCCTGCGCTACAGGGGTCATGCCCTGTGTTTGCTTACAGGTCCTAAAAGGGACCCAGGAGTTCTGTGTCTTGGTTCGGTTGTTGCCTCAGCTCATTTATCATCCCTATGAAGAACTATTATCATATTGGGATAAAGATAATGGGAACTACCGAACCAAAAGGGGGGCCCTAAGTATCACGCTCTCTGTTCTCTTGGGCTTAGGATTGGGAGCAGCTGGGACAGCTACAGGAGCTTCAGCTCTGGCTATTCAACATCAGAATTACCAAAGTTTACAGGCAGCCATAGATGCTGATATTAAAGGAATAGAAAATTCAATTACTAAATTACAAGAGTCCCTCACCTCTCTTTCTGAGGTGGTCCTGCAAAATAGAAGGGGACTAAACCTCTTGTTTCTTCAGCAAGAGGGGCTCTGCGCTGCACTAAGAGAAGAATGTTGTTTTTACATTGATCACTCAGGGGTAATTAAAAACTCCATGGCCAAAATTAGAGAAGGCCTGGCAAAAGGAACAAAAGAAAGGGAACAAAATCAAGGCTAGTTTAAGTCATGGTTCAACTCCTCCCCATGGCTCACGACCCTCTGTCTACCCTGCTGGGACAATTAGTTATTTTAGTATTGCTTCTAAGCTTTGGTCCCTGCATTTTAAATCGCTTAGTAGCTTTTATTAGAAAACGTGTTAGTACTGTCCAAATTATAATGTTAAGACAACAATATCAGGAATTAAATCAACAAGAGACAAGTATTTCATGACTGAAATATGCACAAGAAAAAGGGGGGATTGTAAGAATAAAATATAACTTTAACATGCGCAATTTGCTTCTGACTAGAAAACATAACTAATGCCATTTTAAGTAAGGCGGCTTCTAAGGGGATATGCAGAGGCCAGGCAAGTCAAGGCAGGCCCAGGCACGCTAAATTCCAAGAAGGGAGTAATCACCACCCAGTTCCAGGAACTGACCAGTTCCTTATCTAGAGGCCACCTGGCCACAAGGAAGATAAACGATTGGGAAATACCCTATTGCTTATCGGTGTGCCAGCCCGCTAAAGCCCACCAATAAATCCAAAGGTCATCTCTGATAACTTGTAAGCAATAAGCAACTCATCCTGTTGCCAAAGTCTATCTAAAAAACTGTATAAAAAGTGCTTGTGTTAAGAGCTCGGGGTTGCTCCTGTCCAGGAGACTGAGTGACCCCAGCACGCTGGAATAAACTCCTCTTGCTTGATTACAGCGATTTCTGTCTTGTGGTCTTTGTGAGGTGAGCCATCCCGACGTGTGGGATTTGTGCATGGTGCACAAGTCTTACACTGATTGTGAAGAAATATGTTTAGCAGATAATACATGTGAGAATGCAAACTTAGAAATATATTAAATGTGGGGTTGACTGCACCATGAAATATAACCAAATTCTATCTAAGAAAATTAATACATAGAAAAAATTGAATCAGGTTAATGAATTGGGGAAAGCATTTTCCTTACAAATAATTTTCTAAAGTAGGTTATGTTCTTGCAGTGAATACAACTTTGATAATGAAAATATTTCAAAAGTATGGAGATGAAACAGGTGTTCACTGCTTTTCTTTTCATAAACTGAATGAGACTTTTAAAGTGTGTAAATAAATGGAATAATCAGAACAAAAGATGAAGTTATCAGCAATTTTGGCTGTATCTAAGGGTTTTGTTCCTGAGAATGTCCTGAAATGTAAAATTTGTGGCTTTTTGAGTTTTGTATGGAAGTATAACTTTTCTAAGCATAAGATGAATACATGTATTGTTTGGTAACTTTAACAAATAATTTAAAAATTACAGAAAAGTTGCAAGTAAAGTGCAAAGAACTCTTCATTCAAATTTCTCAATTATTAACATTTTACTACTTTGCTTTAGTATTTTCTCCTTCTGCCCCCCTCATATGTACAAACATATTTTATTTTTCTGAACCATTTAAGATTTTCAGACATGAAGCCTCTTTACCCCTAATTACTAAAGTGTGTATTTACTAAGAACAAGGACATTCTCTTACACAATCACGGTACAACTATTAAAATCAGCAACATTGATCCAATACTATTACTTAATCTACAGATCTTATTCAGCATTCATCAATTGTCCCTAGTGATATTATTCATAACCAAAAATATGATCTGGATTCAAAACCACATAGTTGTTTTATTTCTTCAGTCTCCTTTAGTCTTGTTTTGTGGGAGCCTTAAATCTGAAAATACTTGCATAGTGTGCACCTCTTCTGAAGAAACTCACCCAATATTGCAGTAGGTAGAGACATCGGTTTATTAGACTGATGGGAGGTGCTGGTGGTGGCTGGTCAGCTAGAAATCTGCACTGCCATGGGGTACATACAACAGTTATATAGTGCACAGATTAAAGGAGAGGTGTAAATCATTTGCATGCTTATGTGTAGACCTTCACCTGACTCAGAGCTCACAGGAGATTTGGCTGAGTAGATAAGTTAACCGCTGCTGCCACCAAAGTAGTTAACACTAGTGTTCTAACTCCATTTACATGCTAATTCATTTACTCAGGGCTCCTGCTTCCTACTGTCTTCCATTTGTCTTAAAGGAGATGTGCCTTTCCTTGGGTAAACTACTTTGGCTAGGGGCCGTTTCCCAGGGTGGAGGGGGAACTCTGGCTTACACAGGAAGGGTGGATAGGTCTATGTCCTGCATTTACCTTAAAATCTGGAAGAGTTCCTGTTTTTGCCCTTCATGACCTTGCCATTTTGAAGAGGAAAGACCACTTATTTTGTAGATTGTACTTTGAGTTTGTTATCTCCTAACGATTGGCTATGTATTTTTGGTAGGAATACTACATAAATAATATTATGAGAGATCTTCAAAAAGTTCATGGAAAGATTCATAATTTTGTCTTTATAAAGAAAAGAAATTTATTTGGCTCTTGATTCTGGAACAGTTACATCTGGTGTGGGCCTCAGGCTGCTTCTACTCATGGTGGAAAGCAGCAGAGCAGCCAGAGAGTGCAAGGAGATCACATCACCAGAGTAAGCAAGGAGGGGAGGTGTCAGGATTGTTTTTAACAACCAGCTCTCGTATGAGAACTAATCTACTCTTGGGAGGGCTCACTCATACCACCACCTCCACATTAATCTGTTCATGAGGGATCCGCCCTCATGACCCAAACACCTCCCAACACTGTTACACTGGGAATCAGATTTCAACATGAGCCTGGGCAGGATGAACATAGCTAAACTATTCCACATCTAGCCTCCCCAAACTCATGTCCGTCTCACATACAAAATAAAATAATTTCATCCCAATAGTCCCAAAAGTCTTTGCTTGTTTCAGCACCAACTTAAAAGTCCAGAGTCTCATCTAAGACTCTGTGAGCTACTAAATAGCATGCTGACAGAGTCCTTGCTATTCTGGGAATAGGCCACCAAGGCTGGCTTCCTGTTTCCCTGTTTTCGTCTTCTTCCTTCCCTTGAGGTCTGACTTTTGATTGAAACTGGGACCCTGAAAGCTTTGTAAATGAGGAACTTATACTCTTATTTTGCTGGTAAGTGGTTATCCATGAACCTTCCAGCACCGTGGCAGTGGTGAATGTTCTATAAATAGCTTTGTACCAGACATAATTGACTTAATCAGTACAATTTGTCATTTTTACTGGCTTATAAAAAGGAACCTAAAATAAACTAAGCTGCTTTACAGGTCATCAACCTGTATAACCCTCCTGATCCCATAAGCATGTTTCTTCAATTCCCCACCATCTCCCCTTGGGAACTGGTCAACAACAAGTGGTGCCCAAACATGGATCTGAGTACAGAGAAACTTCTTGGAAGGTGAGGGAATCTTCATGTTTTAGGGTGTGTACCTATTCTGTTTAGGAAGGAAGGCATATAGTCAGGCATAAAACTAATGGGGCAAGGAGGGAGCAAAGGGCGGGATATCTTTCTCTAAGTTTTGAAATCTATGCTTAAAGCCCAGGGCTGCAAGATCTCTATTGTTCAATTAGAAAAATGTTTACATCACATTCAAAGTCTGCCCTTGATTTCCTGAAGAAGGGACAGTCAATATTGAAACTTGGGAACATATTGGGAGACAGCTCTGAGACCATTATTGTGTTGTGGGTCCTTCTAAGGTCCCTGTTGATACCTTTTCTTTATGGAATTTAATCAGAGACTGTTTACATCTCAGCCATGGGTCTTCTAAAGCCCCTGTGGTCTCAACTGTCTCTAAACCTATTGAAGTTTCTGATATACTTTCTCCCCCCACTGATGTTAGTGAAAAATCTTTGATTGGGGAATGCACTGAAGAGATAGAGGATAAGGAGGAAATAGATAGGCAGAATCACTTCCTGCTGAGCCATTCCCTCCACCCCCACCTATGGCCGTTGAGTCCCCTTTTTGTTGGCTTTTAACCATCTGATGAAGTTCTGCCATCAAAATCTTACAGTCTTCAAAGGCATCCTCTCTGTGTTCCCATGGCCCTGTGGCACCTCAAACACTCCCTATCTTATGCTGTGCCCCTCAAATTTCTCCTGTACAGAAGGCTCTCTTACTGGCACAGGATAGAGGGAAAGATGGCTTGCATGGATACAGATGTTATCCTGTTACTGTGTCTTTAAATGCTGAGGGACAAGCAGTGCAGGATTATCAACTGCTCCCTTTTAAAACTCTGAAGGAGCTAAAACCACTGTTGCACAGTATGGGGCCACAGCTCCTTTCACTTTAAGCTTACTTGAGACAATGGCAGTCATAGCTCTCTCCCCACTAGACTGGAAAAATATATCAAAAGCATGTCTTAGTGGAGATGAATACATTTTTGGAAATCAGAGTTTTCTGAACATGCTCATGAAAAATCTGAGCACAATCACTGGGAAGTCCCAGCAACGGAGATGCATTTTGGTAAAGGAATCACAGGCAGCTCTTGATTAGTGGTGCACGTCTGTGGTGGGTCAAGTCAGGTCTTTTCAGCCCCAAAGTTTTGTTTCTCTTTCTTTCAGTTTTAAAATATGGGGACTCCCTTATCTAAGGAGGAGACTCAACATAAATTATAGTTGCAATGTCTCCTTAAAGCAGCCAGCTGTAAAGTAACTAAATGGTAGCTTGTGAAACTGTTAGTGGTTATTAAACATTGTCCTTGGTATCCCAAGGGAGGAAGCCTTGACATAATAATTTGGAAATGAATTGGTCACTGGTTAATTATGCAATAGGTCTTGTCAAGGATTCCCACCTAACAGTTTGGAATCCATGTCAAGTCACTCTAAGACCTACTCTAGACCTTAACAAAGATAAAAGACATGTTTGTGTCACCAAAATAAGGATAAAACTTAATCTTTGCCAGTAACTGAAAAAACTTTAAATTGGACAAACTAAAGTAAAAAAAAAGTTAATATTTCTTTTCAACCTTGATTTTGTTTGAACATGTTTTCTTTTCTTAACTTCATGTGCTTCTCCTCTTTGCCAGGGACTCTGAGGCTTCCTGAGAAATGCAGCCCTGGCACCAACCAGACCTCCTTTTGGGAATGCTGCTTTTCTCTTGAAACCCCAAAAGTCAATGGTTATATCTCTGTTTGCTCTTTAGCTCAGCCTTAAGCTCAGTAATTCTTTTTAAAAACAAAAAACTAAACTAAAATCAACCTGTTTTGTTAACTTATTTTCTCTAAAACAACGTGAGGCCTCGCAGATAAATTTTGACATTTTTTAATAAAGGAAAACAATTTAAATCTAACTTTCCTTTTATGCTAGTGAGTTTTCTATTTTATCTGTCTATTTATGTCTACATATGTGTATATAAGTGTACGTTATGTCTATATGTTCATGTCTATATGTGTGTTTGTATTGTCTGCATGGTACCAAATTGATATATTAGTGTGCACTCATTAAATAAATAAGCATACTTTTCAAGTTCATGTGACTTTAATTTTCTAAAGTTTTAATAAAGTAAATATGTTTTCAAAATTTGATTTAAACCTTCTGCCTAAATTTGCCTTTGGGTTAACACATTTTGTGATATATTTGGTACTTGTTTAATTTTTATTTAAAAACTAAAAACTACAAAAAAAAAAAACTGCTGGGTTTCTCTCAAACCCTACACATGCCTTGTTGTTAGCTTATATTTAAATTATTAATCAAACAAGATTATATATGTCTTTACTAAAAACGTTTTAGTTATAAACTCAAACTATAACAAAATGTTTTATCTTAACTTTAAAACCTTGATCTATAGCTTTTGCTTTTTCTTTTAATTAAATAAATAAATAAGAGAGATATGTGGAGGATGGATCTATAATTCCTGCAGTAAATAGGTCTGTTAATTACTCTGCTCATTCTTCTGCTTTATCTATTTGTTTTACCACTAAGCCTAGGTTCAGTTGCTTTTATACTCACATCCAAGGAAAATTGGCACACAGGATAGTAGTGTCTTCAGAAAGACTCCAATCTCGTCCAGGAGCTCATATGCAGACTGTAATGATGTACTGGTTGGATGGGATAAAAAATAAAATAACTGGTGCTTGAGGAGCCCTCCCAGGTCTGTCTTCCTGTGCGGATCAACATGGACAGCCTTTTGTCAACCCCCCTCCCCACTGGATGGAATGTTATCCCACTCCTGTATTGCACCACCCTGTTGGGTTTCCTGCAGATGATGAAAAGGTATAATGGGACTGGTATCATCATCACCTAAAATCCCAGATGCTGTCCAAATGGGTGGTACCTGGGGGCTGGGTGACTAGTATATGGTATACAACTCAGGGTATAGCCCATCTGGACTTGTGGGGATTGCTTGCTTCATTCAGTGTTGTTACTGTATCTATCATAGACCAAGTTCAAAATCTTGTGGTTTCCTATGGTCTACACTCCTGTGTAACTCCTCCCAATGTGCTACTTGTGGGAAAATTTGAAATAATGCCCCATGGTAGTGGTTATAATATTTCCTGTAACCAATGTATTTTAACATCCTGTATCTCTTCCAGTGTTGGGAATGAATACAAAGAAAGGAGATTAATGGTTTTGACCCAACCCCCTTTTGTAGTCCTTCCTGTGCATGTAAATGGCTCTTGGTATGAGGATACAGGTACTCAGGTCTTATCTCATGTTTCTCTACTGTTATCTTGAAATAAGTGCTTTCTAGGGTTGCTTATTGCTGGAGTCCTTGTGCTTATTTCTGTTGTGGCTAGTGAAGTGGCCTCTATTCTTGCTCTGTCTCAAAGTATCCATACTGCCCATTATGTAAATCAGTTGGCTCAAAATACTTCATGAGCCTTGATGGTACAAGAGGAGATAGATAGAAAAATTAATGCCAAGCTTAATGCTCTTGAAATGGCAGTAGACTATTTAGGAGAAGAGGTACAGATTTTAAAAACGTGCATGTCATTGTGATGCCATGCTGCCTTTAAATGGATTTGTGTAACTGCAAAGCCCTATAATGAAACAGAACGGGAATGGGAGAAAATACATCACCATCTGCTGGAGGTCTGGCATTCAAACAATTTTAGTGTAGATTTGAACATTTTACATCATGACATTTTAAGCATTCAAAATAGTCAGTTAGATATTGTGGCTCCTGAGGAACTTGTGAAGACATTGAGTGATAAATTGTCTCAGCTAAATCCTTTGAATATGGTGCAATAAATGTTATACCTGTTGGTAGCTTGTATAATTGCCTTGGTATTTGCCCTTTTGTGTCTTTCAGTCTGCCTCCACTGTAACAACCACCAATTGCAACAACTCCATACTATCGCCCACCAATTATGACTTCAGATACGAGGTCCCAGCGTCTTCATCATCCAAAATACAGAAGGGGGAAATGTGAGGTACTAAATAGCAAGCTGACGGAGTCCTTGTTATTTTGGGAATAGGCCAGCAAGGCTGGCTTCCTGTTTTCCTGTTTCCCCCTTCTCTCTTCCCTTGAGGTCTGACCTTTGATTGAACCCAGGACCCTGAGAGCTTTGTAAATGAGGAACTTATACTCTTATTTTTCTGATAAGCAGTTAGCCATGAACCTTCAAGCACCATGACAGTGGTGAATGTTCTATAAATAGCTTTGTACCAGACATAACTGACTTAATCAGTACAATTTGTTATTTTTACTGGCTTATTGAAATGAACCTAATATAAACTAAGCTGCTTAACAGGTCATCAACATGTATAGCCCTCCTGATCCCATAAGTCTGTTTCTTCCATTCCCCACAATCTCCCCTTGTGTACTGGTTGACAACAAGACCCAAGACAAAACTCCTTCCAGTTGTGAACCTGTAAAAATTAAAAACAAATTTATCTAATTCCAAGATACAATGGTGAACCGACACTGAGTACATATTCTCAATTTGAAAGGGAGGAATAGGCCAGAAGAAAGGAGGAACAGGCCCCAAGGAAGTTTGAAACCCAGCAGGGCAGGCATTAAATCTTAAAGGTCCAAAATAATTTCCTTTGGTTCCAAGCCCCACAACCTGGACATTAGGTAGGGTTTGGACTCAAACCCTCAGGCAGCCCTGCTGCCATGGCTCTGCAAGGCCCAGTCCATGTGGCAGCACTTCTACCTATGGGTTTTCCAGGTGGGTGTTGCAGGCTGCCATTGGCTGTATAGTTCTGGGATCCTGGCAGTGGCCTCACTTCAATGTCTCTACTTGACATTGCCTGGTGGGGGCTTCAACCTCACATTTCTGTTCTGCATTGCTCTAGTAGATGCCCTCTGCAGGACTCCACCCCTGTGGCAGGTCTCTGGCTGGGCCCCCAGGCCTTTCCACACATCCTCTCAAATCTTGATGGAGGCTGCCACAGCTCCACAGCTCTTGCATTCTGCCAGCCTTCAGATTTAATGGCACGTGGACACCACCAAGACTTACTTGCACTCTCTGACATGGCTGCATGGACCATATTAGGGAAGCTTGAGGTATGGCTACTCCAGCATCCCCTCCCAAGGTGGCACAGGGCAGCAGGTCTTTCTCCTGGAACAATTCAGTGCCTCTGAGTTTGTGATGGGAGTGGCAGCCTGTAAGACTTGTGAAATGCCTTTGGGGCCTTTCTCCCATTGCTTTGGCTATTAGCACCTGCTGCCTCATAGCCATGCTAATATCTTCAGCAACCAGTCCCTCACTGCACCATTTGATTCTTCTAAAAAATGCTCTCTCATTCTCTACTACATGGCCAGGTTGTAGATTCTCCAAATCTTTATGCTCTACTTTCCTTTTAATTGTAAATTTGGTCTTTAGGTAATTTCTCTGTTCTCTCATTTTACTATATGCAATTAAAATCAGCCAAGCAACACCTTCAATGTTTTGCTTAGAAATTTCATCTGCCAAATATCCCAGTTCATATCTCTTTTGTCTCATCTTCCATAAAGCCCTAAGGTGTGGTATTGGGAAAATAGAGTAATTTAATCAGGCCACCTTGCCTTAGGTCTGGTTGGGAGTGGTATGGTACATTCTTTGTAAATAAGTTGTGTGGGAGTGGAGTTAGTGCACATGCATGGCACTGTGACTTGGCTGGTGTTGACTGCCTCAGGTGTCCACCCCACATGGCCATGCTCTTGAACCTATGGCTTCCAAGGACCTTTTGGCCAGTTACCTAGATCATAGACCTGTGTGTGAGGTGTCTGATGACCCAACCTGGTGTGTGAGGGGTCTGGGGACCCAGCCTGGTGTGTGAAGGGTTTGTGACCCAGTCTGTGAACATGCCGTAGCTTGACACATGGACACAATGCAGCCACATTCTTTGCTACAGTGTAGCAAGAGTGATCTTTTTTCATTTCCCAATAAGTTACTCATTTCCATCTGAGACTTCAGAATGTCCTTTACTGTCCACATTTCAATCAGCATGCCAGTCACAATCATTTAACTAATCTCTAAGTTCCAGCTCTTTCCTTATCTTTTCATATTCTTCTGAGCCCTCCCAAATCCTCCAATCTCTGCCCACTACCCAGTTCCAAAGTTGCTTCCACATTTTCAGGTATCTGTATAGCAACACCCCATTCTTGGTACTAATTTTCTGTATTATTTTGTTTTTGTGTTGAGACTGGGTAATTTATAAAGAAAAGAGACTTATTTGGTTCATGATTCTGGGACAGCTGCATCTGATGCAGGCTTCAGGCTACTTCTACTCATGGCAGAAAGTGGCAGAGCACCCAGTGAGTGCAAGGAGATCACATAGTGAGAGGAAGCAAGAGAGTTCATAATATCTTTTAATTCTATTTTTCCGTGACCTTTTAAAAGTACCCTTGTACATCGAGAGGCGCATGATGTTGGTTTGTCTCACTACTGGTGATATGACCTCTGTTCAGTTGGTCAGGTGTTACTTGCTTTGTTTATCTAACCTAAGGTTATTATTTTTCACTTAGAAGTTAATAGTTTGTGAAGAGATCATTTGAAAGTAGGTATATATCCTGTTGCTTATCACACTTTCATTAGTTTTATCAACCATTAATCATTCTTACCTGGGTTCAATTATTATCATGATGGTGGCAAAATAGCGACTTTCTAAATATTATTCCTTATGTATTTCATAACTGGTGTTCTACTGTAAGGAAGAGTTTCCCTTTCCCCCCATTCATTTCCTTAGTTTTTAAATGTTACTGTGAATTCAAGGGTTTTATTTTATTCATTGGTTTATAATCCATTATAATCATTGTTTTGAGCTAGTTTTTCCAGATTTGGCCAGTGCAAACCCTGTCAAATTGGCTTCTGTGTGTTTTTGACATGTTCCAACCATTTTTTTTAGCACTTCTTTCTGGCTCAAGAATATTTTCCAGGCTCTTGTATTTTTCTTGCCGCAGAACTGGAATCAACCATTTTTCCATGGGCTCCTGTTTTTTGTTTGCTTGTTTGTTTTTTAAATGCAGAACTGTATTTAGAAATCAAGATTAGGGTGCAAAGTGTACTCATCATGCTCAGGTGTCTCAGTGGACAGAGTTAAGAAATACACCTCACACATGCACACACACACACATGCACACATCTCTATACATCTGTGTATGTGTGTATATATGTTTGTGTGTGCATATATTTATAATTATGAATGACATTTGTAGTTTTCATTTTAATCCAGTGCCTCAGATTTATTCTAGTCTTCCTCCTTTTCATATTTGTAACTACTTTCTCCAACAGTGAGAATATCTTTCTTATATTATTCTAAAAATATTTACTTATTTCAAAGATCTAGAATACACAGAAAGGAATTTCAGAATACCTAACCCATACAATTGTAGAAAACAAACTTTCTAACTAGAATTAACATTCATTTATAGTACTTTTTGTCTCAAATATGAAGGTACATAATTAAAGTATTATGTTTAAAAGTTACTTGGAATGGTTTCAAAAATGACTTTGGTGTGATTATGAATAGTATAAAACAGATTATTTTCTGTTTGTAATCCATTTTAAGTTTTTTCCACCCATCCTTGTTGACGTTATTTTGTGTGCAAAACATTAGCATGGTTTTTGAAGTCAAAACTAAACTCAAAGGTATACTCACCAAAGTAATCCATGTATTTTTAACACATAGACTTTCCATAAAAAATTCCAACATTTGTATTTTATATCATAACAATGCAATATCATTATAACTGAAGTAGTATGACTTACTATACCTACCTGCCTATCTAATTACCTATTTTTTTGCATGAGGAATACCTAAGGGGATAGAGAGAAATATGAGGCCATTTCCCTCCAATATTTCAGAAAGGATTGAATTCCTATTTACCATGCTCCTTCATAGCATGGACTAAGAACAGGAATAGTTTCTTTTAAAAAAAAAAGATAGCTAATTATTTCATATATTTTGTATGTGCAAAGTCAAAAAACTCACGCATTCATCAATGGGACACTATATCAAGGTGGAAAGAAATGACCTAGAGCTATATACATCCATGTGGTCGATTCTCACAAATATAATGTTGATTAAAAAAATCTGATCATAGAATACCAAACAGTATAATACTATTTAATAAAGTTAAATGGTTAAAAACAAGTTTCTTAGATGTACATATATGGCAAAACTATAAAGAAAAGTAGGAGAATGCTAAATAAAACATTGAGGAGAGTAATTACTTTTTGGTATGAAAGGGGAATTTGAGAAGGGCAAAGAAGAGGCTTTCAGCAGTGTCGTAGTGTTTTCTCTTGCAAGCTTTTGGTGGATATGAGGCCTGCCTATGAGGTGGATGTGAAAAATTTGATGGGCTTTTTTTTCTTCTATCTTAAATACATGTTATTTATAGTACATTTTTGGACATATATTACAATTTCAAAAAGTACTACTCTGTGAATAAAATAACTTCTCTTTGTCTTCACTGTGATAAGTATTTGGAAAAAAGCTCAAGTACTTTGGAATCAAGGACCCAGTTGTGTTTGATCGTAAGATTTCACGGTGTCTTTCCATTGCTTTTTATCATCTTAGGAATTTACAAAGTTTATGACAATAAAGTCAGAACAACCTTATTATACTAGTCAAATACTTCATAAATACTGCATGCAGAGATTTTGGAGCAATTAGAATTTGAAAACTTGTCATAATTTTTGCTCTACTGCAAATTTCCACATGATGACAAGTTATTAGAAACCGAGGTTTATTACTGTTTTAAAGAATGAGGTATTTTTTTCTTCCATTTATTGCCATAATATCAGTGTAAGAAAACTGTTGTAAAATCACTAAGGTGCCAAGTTATGCCTCCCTTTAAAACTGTATGATCCAAACATTACTTAATATATCGATTCTTCTCAATTATGTCTGACCATGTCAAAAAACCCATAGCTTTTCTGGAATGTTGGTTACAATGAAAGATAAATTAATATTAATCTGAATACCACTTCACAAAAAATTACATTATTCCTCAAGCACAAGTTTTATATTGAACTTATGTATTTAAAAGTAAACTGGGAAGTGGTTTTTTCTCCTGTATTTCCTGGAAGTGTTTCTGGTAAGACTGGGGTTTCTTCGTTCTTAAGTGTTTAATAGAATCCGCAGGTGAAGCAACACAGGCCTGGAGTTTTTAAATGGATTTTGATTGGGAATTCAATTTCTTTACTAGGTATTGTGCTAATTTGATTTTCTATTTATTTTGATGTCAGTTTGCTACATTGTGCTTTTCAAGGAATTTGTCTATTTAATCTAAATTGTTAAACATAGTAATGCAAATTTATTTATAATATCCTTTTAATGCATTTAGTATCTGTAATAATGCCCTCTTTTTTCATTCTTAATGTTGGTAATTTGTGTTTTCTCTCTTTTTCATGATTTGTAATGCTAGAAGTTTATCAATTTTATTGACAGTATAAGCTACTTCTTTACTTTCTTGATTTTCTTTATTGATTGTTCTCTATTTCATTGATTTCCAGATTTCTTGTTATTATTTCCTTATATTTCTTTTGAGTTTAATTTTACCTTTTTCTGTTTTCTTGAGGTAGAAGTTTAGATCATTGCCTTCGCGTCTTTATACTTTTATAAAAACACTGGATGCAGTCAGCCACAGAAAAACTAAAAAAGCAAAACCCCAAAACACTGGAAGGTAAAATTTTCCCTCTAAGAACTGCATTTAGCTGTAAATCACAAAGTTCAATATGCTGTATTTTTATTATCATTCAGTGCAAATATTTTCTTTTTTTTTTTTTGAGATTTATTCTTTGACCCATGGATTGTTTACAAGTATGTTGTTTAACTTCCAAATATATGGGCACTTTCTAGTTATGTTACTTCTATTGATTTCTAATTTGATAGCTTGTGGTCATAGAATATACGTTGTATGTCCTAAATCCTTTGAATTTTATTGAGACTTATTTTCATCCCAACACTTGAAAAGACATTACATTTTGCATTATACTGCTGTTGGGTATAGCATTTTATATATGTCAATTAGGTCACTTAATTAATTGTGTTGTTTAAATCTTTGTATATATTTACTGATTTTTTGTTAGATTTTTTAATGTTTTCCTAAAGATCTTGGATATTCTATTCTGTTTATCCTCTCACTATTTCTCACTTTTTCTTGCAATTTGGATTCTTTCTATTGATCTGAATTTAAGTCCACTGATTCTTGATGTTGAGTTCAATCTGTTGTTAAACACATCTGATATTGTATTTTTTATTTCTACCATTTCCATTTGATTATTTTGTGCAATTTCCATCACTCATGGGATTTCCCAGCTCTTCACACATGTTGTCCAAGTTTTCCACTAATTCCTTTAGCATCTTTGCAATAATGATGGTCCTGTCTGGTCATTTGAAAACCTGGGCAATTCTCTGGTCTACCTTCTGTGTGTTTCTGCTCTTGCATATGTATCACATTTTCTTACTTGTTTTAGTGTGTCTTCAATTTTTTATTTCATGCCAGACTTCTTATATATAAAAAAGTAGAGGCTGAAGTTAATATTTAACTTCTGCACAGTGCTTTTTACAGATCTCTCATGATCTATATTACTTTTCTTTAACCTTTTAAAAATTATTATTGTGAGGTATAACAGAAAAAAATGGCACTTTTTACCGTTTCTTTATTCACACTCCTTCCTATTGGTGGACTCCTGGGATTTTTCCGGATTGGGGCTGTTATGAATAAAGTGGCTATGAACCATCTTGAATTTTTTTGGTAGAAATTTGTTGTTTCTCTTGGGTAAGTATCTAAAAGCTGGGGAGCCTTTTCAGAATACACAGTTTCTTTATCTGCATTTTTATCTTCTTTATTTTTAACTACCTCCCTAGGTGATTCTGTTGTGGCCGCACTTGAGGTCAACATTTTGGAAAATGCCACAGGTGGTATTTGGAGGTGGGGTAAAGGAAGGAATGGGAATGTGAAGGGAAACAGTCGAACAACAGAGACTGTCCTAAGATTTTAAAACATTCATAAACAATTTTATTCTTTCTAATAACAGTGAGGGGTGAAATGAGTTCCAATCCCTGGATGGATGAGGATGTCCTGGATTACAGGGAGGTTGATTATTCAGAGGGTCTCAGAAAACTCACTCTGGAGAAGCTGACAGGGAAGTAAGCAAGCTCTCCTCCTAAGAGTCTCTCCCAGTGAGAATGTAGAAATGAGATTTAGCTAAACTCTCACTTACTTAAGTGTGTTTTAGCTCCAAGCAACCACGAGGTGGAAATTGTGTTTTAACTTCAGTCTTCATTAGTTGTTGGGACAAATAAGGGTAACACGAGTGGCATCAACATCAGGTCAAACTACGGTTGTTTTACTTTTGCTGTCCTTTTGCAACACCTACGCCCCATACCCAATTTTCTTCTCCTAAAAAACCCAATTTAAGACAACACAGTTCTGATATCTAGGAGTGGATTTGTTGAGTCATGGAAAGATTTTGTTTTAATGTTTAAAATGAAAAATTTAAGCATATGCAAGAGTAGAAAGATTTACTTTTTAAAAACATTTTGTTGCTCTCTCATTGATTGCTTTTCCTTTCCCCCGCGGCGTGTTTCTAATCAAGACACATTAGAAATAATTTCCCCCTTAAATACTTTAATATGCATCCCGAACAGAGAAAGGTTTCAAAAGAAAATATAGCCATAGTATTTGGGGCATTATTATACCCCCAAATACTTTTTAAATTGGATTGATCTTTATTAGCCAGCCAAATTGAGCTTTTAGATATACATCAACAAGTCTGTCTCACGGAGAGAATTATCAATAGGCTGAAAAAAAAAATGAAGAGAACATCAGTGACCTGAGGGGCAATATCATGAACCAGTATCCAGCAGTCCTTGAAAAGTCTGATTATTTTCCTTCCATACTGAATAGTCATCCTGGTAAGTGGCCGCAGGTTCCTTTGGGGAATATTAGAAGGATAGATAAATGAATGAATGAATTTATATAGCTATATATATATTTCATTATATTTATTATATATAATTATTCTTGCTGTCATTTATACACAACCTTATTTTCTGTGTCTAGAAAGAAATGGTCATAGGCCTATTTTTTCCCCATCTTTAGCCCTATTTCTCTGCTTCACTTCATAGTCAGAGATCTTGAGAGATGTGCCTATATAATTCCTAACTCCCTTCAGCACCTCACATTTTCCCCTTAAGACACTCTAAACCAACTTCTGTCGTTGGCACTTCCCCGAATGTGCCCTCCAGAATGCTAATAACCTCTTTGTTGACAAATTCAGTGATTAAATCTGTTTTTATCCTGACATCTCAGTTACTTGTGACCTAGTAAACCACTGTCTCCTTTCTCAAACATATGTGTAGATATATATTTTTCATTGTGAACACAGAACTCTTAGATGATGTCTTTCTAGCTCAGCAGCCACTCCTTCTCAGCCCACTGTACTTGTGCCTTCTCTACTTGAAGTCTATATTCAGAATGTCCCAGTACTTCTGTCTGAGCCCTTTCCCTTCTCTACCTACAATCTCTCCACAGGTAATTGCATTTTACCCCATGGTTTAAGATACTTCACCCCTAACTGTTAATCTAAATCTTCAGCCTGGGACTCTTCCCAAAACTCCAGCTTCATAAAATCAATCAACTTCTTGGTATCTCCGTGGACAGAAGCAATAGGCATGTCAAACTAAACATTCTGAAAACAAAATCCCTGATTCTGTCTGTTGGGAAAAATATAGAAAAATGGTCAGGGCCCCTCAGATGTTCAGAATCTTGCCAAGCATCTGATGTGAATATGCAGTGCTCCCAGGTGTTCCTTATTATTGTTTAACGTGATTGCGCATGTGCACCCAGGTGTTTTGAGTTGTGGACTTGAGTATAAAGGACTAATGGCTCTGATAGGTGAAGCTTCTAGAGATGGTCCGGGAAGCCACTAGGGCAGCTGCTCCTAGCTCTGAATAAAGCCTATTATTTCTTCACCCATGGCTCCCAGGACCTTTTCCTGTTGCCTACCTCATAGACCTGCATGTGAAGGGTTTGTGACTCAGTCTGTAAAATGGGCTCACGGGGTCTGTGAGACCTAGCCCTAGCTTTACAATTGGCATAGTCATCAGCAGGATTCTGAGCAGGTACAGGAGGCAAGAACCCCTTGGGAGAAGGAGGAAATGTGGCTAATCTTGAATATGCTCTGCCCTATGGCCGCTTTCTTGTTGACTGGGATCTGGTTGCTGCTCACCATACTGCAAGTCAGCATAGGCCAGGCACTCCATGAAGCAGTGCAGCCTCAAAATATGCAGCAGAGAGCCCCTTGGGAGGGGGAGGAAATGTGGCTGTCCTTGAGTATGTGG
Source organism: Cynocephalus volans (assembly GCF_027409185.1). Lineage (NCBI taxonomy): Eukaryota > Metazoa > Chordata > Mammalia > Dermoptera > Cynocephalidae > Cynocephalus > Cynocephalus volans. The sequence continues at coordinate 4,119,023 of NC_084462.1, read as the reverse complement.
TGCCTGGTAGCTACTTTTCTGCTGACCGGAGCCTGGCTGCTGCTCACTATACTGCAAGCTGATTGAGATTTGAAGTGGAAAGCAGAGTTGTTGGAAGTGTGGGAAAATGTCCTGGAGGATGATATGCAGCAACTGGCTACTCCTGCCTCTCACACCAGGGAAGACGACAAACCCAGTGGTGAGTTGGGGGAGACTGTGCGTCTCCAGGCATGACCTGTTGTGCATCAGAAATTGAAACATGAGCAGACTATGGGACTCGGTGGACAACCAGTGTGCAATCAACAGGTGACCCAATTCACTACCTATGTCCTGTATACCTGGGTTGAATTAGTTGACTTGGGGAGACAGTTTTGGTAGAAACAGGGGGACCCCTGGCTGCTTGGTTGCTGCAGTTATGGGACCTAGAGGTGGATAGTGTGATACATTCTGGTGAGGAGATGGAAAAATTGGCCTCCATTACAATACACCTGTCCCTGAGGCAGGGGCTACAGAATAGCCATAGATATGCACAAGGGCCAGGTAATCACTCCTTGATGTAATGAGTGAATGCAGCTGCCTGAACCATGTGAGCAAATGCTGAAGAACTGCCCAAGATTGTTAGTAAATGGAAAACATGCTGAATTGGTTCAAATAATTTGGGAGCTGGGGATGTGGTAGTCCATGCTTAATTTGAACACTCATGGCCTGGACAATGAAAGTTTTACAGGCAGCATGAGAGATATAGTGCTTCAAAATGCCCCATCAATGTCTTTTGGGTCACTGATGGCCATACTGGCCCCATACATTGGTCATCCTATACATGAAGTAATGACCATGATAACCAGCCTGGGTGAAGTAGAGGATAGAAGACAACAAAAGGGGTCCAAAAGGTGGCTAAGACCAAACCCCAAAGAAATGCTCAGGATTTTATTCCAAGGGGACCAAGCAAGACTAGCCTTAAGCAGATGTGGCTTGACTTGGTTGCAGCAGGGGTTGATAGCAAGAAAATTGACCGGCAGCCAAATGCAGTCCTATTTGCCTTGTGGCAGCAATTGCACTCTGAACAGCATTTCACAAAACGTCTGGAAACAGGTAGCAAGTTATGCTCCATGGATTTAAAAGATTTTTTGGTTGCTCCCAAGGAGGCAGATGAACTGTTCCATTTTGACTAGGGAGCATGTCAAGGCACTCATCTTTGGGGGGCAGGTGAGGACTGGAGGCCTCATGTTGAACTGGCAATATATTGGTTGAGGAAAAATGTGCAGCGTGTTTTGGCACTGGTGGATACAGGTGCAGAATGTAGCCTGATATATGGCAAACCAGATAAGTTTCCAGGGGCCACAGTTCGTATAGATGGTTATGGAGGACATACTACTGAGGATAAAGCTGTGTCATTGCCATTGGGCATAGGAAGATCACCTCCTCATGTATACACTGTATATATATATCCCCAGTAGCTGAATACGTCTTGGGTATGGATGTACTTTATGGTTTGTACCTGCAAACAACAGCTGGAGAATTTCAGTTGTGAATACGGACAGTAAAGCCTGTGTTACAAAGATATGTTAAATATGACCCACAGGTGTTACCCAAGCCAAGACATGTAGTTAATGTAAAGCAGTATCGCCTACCAGGAGGACATGCAGAGATAAGTGCCATTATATTGGAATTAGAGAAAATTGGCATTATTTGTCTGGCTCATAGCCCATTTAATGCTCCAGTATGGTCAGTGAAAAAACCTGATGGTACCTGGAGAATGACTATAGACTATCGAGAACTAAACAAAGTAGTGCGTCCTTTGCATGCAGCTGGGCCTTCAGTTCATGACTTGATGGATCAGCTGATGATTCAGCTGGGAACTTATCATTATGTGTTGGACCTTGTAAATGCTTTTTTCTCTATCCCAATTTTGGCTGATAGCCAAGATCATTTTGCATTCACCTGGGAAGGTAGGCAGTGGGCCTTTCAAGTATTGCCTCAAGGTTGTCTGCATAGCTCAACCATCTGTCATGGTTTAGTGGCTCAGGGACTTAGCCAAGTGGACTAGGCCCAGCACAGTTACAATGTTTCACTACATTGATGACATGTTGCTAACCTCTGATTCTCTTACAGATTTGACCCAGGCAGCTCTAATGCTGCTAAGTCCTTCAGAACAATGTGGGTGGCCGTGAACACAGCCAAAGTGCAAGGACCTGGGCTGTCAGTCAAATTCTTAGGAGAGGTCTGATCTGGTAAAACGAGAGTCATCCCAGAAGCTATTCAGATAATGTATGGTACCAATAACTCTTCTGTCTTTTCATCCTTAGTGTTCTGGCTGTAGGCACCACACCAGAGTCACGTGATCAATGTGTCGGCCTACTGAATATGCATTGAACTTCCCATCAGTATGACTACAAGATTCCCACAGAAAATCACACCAATGATGACTACTAACTGGATATGTGCAGCTAAAGAACAAAACTACAGGACAAGCCTTAAGAACAAGCCTTAAGGCATATTGAACAGACAATAGGTTATATGAATATAAGGGTCATTTATCCTCACTAAGGGAACATCACGGAAGATTCTGAACATGTAAATTGTATGGCAAGGGACCCTGAAGGAGTGGATTATGTGGAAAATAGAGTAGTTTAGTGAGGCCCCCTCACCTCAGGTCCAATTGGGGGTGGTGCAGCACGTTCTTTGTAAACAAGTTGTGTGGGGGTGGAGTTAGTACGCATGTATGCCCATGTATCTTTTTAGTTTGTTGCTATTCTTGTGTGTGTGTGTGTGTTTTTTGTCTTTTTTTGTGTGACCGGTAAGGGGATTGCAACCCTTGGCTTGGTGTTGTCCGCACCATGCTCAGCCAGTGAGTGCACTGGCCATCCCTATATAGGATCCGAACCCGCAGCAGGAGCGCCGCTGCGTTCCCAAGCACCGCACTCTCCCGAGTGCGCCACGGGGCCAGCCCATATTCTTGTGTGTTTTTGAGGGTGTGGAGTAGCAGCTCTGAACTGCTGGTCCAGCAGTGAGTTTGCATCTAAAAATAGAGCATGTTTACTTTGCTGGCAGCTACTCAGTTTTTCTTTGGACTTTACTGGTAGCAGTTAGCTTCTCTTTGGACTGTCTAGCTCTTAGACACGGGTGTGCTGAATAAAGACTATTCCTACTTCAACCAGGGCTCCAAGGACCTTTTCCTGTTACCCAGCTAATAGACCTGTGTGTGAAGGGTTTGTGAATGGGCTCGAGGGGTCTGTGAGACCTAGCCCTAGCTCTACAGTGGGGCAACTAGCAGTATATTATCAGAGAATAAGGTTTGGGTTACATTAAGTTCATGGGTAAATGTCTGAATGGTCACTTTAAAGAAAGTGGAGGTAAAAGTGGGGAGCCCAGATTTCAAGACAGGAGAGATGCCTCTAAGTGCTTGTCTCTGGCCACCAGTTTGAGCCACTGGGATGTGGTATAGAACTGTAGACTGTGTCAAGGGTGGCTGAGCCATGCTTCTGGTATTGAAAAATTAAACCTGTATTCAAAAATGGATGCCTAGGCAACATAAAATTATAACCATTTACTGTAATTTACCTCTTGATGCCTCAGCATCATGTTTAAATAGAAGGCAGTTGTAGCTGAGTGGTGGTGATCTGTTGACTATAAGGGGAAAGAGTAGTTGTGGTGGTTATGTTTGGATATGCAAGGCCTGAGACTGTGGCAGAAAGTTAAAGGGTGTAGAAGAAAAAGACATCAGGGTATGGGTGGTTCTCTTTCCAGGGAATCAAGGAATGAACAGATATGAGTCTGGTGCCTCCTGAGAAAACCAATAATCTGCATTAATATCATTAGCATCTATGGAAGCACTCCAGGATCATGGACTAGGCAGACAGTGAGTTCAGGAAGAAAAACAAGAGCTGTCCTGTGTCCATTTTCTGCTTGAGGAGAGGCAGTCCATGGGCGTCATTGGGAGAGGTTTTAGCCTCCAGCATTGAATTCTTGGGTTGGGGCATTGTCATCCAGAGTGATCTCACCTCCAGCAGTAAGATATTGGACCAGGGCTATGTCATTTGGGATGTGAGACTGAGGTGTTCTTTTTAAGAAGGTACCTGCAGTTAATGTTGCCCTCAGCATTTGTAATGTTGGTTGAAACCATGGTCTTCTGGAGGGTTTGAACCTCTGGTGGTAAATCAATGAAAGCACCCAAACCAGTGGTGATAAGACGAATAATCAACAGAATAGTGTGCAGCTCCACGTGACAGGGTTTTGTTTTGGATGGAAGTTTAGGTTTAAATGGGTCTATATCCAATGAGCAGCTGTCTAGCCTGTGAGATGATCTATGGCAACTGGGTCCCAGGAGTATGTATGCCCTTAATTTGGCTTCTAACCCTTGTGAGAAGCAAAATTGATTTATTTTAAGAAATAAGTTAAAGCCTGGGGCAAACTAGAGGACTTTAGGAGTTTATTTTTTGTAATTTGAAAGGAGTTGTTTGAGGACATCATTATGTTTTTTTAGTTAATCTGACTATTAGAACCTATCAAGGACGTGAAAGTTCTACTGAATGCCTCTTCCAAGAGCCCAGTGTGGTGTATTCTAAGTGAAATGTATGCCTTGGTTACCACTGGTAATCTCTGTAACCCCAAAGGGCATAAGGAGTGTTTTAGCAAAGACTTGTATTGTGGCCTTAGTACAAGGGCACTTCAACAAGTTCATGGAAAGATTCATATTATCTTTCAATTCTATTTTTCCTTGAACTTTTTGAAGCAATTTCGTACATGTGGAGATGTGTGATTTTAATTTATACTTTGAGGTGTGTGAGGCAAGAGATTCCCAGAGGGTTTTTTTTTCCCCCTTGAAGGAGAGAATTTTTAGGTAGTTGCCCAATAGTTTATAATAAATATAAAGATGAGATTATTTGCTGGACAAGAAATTGAGTGCTACGACAGCTGCCTGAAGTTTGACCGAGGGTGTTATTTCTTGGGTCCTATCCTTTATCAGGGCCTTCCTAGGTAAGGAATGGGAAGCAACACTCCCCTCTAAACTCCATCATGTATGATGGTTGGCAGTGCCATTTGCATAGTTCATAAACTCCCATTACTGTTTACTCAGTTAATCCCAAGGAGATCCCAGGTAGCGCAATGGTCTGCGGAAGGGATGACCTCCTCCAGCAGCCTGGCATTTGGCAAGACTGAAGACAGGGGAAGCCATCCCCTCCTGCAGGTGAAATATACCAGAGGGCTCATGTTTTGTTCCATCCTGTTTTAGGGAGGCCTTAGTAGCTGTGCCAAGCTTGTAGAGTATTGATTCCACAACCCAAAGCATAGTGGTATGGAGGGTCACAGAATTAGGGTCTGTGACAGCCTCTATTTTCAAGAAATCCCAGTAGATAGCCTATGGTTTTAGTGGTGTATAGCACGAGGCCAAGAGGGGAAATATCTTGTGTCAGAAGCCCTGGGGTAACTAATGGCCACCATGAATGGTCTGGAGACTACAGGAGGCATTATAAAGGGTTGCCAAAGCCTCTACAGTGAGAGTTTTTGAGTTCACTAAGAGGAGTGCCTGTTGGTTTTTAATTTAGGGTAAAATTTATAAATGAAGAATATGTTGCCACCAGAACCCCAAAATACTATGAAATATTGGACTTAAATATCCCTAATGTGTATATCAAATAAATCTCCTTGGAGGAGGATGTCCTCAATGTAATGTTGTAACTGTGCTTCTGGAGAATGTGGATGTCATTGAGATCTTGTCTGCAAAAATTGGGTGTGATGACTAAACTATGGAGGTCCGCCATGGGCAGCTTGGAAAGATTATATTGTGGCCGTCCAGAAGGCAGGCAAACTGCAACTGAGAAGCTGTTGAAAGAGGCACTAAACAGAACATGTTAGCCAAGTCTATAAGAGCAGAACATTTACCAGTTATTGATTGAACAGAATCAGCAATTTTTAATAATATTACATATTGAGAATGGGACCATAGCATTAAGATATTAAGAGTGGAGTAATCCATCAGAAGGCACCCTTTATATGTTTTCTTTTTATTTAGAAACAGAGAAAATTTGGGCTGCTAAATGAAGAAGCAATGGGGATAATCACATCTTTATTAATTAGGTTTTATATAATAAATTTTAGTCCTAGAATGCCCCGTTTCAACTTATAGTGGGCCATATTAACTAACTTAACTGGAGGGTTTACAGGATCCCATTTTATCCAGCCAATTTGCAAGTATCAAAATGTTATTTTGATTTATTACTTATTGTGTCAGAGCATCTGTGTCCAATGTAGAATATGTTACGACATGGGTATATAACTGTGAGAAATTTAGGCAAAGCTGCATATCAAGTGAGCCATACTCATTTTTAAAATTTGTATATTTAGTTATCTTCTCAAAATTATAGGGGCCTGGTGTTAAATTTAGAGGGATACCCAGGTAAAACTATAATTTGAGCCCCAGTATTGATCAAAATCATGGAGTTTTGTCAATTAGTGCATTTTAGGAAATGTTAAAATTAAGTTAGAACCTATGTTGTAGAGGTACAAAAGCCAATTGGTGCCCTTTTATCTTTTTGTGATGTAAGTTCTTTAGTATATAAATTAATGTATGAATTTTAAATTTCCAATCAAATAAAGTGATTAAAGTTTGTTTTGATTTGGTTATGTATCATATATACATATTTTTTCTTATATATATGTATTAATATATATATGTATATGTAATTTATTTAATTTCTTTTATTACACCTTCCCTGCCTTGTATCTAGGGTTTGTTCATAAATCAGTAAGTAATCTGGATCTAGCATTATGTATGCTACATCTGGCATTTACTCAGCACTTAAAGTTTAAAGTTCCTCTTTTATTTCTAAAGTGGCAGCAGTCTCTTTTCTTTTTTTTCTCTTTTCCTTGTTTTTTTTTTTTTAGGCTTTTAGCCACCTGAAGCTGAAGTTCATAGTTGATAAGAAAAGTGGGAAGAGGAAGAGAGCCCAGTGCCTCTTGGCAGTAGCCTTTCACTGGGAGTGCCCTGATCACAAGGTATAGTAATTAGTTTCTCTCCCCATTTTTTTCCTTTTATATAAAATCTTTAGAATGGCTTGCATTTCTAGATGGTGCATATTTTTTTTCTAGATGGTGCATATGGATATTCCACCCCTATCTGGATGTTTACCTGACAAGCTCCTGATGGTGTGAAGTAGCCCCCTGTTGGTTTGATTTTACAGATTATTACCTGAAAAAATTTGGGGATGACCTCCATGCTTACTGATCTGAACCTGTAAACAGCTGCTTACCTTTCCAGGGTGACCTCTGAGGGGCTGGGGAATGAGGGGCAACAGCAGCAAGGAGTGCGGCCACACAGGAGGTGATGCCTCAGCAGCACTTGTTCTTGTGAAACACCGCGCGGACTCAGGTGAAGTCACCCTTTCATGGGTTAGGGTTAGGTAATTTGTTCCTTTCACCCTGGCTCCGCTGCACTGACATAGTGAAGCTCAGCACCATATCACCCTCTCTGACTTGACTAAGGGAGAACCTCTGCCGCCCTAGAACCTGGGAATGCACATAGAGCTTCACTGTCTTGGAAGCTCATTCTGGCTGAACACTAGGAATTCACCATTTATAGCCAATACAGTCCTGACCACTATGATGACCCCAGGTCACTGGAACTATACATCTGGCTAAAAGGGCAACACACCCTCTAGTAGTGGTTTGCTGTTTAGGGACCCAATCCCAGGAAGGGTGGCTGATGCCATGTAGGGAAGCACACCTTCCTTATGCTGGGACCTGCCCTCTGGCAGCTTCAGGGGAGCCCATCATCTGAGAGAGCCATCTATAGACACCACATTTTGGGAGAACTCCCAAGGGAATGACTGACAGTGGTATGCAGCAGCACGGGCAGATGCCAGAAAGCAGAAGTGCCATTTCAGACACACTAGGCATCTGGAAAGTCATTTACAATGGACAGACATTGGGATTTTGGGCAGACTGCCACTGCATTCCTGCTGGCTTTGCCAGCTGCTTTGAATAAAACTCTTCAAGTTTCTCTATCAATTTATCTGATAGCTAAATCTCCAGCAGTCACCAGAAGCCCCAACAAAAGAGCATCAGAGGGAATCCACCTGAATGAGTCCCTTGGGGGTAGTGTATATCAGGGAGTAGGGTGTGGTTCACTGCAAATTGACAGGCAAATATCTGAATGGTCCTTCTAAAGGAAGCAGCGGGAAGAGCAGGGGGCTCAGTCTCCTAGGTGGGAAAGATATCTTAAGTTCTTATCTCTGGCCACCAGCTTGAGTCATTGGGAAACTGTGTCAAGGGTGACTGAACCCTGCTTCTGATATGAGAAAACTAAACTTGTATTGAAAAATGAATGTAGAGGCAACATAAAATTATAAACATCCACTACAGTGAAGAAAGGGGATTAACACCAGGTAAGCATCTGGCAATCTCTACAGCTCATCCTACCCAACATCCCTTTACACTCTTCTCCCCCAAAAGAAAAAGCTGTCCCGTCCTTCCCAAAAGAGATATCCCCAAAGATCTGTTTTGGAACTGTAGACTAAATTGGGTCTACAAGACTTTCTTTGTGGTAAGTATTCCCTAAACTTATAAGCATCCTCAGCTTCCAAAGACCCCAGTATACAATGGTGCAGTGAGAAGTTGGAATACACAATTAAAATTCCTAATGAAGAAAAGAAAAATGGAGAGGATGTAGCAGATGCTATTCTATTGCAATTAACCGAGGCCAGTGGGCAGGAATAGTAAGAATTTCCTACCCTGGCAAGGGAGGAAGTTTCTTAATAAGTCATCTGCAAGCACTAGTTCTCCATCTAGAGGTTGGATATTGTCCTTCATGACTCCTGGCTTTTCCCTCTTGCATTTTTTCTTTCTTATTTTCTATGGCCACACCTTAGTTTGAAATTAAAGTGCAGTCTTCCCTCTCTATCTGAGGATTCTGTATCTGTGGATTCAACCAACCATGGATTGAAAATATTTGAAAAAGAAAAAGATAAAAAACAATATAACAATAAAAAATACAAATAAAAACACCAACGTAGTATAACAACCACTTGCATAGAATTTATGTTGTATCAGGTATTATAAGTAATCTGGAGATGATTTAAGTTATACAGGAGGATATTCGTAGGTGATATGCAAATACTGTGTCATTTGTTATAAGGAACTTGAGCATCCATGGATTTTGGTATCCATGTGGAGTCCTGAAGCCAATCCCTTGCAGATACTAAAGGATGACTGTATATTGCTTTGCCTCTCATGGATTTACTACCCCTTTTTCCCCTGGGTGATGGATCCTCCAAAGATTACTCAAAACCCATCTCTTCTGAGCAGTGAGATGCCCCAGAAAGGGGTTAATCTCCCAGAACCTGCAAGAGAGAGGCATTCCTTCCATTTGGGAAATTAACCATGAATTGGGGTTCTCTTCCCGCATTTATTCTCCAGACCAGGAAGTCACAGGAAGAGAACAAAGGAGGGGTTTTTGCTAAGTACAGTTTAACAAGTTTAAAAATAGAAGCTGCTAACATGCAATTAAGTTGATCCACTAACAAAAGCTTGATTTTAGCAAACATTCTCTTCTTACAGCAATTTCCCAGTATCTTTACATATCAATCAGTAATCTGTCTGTCTTTGAGCCAGCAACTTTGCTGTGTTACAATTCTTTATCTTACAACAGAGACTATATAGCCTGGGGAAATTTTCCTGTCCTTTGCCGGGTCAATATTTGAAATTGCAAGGCTTTGGAAAACCAGGCCCTGTGAGGTACATTTGCTTTATGCATACTCTACAACTGTATACATTTCTTAGGAACTTGAAAGCATTTATAGGAGTCAAGAATGCAAATGAAATGAGTAAACTGCTCTACCTGGAAAGTGCCAAGAACTTTGAGAGAATCATGAGGGAAATGGAAAAGAAAGATGACTGGGTAAAGCTTGGAGTGAGTGAAAAACTTTTAATAACAGGGCTGCCTAATATTCGTTTGAATTTCTTCTTTTGCCAATGCATCTGGAAAGTTCATTATACAATAAAAGACCATTTATGAGTGGTTATTGGCAGAAAGCAAGGAAAAGGGTTGAGTAATATTGTGGGTTGATTTATTTTGAAACAAAGTCATCAGGCAACAGTTAGTCAGAACCAGAGATATTCATGAAAATGTAAGCCACATGGGAATTTGTAAATCTTGTAGGCATGAGGATGATAGTTTAGTGGACATGGCCTGGTTCATGTTATGAGGGTTAGAGATAATTTAATTAGACATTAAATGTTCTCTCTTGACACCTAGGTGATACTATTGTTTATTGACTCATTAATTCAATAAATATTTATTGAGTGCCTATTACTTGTCAAATGCTATTTTACATACAGGGGATGGGGATCAGTGAACAATACAGACCCAAATCCCTGCCCTCAAATAGCTTACATTTGCATTATTTGAAAGAAACTAAATCAAGTTCTGTACACAGTTATACTGTTTCATGCTAATAAATTTGACAGTTTACATGAAATGCCCTAATTCCTTGAAAACCACAGTTTATTGAAAGTGACAGAGCAGAAAAAGAAAACTGAATAGTCTAATAACTGTTAAAGAAATTGAACCTGTTGTTAAAAACCTTCCCAGAAAGAAAATTCAAGCCCCAGTTGGCTTCTTTGGTGAGTTTTTCTAAGCATTTAAAAAAGATATAATACCAGAGAATAGAATCAGAGGAATCAATTTCCAACTCCTTTAGGAGACCATCATAAATTTGATGTAAAACCTTACAAGGACATTAGAAGAAAGTAAAATAACAGCCTTCTTTATGTAAACATAAACACAGAAATTCTAAACAAATCTAGTGAGATAAACTATAAGCATACAAAATATGTCATGGCTAAGTGTGGTTGATTCCAGGAATGCAAGGAAGGTAGTTTGACATTAAAAATTTAATCAATGTAATTTATGATAATGTAAATAAAAGCATAAAAAATAATTATTTTAATATATATAGAAAATGCATTTGATAATATCCAACAGCCATTCATAGTTCTTTAAAAACAAGATGTAAACTCTTAGAAAACTAGAAATAGAAAGGAATTTCCAAATTCTGATTTTAAAAAAGTAGCTACAAAATACCTACAGCAAACATTTTACTTAGTGGTGAAATAATAAAGTTTTCCCCTTACTATACACTATCTCATCTAAGCCTTGCAAATTTCAATCACTCTTCCTTCTTTCTTGTACTCTTTTACCACAACCACATCCACCATTTACCTGAAGGTACAGGCCAAGTTCCCAAAACCAAAAATGACAACCATAGTAGCTTCATTGTCTTTTTCTTTTTTTTTTAGTTGATTAATTAATTATTTTTACTTTTTTTTTACATTCTAAGATGTTGTGGAGCAGTTGGGGGGAGGAGGGAAAGGGGATAGGGATAGGGTGGAAGGAAGAGGAAGAAGGGAGAGAAGGGTTGTCAAGGCTCGTGGCACCCCCCCTCATTCCAGCGGGGGAGCCCAGGGGTCTTCTCGTGGTGGCTTGGTCATTGCTGGGCTGGATGCAGCCATTGGTGGGTGTGGCTGAGGTCCTTGGCCTTTCCCCACCCTGGCTTGGGAGCCTGGGGAGCTTCCAGTCCTTCTAGGTTTTATAGGTGTTCATTGGTGGTGCTAGACCTTTACTGGTTGACATCAGAATTTTGTCTCTGATCTGTGGGTTTTTTCATTTTTTCTTTCAGTTCTGTGTTGGATTATTTACTATTTCCAGCACTTAAACTCTGCACAGGAACTAATTTGTTGTCCTTTGCTTACTTCTAAAATGGAGGAACTTCCTGTGGCAACCAGTAATTGAGCCCTGTGGTTGAGCTAAATTTTTGCTTTGCTGCTAATTCCCTGAGGAAGGCTTTTTGTGCAGCTCAGTTTTTAATTGTTGACTTTGGGTCTTGTGAAGTCCAGTACACATGGGTTGTAGGGAAACTCTGGTCTGGGCCTGAGTCTTTTCAGAAGACGGCACCCCCTGCAGATCTATACTCCTGATCAGTCTCCACTGAGTGGTCCTGTGCTGACTGGGGGGCAGATCAGCTGTCCATGCTGTACTCCTGTGTTCCCCCAGTGGGCCCATCTCCTCCACCCCCCACATGCCAAACACTTCTCAGGGGAGGTGGGTGCACTGGGCTGGGTCACTTGTGATGACTCCCTGGCCCCTGAGTGGCTCCTTTTTTCATCTGTCTGTGGCCCCTTGCTCCAATATGGGTCCACAGGATCCTTGTCAGTGGTTTTGCAGGCCTGGGGTCCACCAAGGCCCTCCTCTCCCTTGCAGCCTCCAAACAACTTCATATGAAGGGCACAGCTGTGGCTCTTGCTCCTTGTGCTCACCAGGGCTATCCTTGAAATGGCCAAGGGCTCAAAATGGTCAGAGCGGTCCCTTCCTTCTCTCATCTCAGTTTCTCCCACCTTTATGGACTTTGTAGTTCTCTCCTCCTCTTCCCCTGAATTCTAGCAGCCTGAGCTTGGTAGTCATTGCATTTTTAATAGTTGTGAATTGGTCGATTGTGGGAGAGAGTGGCACTAGGGACCAAGAATGGCACATTTTAGGAACTGAAAAGGTAGTCAGTGTGGCTGAAGTGGAGAGTGAGGGGGTGTAGTAAGGAACAAGATGAATTGGGAGAGGTAAGAGCTAGAACTTGTAAAGCGATAATAAGGATTTTGGATTGTATTCCAGGAGAAATGATAAGCCATTGAAACTTACCATTAGTAGCCCCAGCTTGGCTGTCATTATTTTTTAATAGTTGTAAATTGGTTGATTGTGGGAGAGGATGAGGCTAGGTGCCATCTGTTCTGTCATCTTGATCGGAAGATCATTGTCTTTTTCTTACCCCCAAATCAGGGTGCACAGAAGTTTTTTTCCCAGTAGATACTTGAGCCACTCATACTTGAGCAGCTCAGCATGACCCAAGGTTAGGTGAAGAAGAAGCTGGGATCCGGGTAGGACAAGGCAGAGCTCAAAAATCTTTCTGAGTTCCTTTCTCACATTTCCTGTAACTCTGCCTCCGTAGGCGGTGAAGCAGAATTGGTTTCTGTGTCACTGGTTTGGGCTTAGTCCTCACTCAGGGCCCTCTTCAGAGTAGCAGGCAGGGAGTGGATCAGTCTCTCTTGGAATTTCTGGCCCATGAAGACATAGAACATTGGGTTGAGGCAGCTGTTGAAGAAGGCCAGGGAGTAGAAGGATTTTGTGCTTGCCATCGAACAATATCTCTTTAAGCCAGGCTGTCATTAGGAGGGAAATCAGTTCACAGGGGAACCAACAGATAAAGAAGGAAGCCACAACAACAGTCAGAATCTGTAAGGGGCAATTGTACTTAATCAGGACCTTTTTTGGAATCTTGGCAGAGATGAGCCCATAGCAGATAGCGATAATGGACATGGGCATGCTGAAGCCAGTTGTGAACTGGATGATCACCGTGACCATAAACATGGCAATGCACACCTTCAAGATCTCTTCAGGTGTCACCCCATAATGTAATGTTCAAAGTACGGTATGTATCCCCTTCCTCAGTGTGTACTGTAGTCACAAAGATGAAAACTGGACTAGGGCAAAAATCCAGACCCCACTAACTACTTTCTTGGCCAGACTTACGGTACAGTGTTTCTGGGACCTAGATTGGATTCAGGACACAAATACAGCAATCCAGAGCAATGAGAGCGATCAGAAAGACAGTTCCATACAGGGTTGTGTCTGCCATGAAATGAACGGACTCAAAGAGGAACCAGCCAAAAGGCCATTTTTGTTGCATGGCCTTTGAGACAATGAGAAATGGTAGGGTGGCAGTGAAGAGAAGTCAGCTAAGGCCAGGTTCAGGTAGCAGAGGGTGGTGACCGTGCGTGTCATCTGGAATCCAGCCACCCAGATCACAAGCCCATTGCCCAGGACACCGAGAACAAAGGCGACCCCAAGCACCACCAGTGAGAGCATCAGCACAGTGTAGACAGCAGACTCATGGAGCACCTCTTCATATTCATTCAGAGCAGTGGAGAGGTTGGTTTCCATCTTGACCAGACCTGAAACATTTCAACAATGGCCATTTCTCACCTGTGGAACCATCATACAACATCTCTATTCATAGCCCACACCAACTTCTACTATATCTCCCACTTCAACCAAGAGACCCACTCTTCTGAGTCTTGTAGTCAGTGATACTATAAAACTGGCACTGTCTCAGATGTTCTTTTGGGTAAGTGTAGTTCTCCATATTCTCATAATTATTAATATGGATTTTGCCTATCAGAATGATTATTTTACAAAGAGGATTACAAGGCCCCTGTCCAGAAGCAGAAATACTAAACAAAAGGTGTAGAGACAACAAAAAATTAAGAATAAGCAGCTTCCACATAGAGAGGAAAGCACTAGATGCAGAATCAGTAGGTTCAAATCAATTTCTACCCATGACTCAATGCAAAAATGCTGGCAAGCTCTGCAACCTCTTCCAATGCCAGGTTCCCCAGCCCCTGTTCCTCTCCACTGTGAGAAACTTTTGCCTATTGTTTAGTTAGTATTCTAGTTAAAGTTTTAGGGTTTAGCTTGAGTTTATAGTTGAAGAGAATCTTGAAGAATTAGTTGCAATATGGAGTAATATGTTACATTCTGTGTATCCTGTGCTGAAGGAAGTCAGCGAGGGGGCGCTATTTCTACTTCAAGTCTCTGTTTTTCATCGTCCCTGTATGATATATAGTTCTTCTCTGTTTGGGATGCAAAGAATGTTTGCCCATTGTATAGATTTAGTATCCACTGGGATAATCAATATGAAAGCAATAAGTTTTGTTAATATATGAAATGTTCTCGTTAAGAGGCCATGCATTGTGTTAATTGCTATATATGGGATCAAGTTTAATCTACATAGTAGCTATAAAATTTTTGCTATTTTTAGTTTTTATAAAAATAAATTGATGTTCAGAGTACTTGTGAAATCCGCTGAAGGTAAATAATATGAGGGTTCTCCAAAAAATTCATGGGAAGATTCATATTATCTTTCAATTTTATTTTTCTACAAACTTTTTGAATTACCTTCATAGTGAAAAAGAACTTCAGTTCAGCTTGGTCTGACTTCTAAGTTCTTCCTACATGATACCAGTTGTGACAGATGTTGGTGGTTGTCCATCCAACATCTCTTTCCACGTCCTTCTTTGCTAACCAAACCACAATTTTGTTTAGTTACTCAGGAAAGTTGCTCACTATCCACCTTCGGATGTAAATCCTGATCAATCTAACTAGTAACTGGAATCCCTTTTGCTCTGCCAGGGATCACTTTACTGGTGGACATATGACTAGATGCTGGATGATAATACCTTGGGAAGATACTCTGGGGAGCTTCTGGGACCAATTTCCTTGCTTTCAAAAACAAGAATTAAAAAGAAAATGTAGTCCCTGACTCTGGACCAAGTCACATCCACAACCATTGTATCCAATTTCAGCTACAGATCTTTGTGACCCCTATGTCCATGTACTGATCAAACTTCTCTGTACAGTGGTCTGTGAGATATATCAGAAAGTTCTAGGATATCTTTTAAAATAGTTATTCATCAACTTCACCCTAGAATTTTTTTGCATAAAATCTAGGATGATTTTCTATTGCCACAAAAATTTAAGAATCATCATACCCTAGGCTATTATGTCTCTATGAGAAATAATTCCTGAGCACTATTGAATTTAACACTCAATAATATTATGAGGCAGCCATTACCATTCCTCTTTTACCAGGGGGAAATTGTGGCCAAAGGTTTTTAGTAGTTTTTTAAACATTATTCCCAGCCAGTCAGTGGAGGCCCCAAGATTTAAAAACCATATATAACCAATTCCAGAGACACTGCCTTTGCCTGTCTATAGCAGTCTTTGAAAGGGGTACCTATAAGGCTACCTGGATATGACCATACCCTAGTGCAATGGTGTTTCTTCATATTTTTCTTTCTCAGTTTCTTCTTTTCTTTCTGTCTTTAACAGTCATTTTCACTGAGGTCTTCTGTGGGACATTGCTAGGTATAATAGAGGCAGGGTTTCTCAACTTTAGCACTACGGACATTTGGGGCTGGAAAATTATTTTTAATAAATGGGGGACTGTTCTATACACTGTAGGATATTTAGCATCATCCCTTGTCTCTATCTTCTAGATGGCAGTAGTAACCTCTTCTTCAGTTGTGAGAACCAAAATTGTCTATAAACATTGTCAAATGTCCCCTACGGGGCAAAGTCACTCCTAGTTGAGAGTCACTGTGAGAGTGTAAAGACTAAAGGGCTCTGGAGTCAGATAGCTATGTGTTCTACTCTCATCTCCAACACTTCCCTAATATGAGTGTTAGGTAGGATGTCTCTTTGAGCTTCAGTTTCCTCATCTGCAGAATGGGGGCAGTAATGTGGTGAAAACTGACTTGAAGGTGAGGATTACATGAGACTAGACATTTATAGGCCAGACAGAGTGAATATTTAACAAATGGAGACTCTTGGTCTTTACCAGGCTTTTTGCTGTTTCTGGGCCATGCATTGCAGAAACTCAAAATCAAGTCAAGAACAATGCTCATAACAATAGTAGCTACTACTTATGAACATTGTCCACATGCCAGGAGCTTCTCTTTTAACTCTCAGAATAACTCATCTCGTAGACTTTTGTGGGTTGCATGTGTTAATATGTGTAAAGCAGTGAGCACCCTCTGAGATACTGTAAACATTAAATAATATTAGTTATAACTAGTGTAACCATCATTCAGAGGAGGAAGCTAAAACTTAGGTTAGTTACATTAATTGTTTAAGGCCCCAAGTGAGAAAGAGGTAGAGACAGAATTTGAGCTCAGCCAGACAATCTCACTAGAGTTATGCTGTTAACCTCCTCCCACCCCATATTTTCTCAACAGACTCAGGTTCACTCTACCCACCTTCAAAATTCTACAAGGCATTTAGCAGATATGACATACTCTTAATCTCTAAATCATTAATTTTAAAATGTTGATACAAGGAAGCATGATTGTGCAATGACACAAGAGGACAGGCCAACCAGGCAAAGTTACAAAATTATGGGGCCATCCCATCTTAGTTGCAAGGTGGGGAAGAGAACATGTGAATCACAGGTGATACTTGTACCATTATGATGGCTGTTATTTGGCAAGCCCCTAGTATGCGCCAGTCACTCTACATTTTATCCTCTTTAATTACAACATCTTTGCCTTGGGACAAATATCATCATCTTGTAATGCAAGAGCAAGTGATGTCTTAGGGCGAATGACCTGCCTGCTGTCACAATTATTAAGGGGTGCAATTGAATTTATGGCCACAGATTTTAGATGGAAACTTAGGACTTCCTTGTTAGCCTACTCTACTTCTCTAGCATATTTGCTTTTCCATGCTTTAAAACAACTTTAAAGCATTCTGGTTCCTTCTTTTAGTCCATCCCCTTTCTCCTCAAACCACCTAACTTCCATCACTATCTACCCTCAGCCAATGCCCTTGACTGATATTTTAAAGAGAAAATGGTCACAATTAGATGTGAAATTCTTAGCCTTCCATGACCAAATACTCCAATTTACCTGCACCTGTGACCGTGGATAAAGAGTTCTCTTTCATTCCAAAGACTAACATCACCACTTTTGCTTCAGATCCCTCTCTCTTTCTCACCTTCCCTGTAAGAACCCAAATGCCCCAAGGGATCACACCGAGGAATGTAAGAACCCAAATGCCCCAAGGGATCACACCCTGATCACATAAGTCCTTCTCAGCCACACCCCATCATGGCGCTTGTTACCCTTCTCTTCCATACTCTCCTTCCCGCTGGCGCGAATCGCACACCAATCAGCTCACCCCAAGCCCCATGCGGTATGCTAAGTAGGGATTGTATTTTAAGCCAATCAGCCTTCCCTAAAAGCCCTATATATATGTGTGTGTGCCGCCTAATAAACGAGCTCTCTCCAGTGGATCATCAACTGGTGTCGACTCTTCCTTTCATTTGGTGCCAAAATCCGGGATGGAGCTTCTCTCGAGCGGCGACACTTTTCGGATCGCAGTGGCAACATCTTCCAAGTCGCCCCTCAGGGCTCCCTCGAGCTGTAACACTTTTCGAATCACAGCGGCAGCACTTTCCAAGTTGCCCCTCGGGAACTCCGTCCCACCAGGACTGGCCTCCGTTCCACCACTCACCATTGATGGTCCACCCTCGTCCATTCTTTTCGGCGCTGGCTCCTTCCACTCACCACCAGCTCATCATTAGGTAAGCCCCCTTTCCTAAAGGGCACCACCCCTTTTTCAGGCTACCACAGGGAGTCTAGATCGTCCGGTAGCCCCTAACACCAATACCCCACCCCATCACGGTCTTCACAACCACCATAAATTCCCAACTATAACAGGTTCCAAAGCCCCGGTAAACTTTTACTTTCATTTTTGGAGGTTAAAAGCCCCATTCTGTTCTCTCCTTCACCCTCCTGTCCACCACTCTCTTCTCTCCACTTCCAGGGTCCGGGACCCTATCAGAAAATCCTGGCACTAGGTTCCTTCAGGCACCAGGCTTTTGCCCTAGAGAAGTGGAGGTCTGAGTGACGACCCACACCTCCCTTCTCTTCTCCTGGTTCGTACCTGAACCTGCTGGGACGGACGTGACCTATTGGGGACGCCCTCTAGGATCCCACCTTTCCCAACCGGCTGAAGGATCTGTCCTATCACTAAATCTCTGTCCGATTTCTGTCTAAATTCCCATTAAGAGACCAGAATAAGCACTTTCTCCTCCTCCCTAGGGGACTCTCCACTTCAATGCCTTCTGAAAAACCTCACCAACCTTTCCCTCAGGCCAGGTATTGAGCCCAAACTCCTCACCAAATTCTGTACACAAGATTGGCCTTATTATCCTTTAGATAATCAAAACACATGGCCCCCTGAGGGCACACTAGATCCTAACATTCTACGAGACCTCTTTAACTACTACCAGCACCTAAAAAAATGGAAGGAGATCCCCTACATCAAGGCTTTTTGCCTCTTGGCTCAGAACCCTGCCCTCTGCTCCTCCTGTGCTCCCTCTCAAGTCCTTTTAGCCTGTCATCCGTTTCACCTTCTGCACCTCCTGCACCATCCACTCCCCCATCTTTACCCTCACCTACTCCTGACCCACTAAGCCCCCCTTTCACCCATTCCTGAGGACCTCCCCCCGCCCCTTTAACAATCACCCCACTATGTGAGGTAGCTGGGGCTGAAGGAGTAGTTAGGGTCCATGTTCCCTTTTCCCTAGCTGACCTTACAGAACTAGAAAAAGGACTAGGCTATTTCTCTACCGACCCTACCACCTACATTAAAGAATTCCAATGGATCCTGCAGGCCTACAGCCTCACACATCACTACATCTTAATAATTGGCCTCAAAAAATCGGCTCAGAAGGTCGTCAATTTCCAAAAATTCAAGAAATTGTCCAAAAAAAGGAGGAAACTCCCTCCGAGTTCCTCAATAGATTAACTCAGGCCTTTCAACAATACACTAACTTAGACAGCTGGCATGTCCTTACGACCTATTTCCTGGCCCAATCCTACCCCGACATTAAAACTAAACTTAAAAAATTAGAGCATGGTCCTGCAACCCCTCAGACCGAAATCCTGTCAGTGGCCTTCAAGGTTTTTCATAATTGGGAGGAGGAAAAAGAACATCAAAAACAAAAGGCCGACCACGCCAACTTCCAGATGTTGGCCCAGCTTATCAAACCCCCTGGGCGCCCTCCCACAGCCTCCACCTCTAAGCCTCCACCTGGAGCCTGCTTTAAATGTGGAAAGGAAGGGCATTGGGCCAAGGCTTGCCCCACCCCCAGGCCACCCACCACTCCTTGTCCAAAATGCAAAAAGAAGGGACATTGGGGATCTGATTGTCCCCTTGCCCGAAGGGGTGAGGGACCAACTGCCCCACAGTCCCCCGAACCGTGGACACCACCTACGGTGGGCCTCGCTGAGGAGGACTGAAGGAGCCTTGGGCCCTTCCCGACCATCTCTATAACAAAGCAAGAGCACAGGTTATCCATGGTTGTGGACGGCCACCCAATATCTTTCCTCCTAGACACTGGAGCCACCTTTTCGGTCTTAAGGGAATATAAAGGCCCCACCACCTCCAGCAGCTCTCCTATAGTCGGGGTAGGAGGTAAACAATTCTTTCCCCCAAAAACCCCTCTTTTAACCTGCTGCCTTCAAGGCACTCAATTTGTTTTCTCCGATTCCTTTCTAGTCATGCCACAATGCCGCGTCCCTTGTTGGGTCAGGACATTCTATCACGGCTTCAAGTCTCCATTACTTTGCCCCTGTCCTCTTCCTCTTCCCCCATTTCCTTCCTCCTAGCGCTAGTTCCCAAGATCCTACTAATTCCACCCCTCCAAAGAAGTCCTTACCCATGCTAATGCACCCTGTTAACCCCACATTTGGGACACTGCCAGCCCCACTCTGGCCCAGTGTTCCCGTGTACACATAAAACAAAAAGACCCCTCCAAATATATTTGTCTCAGTATCCATTAACCACAACAGCCCTCCTTGGGTTAAGCCCCATCATTCAGGCAATACCCCCATACTCGCTGTAAAAAAACCTAATGGCGCCTTTCATGTCGTCCAAGATCTCCACCTTGTACCTATAAAAACAGTTGGACCCCACTGTACAAGGCTGGGCACCCTGTCTAAGAGCCCTGGCAGCGAAGCAGTTACTGCATAAGGAGGCATCCAAATTAACATTCGGGGCACCTCTCACCATTCTCTCACCACATCACCTTAAAGACCTCCTTACCTATAAGGCTCTCCAATCCCTCCCACCTTCCAGAATCCTAACCCTCCTATCCTCGTTTCTGGAAAATCCTGCCCTATCCTTCACTACCTGCCCACCCCTAAATCTGGCCACCATACTGCCTATACCAGATTCCCCCAACACCCCTTTGCACAGCTGCATAGAAAGCCTTCAAAATTTTATACCTTACTGCTCTTCCATCACTGAGGGACCCCTATCTCACGCTGATCTCACATGGTTCACGGATGGGTCCTCATTCAAGGAAGGAAACACTCATTACGCAGGGTATGCCATAGTCTCCGTTGATTCGGTTATAGAGGCCCAACCTTTACCCAAGGGTATTACGAACCAGCAGGCCGAACATATCGCCGCCACGCGAGCCTGCGTTCTAGCTGAAGGAAGAACTCTTAACTTATACACTGACTCCAAATATGTCTTTCATATACTTCTCTCTCATGCCGCCATTTGAAGAACGTGGTCTGCTTAACACCAAGGGTAACACAATCACTAACACAGCTTTAATCTCCACATTAATTGAGGCATCCCATTTACCTTGTGAATTAGGAGTCATTCATTGCAGATCCCACCAGAGGGACGATTCCCCAATCACTCGCTTGAATTGTAAGGCTGACCTCGCTGCACGCACTGCGGCACGGCACCCACAGACACAAAACCAACTTCCCATTCTTCCATACGGCTCCCAAGGTTCACAGATACCCTCTCAGCCTCAACCGCCTAATGATGATAAATCCTCTCTGTTTCACTTGCTACGTGTTTCACTCTAGCCCTCAAGCTTTCCTCCTCATGCACAATCTGCCAGCGTACCAATCCTAACACCCCTCTCAAACCTGGGCCATACCCCTCCCACCAGGCCAGAGGTCTCACACCCACGGCCGACTGGCAAGTCGATTTTACGCACATGCCTTCTGTCCGGCGCCTCAAATACCTCTTGGTGTTTGTTGATACCTTTTCAGGATGGGGAGAGGCATTCCCAACATCCAATAAAAAGGCCTCCACCATAGCCCAGACTCTCCTTTCCCAAATCATCGCACGATTTGGGATGCCCACTTCCATTCAATCTGACAATGGATCTGAATTTACCACCCAGGTAATACAGAAACTCTCCCAGTCACTCTCTCTCCCCTGGCACTTACATTGCCCTTACCGACCTCAGGCATCCGGAAAGGTAGAGAGAACCAACAGAACCTTAAAGGACATACTAACTAAATTGTCTCTGGAATTACACCTTGATTGGGTCCGTCTTCTACCTCTTGCTCTACTCAAGACCAGAGCTCTCCCAAAAAAGCCCTCCAATCTTTTCCCTTTTGAAGTCATGTATGGTAGGCCCCTCCTACCCCTGGGGATCACAGCAACTGAAGGACCCATACCACCCACCATGGCCTTACCCTTGCTCTCCCACCTTCGCACCGAATTATGGAAGTACCAGGACTGGCTACTTCCAGATCCGTCACTTTCCAATAAGTATTCTACACTTCCCCGGAACCCAAAACCCCCCTAACCCCTAAGTGGGAAGGCCCATGTCCTGTCATTCTTTGCACTCCAACTGCTGCTAAACTTACCCTGCCAGGTAATCATGTTACTCCATGGATTCATATTTCCAGACTGAAGTCTTACACTCAGGATCCGCCCTCGGCCACTGAGAACTCCAATAACAAGCTGCAAAAGAACTTAACACACCATTCTTTTAAGTGTATCCCTCATCCTACTGACCCTTTCAAACTCCGCCTATCCCAGACCTCAGCCTTACCCACAATTCCGGAGACATGAACCTTCTCCTTGGCCTTCTCCCGTTCTTTTAATTTCACCCAGGGAGCTTTCAGGCCCCTCTGCTAGCTCCCCAGGGTCACCCATTTACACCTGGCAACAGATCATTTCTGAAACACTCATCTTTTTCTCTCTCTCCCGGAAATGTTTTTCTCTCATGCAACCGCTCCTGGTGGCCGTCCCCTTAAACGCTTCCCATCCTCAACCATTTATAACCACACCGTCGCCCCACCAGGCTCTTTTTCTGGTGCAATGGAACCCTCTCTACCTCCATTCTGCCCAATCTTACCTCTTTAGCTCAGGTCACCCTCCAAAACCGTAGAGCACTAGACCTCCTCACCACAGGAAAAGGAGGTACTTGCATCTTCTTTGGGGAAGAATGCTGTTATTACATCAATGAATCTGGTCTAGTAGAAACAAACATCATCAAACTCACTGACTTAGCTTCCAGCCTACAAACCACATCCAGTTCTAACCCCTTTTCTTCTTTTATCTTAAACCCTATCCTAACTTGGATTTGGCCCATTTGGGGACCTCTAATCATTATCCTCATAACCTGCCTTTTCTTGCCCTGCATCATTAGGTTTCTTCAAACCCAAGTGGGAAAAATCTCTAATCAGGCCTTTAACCAGCTTTTGCTTAGAAACTACCAGCTTCTAGGTACCGATGAACCCCCCACCTCATCTCGTGAGCACCTCAGCCGATGCTGAAGAGACACCACCTTACAGAGGAAACGCATTCCTACACGCCCTTGCCACCGAGGCCTGGCTGCTCCCTCCAGTCTCCAACTACGAACAATGGAACTGGTGCATATTCGACTTGTGGCTTCAAGGAACGTTTATGGACTTTTCCCCTTTTGAAATTACTTGTTTCTCCACCCTCCTTTGGGGTTTCATAATGGGTATTTATGTACCTTTCTCCCTTTGCCCCCCCACAACACCCCAGTTCAGCAGGAAGTAGCTCGATGACTTCAACACCCCCTTTCCTAAAACAAGAAAAAGGGAGGAATGTAAGAACCCAAATGCCCCAAGGGATCACACCCCGATCACATAAGTCCTTCTTGGCCACACCCCATCATGGCGCTGGTTGCCCTTCTCTTCTGTACTCTCCTTCCCGCTGGCACGAATCGCACACCAATCAGCTCACCCCAAGCCCCATGCAGTATGTTAAGTAGGGATTGTATTTTAAGCCAATCAGCCTTCCCTAAAAGCCCTATATGTGTGTGTGTGTGCCGCCTAATAAACGAGCTCTCTCCGGTGGATCGTCAATTGGTGTCGACTCGTCCTTTCATTCCCAAGAACTTTCCTCCTGCATTTTTCCTTCTCTCTTTTGCAACCTCCCCCACAATATTTTCTTTCTATTAGATCATTCTCACTTTCACATATACATTTGCATATCCCCTCCCTTTAAAAGGAAATCATCCTTCACCTATAGTCCTTTCCAGCTTCAGCCCTACTTCTCTGAAGAGAACTCTTTCTGTAAAGAGAATTCACAGCCAAACTTTAGACAGAGTTGTCTATAGTTGCTCACTTCACTTCCTCATCTCATGTTTTCTCATGAACTCACTTCATACTGATTTCCAACCTCAGCACTCCACTTAATGAGCTCTTCTCGAGGATGCTCATGACCTCCATGTTGACAAATCCAGTGGTGCCTTCTCAGTTCTTATCCTGATATCTCAGTGACGTAGGACTCATTGGATGCCTTCCTCTTTCTTAAGACATTTTTCTTATGCCATCAGATGGTAAAATGTACACACAACACCCTTATAGATCACTTGACCACCTCTTTTCAATCAAATTTACTATTTTTTTCTGCTTTAAACTTGACTCTAAATTTTGGGGTATTCCTCAGCTTGTACCTGCTACCCTACCTCCCATCTTCTCTATATAGTCTTTTTGTAGATGATATCATTTAGTCTCATGGCTTAAAATATCATACTGAACTTTTATATAAATCAACAGCCTTGGCCTATCCATGGAGCCCTCAACTGATATAATCAACTGACTTCTTGACATCTCCCATGGGAGTCCCATGGGCACACCAGACCTAGTTTTGCCCAAACCAAACTACTGAGTGTCCCATCCTCCCAAACCCACCACTGGCCCCATACTCTGTATCTATTTGGATAAACATTTAGTTCTTCAAGCTTAAAATCTGGAACTTATCATTGATTTTTTTTTTCTCTTGCCACCCAATCCAATCCAAGTTCTATTGATTCTATCTTCAGAACTTGCTGAAAACACAGCCAGGATCATCTCCATCATCAGATCCCTTGTCCATGGCCCTTGCCTGGCCTATATATTTGCACTAATCTTGTAAATAGCTTTCTCCTCCTCCTAATCCCCCTTCCCTAAAATCCATTGTTCAGACAGAAGCCGAATAATCTCTTTTGTTTTATTTTGTTTGTTTGTTTGGCAGCTGGTGGGTATGGGGATCTGAACTTAGGACCTTGGTGTTAGAAGGCTATGTACTAACCAAGTGAACTAACTGGACAAATAATCTTTTTAAAGGACATAGAAATTAGAATGTTATTTCAACACCCTCTAGGGGCTTTCATACTTCTAACTGAAGCTTACCAAACACCCCTGGATAAACCCTGTCTATCCTTCATACCTCATATATCCACCCTTATCTTATACACTGTGTTCAACCACACCGGTTTCTTTCAATTTCTTGAACATGTCAAGCTAATTGGCATCTCCGGAATTTTGCATTCTGTATTTCTTCTACCTAGAATGCTCTTTCTTTTAAGCTTCCCACACCAGGCTCTCTGAATATTCATATCTCAGCTTAAATATTACATTTTCAAAGAGGTTCTGCCTGACCCACAATTCAAAGTAGCTACCATAGGCAGAGCTTATCTCACTAGATACTTCTCTTGTTTATTTATCCATTCATTTATTTTCTATCCTAAATACCTTCTACACTAGTATATAAGCTCCAGAAGACTACCAAGTTCTTTCAGTGTTATATCTCTAGAGTAACACTGTTCAAAAGAAACAAAAGGTGAGTCACAAATGCCAGTCACATATGTGACTTACAATTTTCTAGTAGCCATGTTACCAAAAAAGTTTAAAAAGTGTGCAGGAATTAATTTTAATACTATATTTTATTTAACCCAATATGTGAAAAAGAATATTATTGCCACATGTAACCAAAATAAAAATTTTTAATGAGAAAGTTTACATCCCTTTTTTCATATTAAGTCTTCAAATATGTTAGGTCCATTTATTATAGCACATTTCAGGTCAAACTAGAAATATAGCAAAAGCTCAAGAGCCATATGTGGCAAGTGGATACTATGTTGGTCACCACTACTATAAAGTTTATGAGATGGCTTTCAAACAATAATTTCAAAGTTGTCAGACCCCAACTTACCACCAGCTGAGATTCTTTTGCTGTGGTTTCTTTCTGGCTTCCTGTGGAGGAACTCAGGCTCTAAGGGCTTGCCAAAAGACCAAATTACAATAAATTTAGTTTAGTGATCTTAATTGGCTTTATTTGCAATTCTAGAACCAAGCAACATCTCATTCTAAAGAACAGAATGAGTGGTTTGATGTGCTGAGCAAAGGAAGTTGATTTTATAGGTAGAGAAGGGCTGAACAAAGCAGAAACAAAGAAGGAAAAGCAGATTAGTCATTTTTAATTCACTGTTTTTGTAAAGCGGGAGCAGAGAAACAGAACAAAAGAAAAATATCTGATTGGTTGATGTCAAGTTACTTCAGATTACTTTCTTTGTTAGCATTAAAGCATAGGGAACTTCCTTATCATGTCAACTGAAACTGGCCTGTTTCAGAATTTGCCCATTATCTTTGCTTCCTAATTTCTAAGAAGGTCAGATAAACAGCTTAGTTTTGGTTTGGTGATGTGGAACTTTAGTATGATTGACTCCATTTTGCTTCCTGGTAGTATGGCTCAGTCCAAGTCCAGAAGCCTCACAACCAGGTGAGCCAGTGGTGTGATTCTCAGCCTGAGGTCTAAATCCTGAGAGCTGGGATTGCCCCTGGTGTATGAAGAAATCTATTACTAAAAATATTTTTGAAATTAGGTAATTCTGAATCTGAACAAAATTGAGTTGAATTTAACCCTTCCACTCCTCCCATCTACTGTTTTTCTTCCATGGGCTTCTTGAACATGACCACAAATGGCTGCCACTGCTCCAGACGTCACAGCCACATGACCTCTCATGGCGGAAGGATGAAGAAAGACAGAAAAAGTGACTTTGTTCTCATACTTCTCTCATATAAGGAAGAGAAATCACTTCCAGAATCTCTTCAGGACCTCTTTTATCTTTCATTGGCAGAACATGCCATCTCTAGATCAACCGTGGCCAAAATAAATAGATAAGTAGGGCATGTGGTGGCCCAAGAGTGTGGGAGCTGTGCTGGGGCCTCTGCCCAGTGATGACTGACTGGGCTTCACTTGTACAAGCACATTACCTCGCAACCAGATGGCAGGTGCCACCCATGAGGCATGAGGCATGAGGTGAGGAAACATAATGTGCAAAGGCCCAGAAGCCACAGGGAATACGGGATGGAGCCAGGGGAAGCCAAATCTAGCCACAACCAGGTAAAGAGCACACCAAAAGCATCATTTTCAAACGGGTAGCCCACCATAGCCACTGTAATTGCCACTGCTGCTGCAAAAATGGCTAGTATCTAGCCACTGTGCAGATGTCATGCCAGACTCTCAATTGCACTGACAAAAGAAGAGGCACCAGCAG
Source organism: Cynocephalus volans (assembly GCF_027409185.1). Taxonomy (NCBI): domain Eukaryota; kingdom Metazoa; phylum Chordata; class Mammalia; order Dermoptera; family Cynocephalidae; genus Cynocephalus; species Cynocephalus volans. The sequence continues at coordinate 4,091,826 of NC_084462.1, read as the reverse complement.
AACCAAAAAAAAAAAGAAAAAAAAAAAGAAGAGGTCCTTTCTCTCCACAAAGCACCCTCCAGAGTAATAGAAGGAGCATCTGCTTTATGATAATAGGAGAGGACTTGATCACAGCTGTCTCAGTCCTGGATAGATCATCTAGACAACAAATCAACAGAGGAGCAGTTAATCTATCAGATGGAGAGAGCAAATCTATGGTTATCGGAGGAGGGAGGGGGAGAGAAAGGAGGGGGGAGAGATTGGATAAGAGGCATAAAGAATAAGTATGATTTGTAATAATGACTATTCTAATAATTTTTTTTCAGCTGGCTAATATGGGAATCTGAACCCTTGAACTTGGTGTTATGGCATTGCACTTTACCACCTGAGCTAACCAACCAGCCTAAAATTTTTTTAAATGAAGAATTATTGTGGTATAACATATGTAGTCAAGTGCACAAACCTTCCATGGCATTGCACAGGTGCACACACTCATGTGCTGACCGCCTAGATTGAGATAGAGAGAAATGCCAGCTCCCCCGAGCCCCGTGCAGTCAGTTCCTCTTCTCCCCTTCCCCGGGTCCCTGTGGATCAGACTCTGTCACCAGAGAATCCTTTTCCCTGTTCTTGAGCATCATATAACCAGAATCATGCAGCGTTTAGTCCTTTGCATCTGGCTTCTTCCTCTGAACGTGATGTTGGTGCGCTTCACGCATGTGGATGTGTGTGGTTCCATGCATTCATTCATACTGTGCTGCAACATTCCATTGTAGGAACAGGCCACCAGCTGTTGTTCATGGGTCCTGTTATTGATGAGTTCTATGGTTTCTAGTTTGGAGCTGTTATGAATAGTGCTAATATGAGCTTTCTCGTATGTGTCTTTTGGTGATCGCATTTCTCTTTGGCATATGGTTGGAAGCGAGATTGTGGGGTCTGAGGCTGTGCACATGTCCAGCCTCAGGAAATACTGAGATTTCCACAGATTACTAGAACGTTGTATCAATGCACACTCCCTGCACACTCCCTGCAGCAGCGATTGGGAGTCCCGGTTGCCCCCATCCTCACCACACTCGGTTTTGTCCTTTTTATTTTGCCTCTTCTGATAGGTGTGTTTCAGAGGGCTGTTCATTTGAAGGTGACAGAGGTCAGGGGTCACTAGGGATGCTTAGGTCACAGGCTGTGCGGTGAGTGTGGCCACTCATGAAACCTTCTGTGAAGAATCAGTGGTTGCAGGGCTTTTAAGATCAGCTCTTGTCCAGTACAGGATCCTGATAGAATGTATAAAATCACCTGGAGTCTGTGAGAAACGCAGACTCTTGAGTCCCACCTCACACCCACACTATCAAGACCTCTGGTGATGGGGCCTAGCTCAGGATATTTCTGCAAGCCCCAGGGGACACCAGAGCAAACACATATGTGACAACCACTGTCCAGAGTTCTGTAACCTTGAACTTCGTGCTTAACCTGTCTGGCCACAGGTTCTTTGTGTGTAAAATGGGCACAGTAGCAGTACCTACTTCATAGGATGTTTTTGAAAATTAAATGAGCTCATATTTGCACTGTGCTTAAAACAGTCCTTGCCATCTAGCTAGCACTCAATAAAATTTGGCTGTGAAATTCTGCCTGGCCCAAGGGAGGTTGGCACCAATGTTGCCTGACACATGAGTTCCTATCATGGTTGGTTTTGTTGGAACCTGTGGAAAAGCTTCCACTGACTTCCAGGCAAATCTTCGAGGCTGGGGGTCTGGGGGAGGCAGACTGTCACTCCAGGACTTTCAGGGCAAGGGGCCCTCCTGGCACTTATCTCTGAGAAGTGGCCCCACAGCCAGGTCCCTCACTCTCAAGGAGCTTCCAGCACTGCCAATGATACCTTTCCCTGGTTTCACTTTCAGTTTCTTGGAAAGGGCATTCCATCCACACCCCAACCCCCTCCCCTCAGCCCCCACCCAGGCACTGCAGGCACCAGGCATCTCATGGCCAGTCCTAGGCTGGCAGATAAGAAATGGGCCTTGTATCATACACACCTGGGTGGGGCAGTCCCCCTCTGGGAGGCGCAAGATGACTTAGCACAGCAATGCCAATGGTCATAAAAGACTGGAAAGAAGCTGGGTGCTCAGCAGTGTGGAAGTGGAAAGGTGAATTACACTACGTCCGTACCATAACCCATGTTTCAGCTTGCATGTGCAAGTGTTAAAAGCAAGGGCCAGGTCTGCATGTAGAAAATGCTGCCATTCAGCTATTATCAACGAGACAGAAAGTAACAAATGCTGGCAAGGATGTGGAGAAAAGAGAACTCTCCTATGCTGTTGGTGGGACTGTAAATTAGTACAGCCATTGTGGCAAACAGTATGGAGTTTCCTTAGAGAACTAAAAATTAAACTACCTGTGACCCAGCAATCCCACTACTGGGAATATACCCAAAGGAAATGAAATCAAGATATCAAAGAGACACCTGCACTCGCGTGCTTATCGTAATGCTATTGACAATAGTCAAGAGATGGAGTCAACCTAAATGCCAATCACCAGATGAATCGATTAAAAAACTGTGGCATATATACACAATGAAATACTGTCATTTGCAGCAAAATGGATGGAACTGGAGACCATCATGTTAAGCGAAGCAAGTCAGGCACACAAAGACAAACAATGCATGACATCACTCATATGTGAAATCTAAAAAAAAAAGTGATTTTCATAGAAGTAAAGAGTAGAATAATCGTTGCAAGAGGCTGGGGGTAGGGAGGGGAGGGGGAGAAGTGGTGGACTAACTATGCTATCTACCCTAAGTGAATCATTGTGCAGTATATGCATGCATTGAAACAACATACTGTACCCCACAAATATGTGCAAATGAATGTCAAAATAAGTAAATAAGTAAATAATAGATAAGTAAATATAAATAAATAGTTTGCCCTAACTGGCTTAGGCCAATCATGATTGATCTCCTAGAATGGTGTCACATTGCCACCTGAATAAAATGGAATTTATTTATAAAAAATAAGGGGTGGTAAGTATTGTACAGGTACAGCCCCCTGAAGAGGTGCTGCCTTGCTGGATCCTGAAGATACAGAGATCAATCAGACATAAATGCTAACCCGGAAAAGCTGAGGATACGGATGGACAGATGAGAGGGTACAGTTCTTAGTCACAGTAGAGTGGGGGTATATTTAGTGATAGAGGATGCTGGTTCATTATGGGATCCCCAAAAGGAAAAACAATCTCAGACTGACAAGGTCTTGGGTCACTTCCTGGAGGAGATAACATCTAGGCTGAGTCTTGTAGCCTCACGTAAGATAAGGGAAAAAATGTTTTGGTTTTTTTTTCCCAGGTAGCAGTAAGTAAAAGTGCAGAGGAAAGGGGCCAAGAAATATAGCAAATTACCTTTTTTTTTGGAGCATAGGTTATGAAGCAGGGAGCAATAAGTGATGAGCCTGTAAAGGGTGGCAGGGACATCTCTTGGAGGGTCTTGAATGCTACAAGAAGGACTTGGAATTCTTAAGAAAATGAAAAATCATTTAAGTAGGAGAGAGATTTGTCAGTATGTGATCCAGAAAAATATTGTTCTAGAGTCCTGCAGGGGGATGGACTTGAGAATGTTCCCAATTGGAGGCAGGGATCTGAGAGTGAAAAACATTGCAACAGAGAAAGGTAAACTTGTTGAAGAGTTACCCAGGGGTGAAATAGTGTGATAGGGAGGAGGTGTGGTTTGGGAGAAGATTGTCCAGGCTTTGTAGACCAGCCTTGGAAACTGGATGGCTGTGGGACATAAGAAAGAATGAGGGCTCTTTATTAATCCCCCAATCATAAAGTTACTGTTGCTGCATCATAAACCACCTGCTATGGTCTGGATGTTTGTGTCCCATGCCTAGAGTCAGGCATGTTGAAATCCTAACCCCTAAGGTAATGGAAGTGAAAGGTGGGACCTTTGAGAGGTGATTAGGTAATGAGTCTCTGCCCTCATGAATAGGATTAGTGTCCTTTAACAGAGGCCTGAGGAAGCTTGTTTGTTCCTTGTACAATGTGAGGATACATATTAGATACTCTTTATGAGGAACAGGTCCTCACCAGATGCTGAATCTGCTGGCACCTGGATCTTGGGCTTTCTAACCTCCAGAACTGTAAGCAATACTTTCATGTTGCTTATGAATTGCCCAGACTAAGGTATTTTGTTATAGGAGCCCAAATAGACCAAGAGAAAAATTGGTACTGAAAAGTGGGAATGTTCCTATAACAAATACCTCAATATATGAAAGTGGATTTGGAACTGAGTAGTGAGCAGAGGCTGCAAATGTTTGGGGGTGTGTGCTGGATAAAGCCTGCATTGCTATGAATGGAGCATTAACAAATTCTGGGGAAGGCTCCAGAAAAGAGAGCTATAGGAAAAGCCTTAATATTCTTGGAGATTACCTAAGTGGTCATGATCAGAATATTGGTAGAAATATGTAAATAGAGGTTATTCGAATGAGGTCTCATATGGAAATAAGAAATGTTATTGGAAACTGGAGGAAAGGCCATCTTATAAAGTTGCAAAGAACTTGGCTGAATTGCATCTGTATCCTAGTGCTTTGTGGTGGGTACAACTTCTAAGTGATAAAATAGAATATTTGGTGGGGCAAATATCTAAGAAAAGTGTTGAGAATGCATCATGGTTTCTCTTGACTGTTTATGGTAAATTGCAAGAAGAGAGAAAGAAATTAAGTACAGCAATTATAATCAAAAGGGAAGCAGAACCTAAAGATTTGAAAAATGATCAGCCTGTTAAAGATGAGAAAATACGTTCAGGTGAGAATACCAAGGGTATGGCCAAGGGAACATTTGATAAGGAGATTAGAATGGATAGAAAGCAGCCAGATGCTATTCATGAAGGCAATTGAATAATGACTCTAAAGGCATTTCAATGATCTTCTGGGTCTGTCCTGCACATCACAGGCCCAGGATGCCAGGGCCTTGGGTACAGAATGATTGCAAGTCTCAGTTCCCCACATTCCAGTGCAGCACTTCTTGGCCACCCCAGCTGTGACTTAAGCAGGCTCAGATATGGCTCAGGCCACCCTCTGGAGGGCACAGGTGGTACGTTTATATGATGTCATCTCTACCAGTGTACAGAATGCATGAGCTGTGGGGCTGTGGCAGCCTCCACGCAGATTTTGAAGAGTGGAACGACCTAGAATCTTAGGCATGTGACCTAGGCAGAGGGCTGCCTCCAGGGTGGGGCTACCACAGACAGCCCCCACTAGAACAATGCCTAATAGAGCCCTGGGGGAGGGGTTGCTCCTGAGTAACCCAAGAACTGTAGAGACACCAGTGTGCCAGCTTGAAAGAGTTGCAGGCACCTGAATTCAATTTCTAAGAGCTGCTGTGTGGGCTATGCCCAGCAGAGCTGTGGGTATGGGGCCCAATCCCTGCACGAATGTGTCCAGAAGGTGAGACACGGAGTCAAAGAAGATTATTCTCAGGATTTAAGATTTAATGTTTGCCAAGATGAGTTTTGGAATAAGTTACCTGTTTCTTTCTTGGAATCAGTTACCCCTTTGTTCCTTCTTCCTATTTCTCTCTTTCAGAATGGAAATGTCTATTTTATGCCTGTCCCACCATTGTATTTTGGAAGCACATAACTTGTTTTTCACAAGCTTACAGATGGAGAGGATTTGCTTCAGGATGAGTCATACTTTGAGTCTCACTCATATCTGATTCAGATAATATTTAGTTGAGACTCTGGACTTATCCTTTTGAGTTGATGCTAAAACAAGTTAAGACTTCTGGGGCTACTGGGATGAAATAAATGTATTTTACATGAGAGAAGAACATGGATCATGGATTTTGGAGCGGAAGGGTAGAATGCTATGGTCTGAATACTTGTGTTCCCCCCAAATTTATGGCAAATTCCTAACCCCCTAGGTCATGGCATTAAGAGGAGGGACCTTGAGAGGTAATTAGGTCATGAAGGCTCTACCCTCATAAGTGGGATTAGTACCTGTATAAAAGAGGCCTAGAGGAGATACCTAGCCCCTTCCACCCCATTTACCATGTATGGATGCAGGAAGAAGGTAGACACTGAATTGCTAGACACTGAATTGCTGGTTTCTTGACCTTGGACTTCCCAACCTCCAGAACTGTGAGCAATACATTTATGCTGCTTGTAAATTACCTGGTCTAAGGTATTTTGTTAAAATATCCTGAAGAAACTAAGGCACTATCCCAAAACATAGTGATGTAAAACAACCATTTTATTATGCTCATGGAGTATGTGGGTGTGAAATTAGGATAAGGCACAGAGGAGAGGCTTGTCTCTGCCTCAAAGATTCTAAGGTTTGGGGAAGACTTGAAGGCTGGGGACTGGAGTCATGTGGAAACTTCTTTACTTACATTTCTGGTACATGAGTTGAAATGACTCAAATGCTGAACTAGGCTGGGACTACCAAGCAAAGAGCCTACACACTGCCTCTTCAGCATGGCAGTCTAAGGGAAGTCAAATTTCATTCAAGATGGCTGCCTTCCTTCAGAAGAAATGTACCAAGAGAACTAGCAGAAGCTTCATGGCCTTATCTGACATAGCCAAGAAAGTCATGTGGCATCATTTCTACCACATTCCACTTGTAAAAGTAGTCCCAACCTCATCCAGATTCAAGAGAAGAGGGCATAAACCTTACTACTCATTGGGAGAAATGTCAAAGAATTTTGTGGCCATTTTTGAAAAACTACCACACTGGGGTTGTTGGGTAGATTTGGAGGCCATCATTGAGATGGGAACCCATGAGGAGAAGCAGAATGTATTAGTTTGCTAAGGCTCCCATAACAAAATACCATAGACTGAATGACTTAATAATAGAAATTAGTTTTCTCAACAGTTCTAGAGGCTGGAAGTCCAAGATCAAGGTGTCAGCAGAGTTGATTTCTTTTGAGGCCTCTTTCTGTGGCTTGTAAAATGGTGATCTTCACCCTGTGTCTTCACATAATTGTTCCTCTGTGCTTGTTTGTCTTAATCTCCTCTTTTTATAGACACTAGTCATATTGGATTAGGGCCCTCCCTAATGGCCTCATTTTAAGTTAATTACCTTTTTAAGGTCCCTCTCTCTGAATACAGTCACACTCTGAGGTGTGGGGATTTAGGGCTTAAACATAAGAATTTGAGAATGGGACACTATCTATTTCCATAACACAGAGTTATGGGAGAAGGTGATGAAAGCAAATGCTGGATATTAGTTTGAAGAGACCAATGAACCCCAGATGATGTGTCTGGAGCTCAAGAGAAGAGACTGAGCTGGAGACAGAGATTTGGGGATTGTTGTCTGAGGCATGGTTGAAGCGTTAAGCATGGATAGGTTTACCTAGAGAGCATGTAAAATAGGAGATAAAGAGATTTTATTCTAATTACCAGAATATAAATAATGTGTTGCACAAGAATTTAAGCTATGTGCTTTGCATCAGTTATCTTATTTGTTCTGCTACAAAGAGACTTTTGTAAAAGTTCTCAATTCACAGATAATGTTACTGAGACTCAGTGCAGTTAAATTAAGGGTCAAATCCAGCCCACCACCTGTTTTATTTGGCCTGTGAGCCAAGAATTGTTTTCACATTGTTCACTGGCTGAAGAAAATCAAAAGAAGAATATTTTGTGACATCTAGAAATTACACAAAATCCAATTGCAGTTGTCCTTAAATAAAGTTTTATTGGCTCACAGTCGTGCTTACCATTTACATATTGTCTACGGCTATACTTGTGCTATGACGGCAGAATTGAGTAGCCGTGCTGAAAACCCTATGGCCTGCCAAACATAAAATATTTACTATTTGGCCCTTTAGATAAAATGGTTGTGGACCGCTGGGTGAAATGGCTTGTCCAATCACAGAAATAGTGAACAATAGGCCTGGGATTCCAGACTAGGCAATCTAGCTTCACTGTCTCAGGTCCCATGATATACTAGAGCCTTTGCTGCTCAAAGAGACCATATCAGATGTTTCAACTATTAAAAAGTCAAAGATTTTTGCAGTACAGGCAGAAATTTCCCCCACCCAGGTTATCCCAATACTACTTCCACTTCAGCTTTACACATTAGCAATGGAGCCACACAAGAGTGGAAGTCCATTTTGATACTTTTCCTCTTTTCTTCACCCTGGCCGCTTTGGGCCACACACACCTGCCTCCATTTATTTTTGCAAATTCTGGTGTGTTAATTACAGGCCATTTGGTAGCAAGGAATGAAACCTGCTTATCCTTTAGGGATGAGGACTTACGTACCGGGGCATTCCAAGAAGTCCAGTTTCAGGATGAACAGCCAGACTTTAAGTGACTTGGGTATTTGTCTGGCAGTTACTCTCTGTGGGGTCCCTTGTTTCTTGTTTCATCTCAGCACCTGAGCCCTTCTTCTCTATGCATGATGGTGGCCTCTGCCATTCCCTTTATTTTGATTCCTTCACAAAATTTTGGCTTCCTTGTAACTCTTATTCACACTCACACTTTTTACTCTTCCTCTCTTTGGGATTTTCTAAAATGCAGCTGTTATGTATAAGAATAAAAAATTTTTATGTAATACAAATCTGAACATATCCCACTTTTGATTAAAAATATTCAGTGACTTCTCATTTTGTCCCCATCCTCTTGGCTTGGAATGCTGCTGTGTGAAGTCGGGAGCAAGGGCAGTTATCTTGCAGCCATGATGTGGAAATCCCCAGTAAGAAAGTCACCATATTGGAGATGATAAAGTGGAAGAATTAAAATAAACATGTTTCTTAATGATGATATTATTGAGACAGAACCTACACTCGTACCACCCATGTCCAATATTCTTGCAAAGTAAGCTATAAATGTCGTGTTTGGCCTAAGCCATTGTTAGGTGTAATTGTAAATTGAAAATTTCTTACAATTGAAACAACCTAACTGCAATGTCTTAAAAATAAAGTTTTTAGGATGACTGTCCTCCCCGCTGTCTCTGTCACTGACTTTCCATTGTGTGATACTGATAATTTCAGAAAGACAGTCTTTTGTTTGAAATAGACGCCTATAAATGAGCTTTCACAGGAGCAGAGTATTATGGGATTAATCTTTGCAGAGGTGGGTGTGTGAGGAGTGCTCTGTCCTATTCACCTGTCTCAACTTCTCTGCTGCCTTCATATACATATTTCTTCATACGTAAGAAATGGCTCCCTGGGGGCTGGGAAGCTTGACAAAGGCACACGCAGTAGAATGATGGGAACGTAACTCTTTCGAGTGAGTTTTAGAGACATGCAAGGTAAAGAAGTGAATACAGCAAACTATGCAACTCTTTTTTTTTTTTTAAGGTCAATTGATTTCTTTATTTAATTTATTTATTTATATTGGTTATGAACATTCATGGGGTACAAAGCAAATTGTCACCACTCATGCCTAAGATGTGATGGCCAGATCCATACTGACAGCATGCCCATTACCACAAATTGTGATCATACCCTGTGTCCCCCACCCATTTATCCCCCCATTATCCACAATGTCCTTCCCCATCCCCCTTTCCCCACTCCGCTTTGTATCCCTAGGTATGTTCTCTCCCTCTGCAAGTCCTACACACCATTCTGGTCTTTCTTTCCTTCCTTCTTTCTCGCTTCGCTCCCATTTATGAGTGAGTACATGTGGTATTTATTCCTCTGTGCTTTGCTTATTTCACTCAACATAAGTTTCTCCAAGCTCATCCACGTTGTTGCAAATGGGAGAATTTCTTTCTTTTTTATGGCAGAGTTGTATTCCATGGTGTATATATACCACAGTTTCCTTATCCAATCATACATCGATGGACATTAGGTTGGTTCCATATTTTGGCTATTGTAAACAGAGCTGCAATGAACATGGGAGTGCAGGTATCCCTTTGACATGATGATTTCCATTCCTCTGGGTATATACTCAGAAGTGTGATTGCTGGATCATATGGAAGATCTATCTGTAGTTGTTTGAGAAACCTCCATACTGTTTTCCATAGTGGTTGTAGTAATTTACACTGCCACCAACAGTGCCTTCTCTCCACATCCTCACCAGCATTTGTTTTTCTTTGTCTTTTTGATAATAGCCAGTCTAACTGGGGAGAGATGAAGAAGAATGGAAAGATGGCAAGTGAACAACCTAACACTTCACCTTAAAGAACTAGAAGAACAAGAACAATTGAAATCCAAGTTAGCAGACAGAAAGAAGTCATTAAGATCAGAGCAGAACTTAGCTATTGTAAACACTGCTGCAATGAGCATTGGAGAACAGGTATACCTTCAACTTGATGATTTCCATTCCTCTGGGTATATTCCCAGCAGAGGGATAGCTGGGTCATATGGTAGATCTATCTGCAGTTGCTTGAGGAGACTCTAGGCCATTATCCATAAAGGCTGCACCATTTTGCAGTCCCACAAACAATAAGGAGAGTTCCTTTTTCTCCACAACCTCTCAGCATTTCTCATTCACAGTCTTTTGGATATTAGTCATCCTGACTGGGTGAGATGGTATCTCAGTGTAGTTTTGATTTGCATTTCCTGAATGCTGAGTGATGTTGAGCATTTTTGTATGTGTCTGTTGGCCATTTGTATATCTTCCTTTGAGAAATGCCTATTTAGCTCTTTTGCCCACTTTTTAATTGGGTTACTTGTTTTTTGTTGTTGTTGTTGTAAAGTTGTTTCAGTTCCTTGTATATTCTGGATCCTTTGTCAGATGTATATTTTGCAAATATTTTCTCCCACTCTGTTGGTTATTCTTTAACTCTGTTAATTGTTTATTTCACTGTGCAAAAGCTTTTTAGTTTGATATAATCCCATTTGTTTATTTTTCCTTTAGTTGCCCGTGTTTTGGGGTCATATTCATGAAATCTGTACCCAGTCCTACTTCTTGAAGTGTTTCTATGTTTTCTTTTTTCTTTTTTTTTCTTAATGTTATTTTGTTGATATACAATGTGGTTGATTATTGTGGCCCATTACCGAAACCTCCCTCCCTCCTCCTTCTCCACCCTCCCTCCCAACAATGTCTTTTCTGTTTGCTTGTCGTATCAACTTCAAGTAATTGTAGTTGTTATGTCTTCTCCCCCCCCCCCGGTTTGTGTGTGTGTGTGTGTGTGTGTGTGTGTGAATTTATTTATTTATTTTTAGCTCCCACCAATAAGTGAGAACATGTGGTATTTCTCTTTTTGTGCCTGACTTGTTTCACTTAATATAATTCTCTCAAGGTCCATCCATGTTATTGCAAATGGCAGTATTTCATTCGTTTTTATAGCTGAGTAGTATTCCATTGTGTAGATATACCAAAATTTCCGTATCCACTCATCCGATGATGGACATTTGGGCTGGTTCAAACTCTTGGCTATTGTAAAGAGTGCTGCGATGAACATTGGGGAACAGGTATACCTTCGACTTGATGATTTCCATTCCTCTGGGTATATTCCCAGCAGTGGGATAGCTGGGTCATATGGCAGATCTATCTGCAATTGTTTGAGGAACCTCCATACCATTTTCCATAGAGGCTGCACCATTTTGCAGTCCCACCAACAATGTATGAGAGTTCCTTTTTCTCCACAACCTCGCCAGCATTTATCGTTCAGAGTATTTTGGATTTTAGCCATCCTAACTGGGGTGAGATGGTATCTCAGTGTAGTTTTGATTTGCATTTCCCGGATGCTGAGTGATGTTGAGCATTTTTTCATATGTCTGTTGGCCATTTGGATATCTTCATGAGAGAAATGCCTACTTAGCTCTTTTGCCCATTTTTTAATTGGGTTGCTTGTTTTTTTCTTGTAAAGTTGTTTCAGTTCCTTGTATATTCTGAATATTAATCCTTTGACAGATGTATATTTTGCAAATATTTTCTCCCACTCTGATGGTTGTCTTTTAACTCTGTTAATTGTTTCTTTTGCTGTGCAGAAGCTCTTTAGTTTGATATATTCACATTTGTTTATTTTTCCTTTGGTTGCCCATGCTTTTGGGGTCGTATTCATGAAGTGTCTGTCCAGTCCTATTTCCTGAAGTGTCTCTCCTATGTTTTCTTTAAGAAGTTTTATTGTTTCAGGGTTTACATTTAATTCTTTAATCCATTTTTAGTTGACTTTAGTGTATGGTGAAAGGTATGGGTCTAGTTTCATTCTCCTACATATTGATATCCAGTTCTCCCAGCACCATTTGCTAAAGAGGCAGTCTCTTCCCCAGTGTATAGGCTTGGTGCCTTTGTCAAAGATCAGATGGCTATAGGTGTGTGGGTTGATATCTGGATTCTCTATTCTATTCCATTGATCAGTGTGTCTCTTTTTATGCCAGTACCAATTGTTTTCATTATTATAGCTTTGTAGTATAGCTTAAAGTCAGGTAGTGTTATGCCTCCAGCTTTATTTTTGTTGCTCAGCATTGCTTTGGCTATGCGTGGTCTTTTGTTATTCCATATAAATGTCTGGATAGTTCTTTCCATTTCTGAGAAAAATGTCTTTGGAATTTTGATGGGGATTGCATTAAATTTGTATATCACTTTGGGTAGTATGGACATTTTCACTATGTTGATTCTTCCAATCCAAGAGCATGGGATATCTTTCCATCTTCTTGTATACTCTCTAATATCTCTGAGCAGTGGTTTGTAGTTCTCATTATAGAGATTTTTCACCTCCTTGGTTAAATCAATTCCTAATTTTTTTCTTTTTTTGGTGGCTATTGTAAATGGGCAGGCTTTCTTGATTTCTCTTTCTGCATGTTCACTATTGGAGAATAGAAATGCTACTGACTTTTGTGTGTTGATTTTGTATCCTTCTACTGTGCTGAAGTCATTTATCACCTCCAAGAGTTTTTTTGTAGAGGCTTTAGGCTGTTCGATATATAGGATCATGTCATCTGCAAACAGGGACGGTTTGACTTCATCTTTTCCAATCTGGATGCCTTTTATTTCCTTCTCTTCTCTGATTGCTCTGGCTTGTACTTCCAACACTATGTTGAATAGGAGTGGTGAGAGTGGGCATCCTTGTCTAGTTCCTGTTCTTAAAGGAAAAGCTTTCAGCTTGTCCCCATTCAGGATGATATTGGTAGTGGGTTTATCATATATGGGTTTAATTATGTTGAGATACTTTCCATCTCTACCTAACTTAGAGGGTCTTTGTCATGAATGAGTGTTGAATTTTATCAAATGCTTTTTCAGCATCTATAGAGATGATCATATGGTCCTTGTGTTTGATTTTATTAATATGGTGTATTACATTTATTGATTTGCATATGTTGAACCAACCTTGCATCCCGGGGATGAATCCCACTTGATCGTGGTGAATAATTTTACGTATGTGTTGCTGTATTCTGTTTACTAGTATTTTAGTGAGGATTTTTGCATCTATATTCATCAAGGATATCGGCCTGTAGTTTTCTTTTTTGGTTATATCTTTACCTGGTTTTGGTATCAGGATGATATTTGCTTCATAGAATGAGTTTGGGAGACTTGCGTCTGTTTCAATCTTTTGGAATAGTTTATAAAGTATCGGTGTCAATTCCTCTTTGAATGTTTGGTAAAATTCTGCTGTGAATCCATCTGGTCCTGGGCTTTTCTTTGTTGGGAGCCTTCTGATAACAACTTCAATCTCCTTTATTGTTATTGGTCTGTTCAGATTTTCTACATCTTCATGGCTCACTTTTGGGAGCTTGTGTGTGTCCAGAAATTTATCCATTTCCTCCAGATTTTCAAACTTGTTGGCGTATAGTTGTTTATAGTAGTCTCGAATGATTCCTTGTATTTCAGATGAATCAGTTGTAATATAACCTTTTTCATTTCTGATTTTTGTTATTTGAATCTTCTCTCTTCTTTTTTTTTGTTAGCCATGCTAATGGTTTGTCAATTTTATTTATCTTTTCAAAAAACCAACTTTTTGATTCATTGATCTTTCGTATTGTTTTTTGGGTTTCAATTTCATTAAGTTCTGCTCTGATCGTAATGTTTTCTTTCCATCTCCTAACTTTAGGTTTGGATTGTTCTTGTTTTTCTGGATCTTTAAGGTGAAGTGTTAGGTTGTTCACTTGCCATCTTTCCATTCTTCTGAGGTGAGCATTTAATGCAATAAATTTCCCCCTTAATACTGCTTTTGCAGTATCCCACAGGTTTTGGTATGATGTATCATTAGTTTCATTAGTTAGAATGCTGTTTAATTTCCATGTGTTAGTATAGTTTCCAGAATTTCGTTTGTCATTAATTTCTAGTTTTAATCCATTATGGCCTGAGAAAATACATGGGATAATTCCAAATTTTTTGAATTTGTTGAGACTTGATTTGTGACCTAATATGTGATCTATCCTGGAGAATGATCCATGTGCTGATGAGAAGAATGAATATTCTGAGGTTGTTGGGTGGAATGTTCTGTAGATATCTGCCAAGTCCAATTGGTCCAGAGTATTTTTTAGATCTTGTGTTTCTCTGCTGATTCTTTGCCTAGATGATCTGTCCAATATTGACAGTGGGGTGTTCAGGTCCCCTGCTATTATGGTATTAGTGTCTATTTCCTTCTTTAGGTCTAATAGAGTTTGTTTTATCAATCTGGCTGCTCCAACATTGGGTGCCTACATATTTATGATTGTTATGTCTTCTTGATGGATCAGTCCTTCTTTCATTATGTAGTGTCCCTTGTTGTCTCTTTTTATGGATTTTAGTTTAAAGTCTACTTTGTCAGATATAAGAATAGCTATTCCAGCTCGTTTTTCTTTTCTGTTTGCATGGTAAATCTTTTTCCATCCCTTCACTCTAAGTGTATATGAGTCTTTATGGGTGAGGTGGGTCTCTTGAAGGCAGCATATAGTAGGGTCCTCCTTTTTAATCCAGTCAGCCAGTCTGTGTCTTTTGACTGTGGAATTTAAGCCTTTTACATTAAGAGTTGTTATTGAAAGGTGTTGATTTATTCCTAGCATTTTTTTGATTGTTGTTTGGTAGTCTTAGGTGTCTTTTTTTCCTTGCTTTCTGATTTACTGTTTGTTTTCTGTGTTTGTTGGTTCCTTAGGTTGTAGATAGCCTTTTTGTTTGTTTGTTTTCTCTTCATGTATGACATTTTTATTATACTAGTGGGTTTTGATTTTTCTTGGGTTTTTATGTTAGTGGTAGTTATTTTTCAGGAACCAAGCCCAGTACTCCCTTGAGAATTTCTTGTAAGGGTGGTCGTCTGGTGGTGAACTCCTGCAGTTTTTGTTTGTCTGAGAAATATACTATTTGCCCTTCATTTTGGAAGGATAGCCTTGCAGGGTAGAGTATTTTTGGCTCACAACCTCTGTCTTTTAGTATTTTGAATATATCATCCCATTCCTTCCTGGCTTTTAGGGTTTGTGATGAAAAGTCTGATGTTAGCCTGATTGGGGCTCCCTTATAGGTGATTTGATGCTTCTCTCTTGCAGCTTTTAAGATTCTCTCTTTGTCTTTGAGTTTTGCCAATTTGACTACAACATGTCTTGGAGAAGGCCTTTTTGGGTTGAATACATTTGGAGATTGTTGAGCTTCCTGGATCTGAAGATCTGTGATTTTTCCTATACCTGGGAAATTTTCTGCCACTATTTTGTTGAATATGTTTTCAATGCAATCTCCGTTTTCCTCCCCTTCTGTAATACCCATGACTCAGATATTTGAGTGCTTAAGGTTATCTGATATCTCTCTCAGATTTTCTTCAATGCCTTTTATTCTTTTTTCTTTTTTTTGTCTGCTTGTGTTATTTCAAACAGCCCATCTTCAAGTTCAGAGGTTCTCTCTTCAACTCCCACAAGCCTGTTGGTTAAGCTCTCCGTTGTGTTTTTTATTTCGCTGAATAACTTCTTCAGTTCAGCAAGTTCTGCTACATTTTTTTTCAGGGCATTGATTTCCTTGTACATTTCCTCTTTCAGGCCCTGTATACTTTTCCTCCTTTCATCATGATGTCTAGCTGAGTTTTCTTGTATCTCATTCAGTTTCCTTAGAATTATCACTCGAAATTCCTTGTCAGTCATTTCAAAGGCTTCTTGTTCTATAGGATCTATAGCTTGAGAGTTATTATCCTTTGGTGGTGTACTTTCTTGATTTTTCATATTTCTGGTATCTTTTCTTTGATGTTTATTCATTGTGGCAAGGGGTTTCACAGTCCACATGTTTGACAGTATTGACTGACTAAGATGTTCCTGTGTTTGCCAATTTGGTATCGCTACCTCAGTGACTCCCTGTTCCGTGCGTTCTGGTCCAGGCTGCTTGGATGCGCCGAGGCACCGCAGAGCGTGTGGTCTCTGCAGAGCTTCCCCTTCCCCTACAGGATGTCTCCCTGCTCTGTGCACGCTAGGCCGGGCTTGGGATGGAGCCCAGTGATGGTGATGAAGCCTACCTGCTCCTGGATTGTGCGGCAGCAGTGTGGACTCTGTGGAGTTCCCGCCTTCCCTGCCAGACTTCTCCCCACTCTGTGTGCACTGGGCTGGGCTGTGAATGAAGCTGGGTGGCAGCAGCAAAGCCTACCTGTTGGATGAAAGAATGTCAGCCCCACAGGGTGTGTGGTCTCTGTGGAACTTCTGCCTCTCCTGCTGGATGTCTCCCTGTCTCGGCCGTGGGTTGATTCACTTCCTGCTCCAGGTAGGGGAGGGTGGGGGTGGGGGTCAGAAGCCGTGGTCACCACTGCAGCCCGGGGTGACACATGGCAGCTCAGGACTCCATGTTTCCACCTCTCGTTTCTATGTTTTCTTTAAGAAGTTTTATTGTTTCATGGTGTATATTTAATTCTTTAATCCATTTTGAGTTGATTGTAGTATATGGTGAGAGGCATGGGTCTAGTTTCATTCTCCTGCATATGGATATCCAGGTATCCCAGCATCATTTGCTGAAGAGGCAGTCTCTTCCTCATTGTATAGGCTTTGTACCTTTGTCAAAGATCAGATGGCTGAAGGTGTTTGAGTTGATTTCTGGATTCTCTATTCTGTTCCATTGATCAGTGTATCTGCTTTTATGCCAGCCCAAATGTCCATCATCAGATGAGTGGATACGGAAAATGTGGTATAATGACACAATGGAATACTACTCTGCTATTAAAAAGAATGAAATACTGCCATTTCCAACAACATGGATAGACCTAGAGAGAATTATACTAAGTGAAACAAGTCAGGCACAGAAAGAGAATTATCACATGTTCTCACTTATTTGTGGGAGCTAAAAATAAATAAATAAATACACAAATAACCTGTTAGGGGAGGAAAGAAGACACAACAATTACAATTCCTTGAAGTTGATATGATAAGAGAACAAAAAGGAGGTTGTTTTGAGGGAGAGGGAAAAGGAGCAGGGAGGGAGGTTTCATAATGGGCCACAATAATCAACCATATTGTATATTGACACACACACAAAAAGATCAGAGCAGAACTTAATAAAATTGAAACCCAAAAAAGGATACAACAGATCAATGAATCAAATAGTTGGTTTTTTGAAAAGATAAAGAAAATGACAACCACTAGCATGGCTAACTAAAAAAAGAGAGAAGACCCAAGTAACAAAAGTTAGAAATGACAATGGAATACTACTCAGCTATAAAAACGAATGAAATACTGCCATTTGCAACAACATGGATGGACCTTGAGAGAATTATATTAAGTGAAACAAGTCAGGCACAGAAAGAGAAATACCACATGTTCTCACTTATTGGTGGGAGCTAAAAATTAATATATAAATTCACACACACACACACACACACACAGACACACACACACACACACACACGCACACAAACCGGGGGGGGGGAAGAAGATATAACAACCACAATTATTTGAAGTTGATATGACAAGCAAACAGAAAGGACATTGTTGGGGGGGAGGGGGGAGGGAGAAGGGAGGGAGGTTTTGGTGATGGGGAGCAATAATCAGCCACAATGTATATCGAGAAAATAAAATTAAAAAAAAAAAAAATAAATAAATAAATAAATAAATAAATAAATAAATAAAAGAAAAAGGTGATATTACAACGATACCTCTGAAATACAAGGAATCAGTAGAGACCACTGTGAACAACTATATGCCAACAAATTTGAAAATCTGGAGAAAATGGATAAAGTTCTGGACACACACATACTGCCAAAACAGCCAAGAGGATGTAGAAAATCTGAACAGACTAATAACAATAAAAGAGATTGAAGCTGTTATCAGAAGGCTCCCAACAAAGAAAAGCACAAGACCAGATGGATTCACAGCAGAATTCTACCAAACATTCAAAGAGGAATTGACACCAATTTTCTACAAACTACTCCAAAAAATTGAAACAGAGGCAATTCTACCAAACTCATTCTATGAAGCAAATATCACACTAGTACCAAAACCAGGTAAATATACAACTAAATAAGAAAACTACAGGCCAATATCCTTGATGACTATAGACATGGAAATCCTCACTAAAATACTAGCTAACAGAATGTAGCAACACATATGCAAAATTATACATCATGATCAAGTAGGATTCATCCCAGGGATGTAAGGTTGGTTCAACATATGCAAATTAATAAATGTGATACACCATATCAATAAAATCAAACACAAGGACCATATGATCATCTCTATAGATGCTGAAAAAGCATTTGATAAAATTCAACACTCATTCAGGATAAAGACTTTCTACAAATTAGATATAGATGGAAAGTATCTCAACATAATTAAAGCCATATATGATAAATGCACTGCCAATAGCATCCTGAATGGGGAAAAACTGAGTGCTTTCCCTTTATGAACAGGAACTAGACAAGGATGCCCACTCTCCACCCTCTTATTCAACATAGTGTTGGAAGTACTAGCCAGAGCAATCAGAGAGAAGAAGGAAATAAAAGGCATCCAGATTGGAAAAGATGATGTCAAACTGTCCCTGTATGCAGCTGACATGATCCTATATATCGAACAGCCTAAAGCCTGTACAAAAAACTCTTGGAGTGGGTAAATGATTTCAGAAAAGTTGCATGATACAAAATCAACAAATGAACATCAGTAGTATTTCTATTCTCCAATAGTGAGCATGCAGAAAAAGAAATCAAGAAAGCTAGCCCATTTACAATAGCCACCAAAAAAAATAAAATACTTAGGAATAGAGTTAACCAAGGTTGTGAAAAATCTCTATAATGAGACCTGCAAACCACTGTTGAGAGAAATTGAAGAGGATGCAAGAAGATGGAAGGATATCCCATGTTCTTGATCAGAAGAATTAACAAAAATGTCGATATTACCAAAAGTCATCTACTGATTCAAGGCAATTCACATCAAAGTTCCAATGACATTTTTCTCAGAGATGGAAAAAAGTATCCAGGCATTTATACGGAATAACAAAAGACCACGAATATCCAAAGCAATCTTGAGCAAAAATAATAAAGCTGGAGGCATAACACTACCTCACTTTAAACTATACTACAAAGCTATAATAACCAAAATGGCATGGTACTGGCAGCAAAACAGACATACAGATCAATGGAATAAAATAGAGAACCCAGAAATCAACCCACACACCTAAAGCCACCTGATCTTTGACAAAGGTACCAAGTCTACACACAGGGGCAGAGACTGCCTCTTCAGCAAATGGTGCTGGGACAACTGGATTTTCATACACAGGAGAAGTAAAACTAGACCCGTACCTCTCACCATATACCAAAATCAATTCAAAATGGATTAAAGAATTAAATGTACATCCTGAAACAATAAAACTCCTTAAAGAAAACATAGGGGAAACCCTCCAGGAAGTAGCAGTGGGTACAGATTTCATGAATGTAACCCCAGAAGCACAGGCAACTAAAGGAAAAATTTAAAAATGGAATTATATCAAACTAAAAAGCTTCTGTACAGTAAAAGAAACAATCAACAGAATGAAAGAGAACCAACAGAGTGGGAGGAAATATTTGTGAAATATACATCTGACAAAGGATTAATATCCAGAATATACAAGGAACTCAAACAACTTTACAGCAGAAGAACAAATAACCCAATTATAAAATTGGGAAAGAAGTTGAATAGGCTATTATCAAAGGAAGATACATGGATGGCCAACAGACCCATGAAAAATTGCTTAATATAACTCAGCATCTGGGAAATGCAAATCAAAACTACACTGAGATACCACCTCACTCAGTCAGGATGGTTAACATCCATAAGACTGAGAATGGTAAATGCTGAAGAGGTTGTGGAAAAACGGAACTCTCACACACTGTTGTTGGGACTGCAAAATGGTGTAGCTTTTATCAAAATTGGCATGGAGGTTCCTCAAACAATTACAGATAGATTAACCATATGATCCAGCTATTCCACTGCTGGGAATATATCCAGAGGAATGGAAATCATCGTGCTGTTTTTTTTTTTTTTGTCTTTTTCGTGACCGGCACTTAGCCAGTGAGAGCACTGGCCATTCCCATATAGGATCCGAACCTGCGGCGGGAGCGTCGCTGCGCTCCCAGTGCCGCACTCTCCCAAGTGCGCCACGGGCTCGGCCCAATCATGGTGCTGAAGGGATATCTGTACTCCAATGTTTATTGCAGTACTTTTAGTAATAGCCAAGAGTTGGAACCAGCCCATATGTCCATCATCAGATGAATGGATAAAGAAACCATGGTATATCTACACAATGGAGTTCTACTCTGCTATTATAAAGAATGAAATACTGCCACTTGCAATGACATGGATGGACTTAGAGAAAACCAGTCAGGCACAGAACGAGAAATACCACATGTTCTCACTTATTTGTGGGAGCTAAAAATAAATAAATAAATAAATACACAAAATGGGGGAGGGGGGAAGAAGACACAACAATCACAGCAATTCCTCCAACTTGTTAAGACAAGTGAGCAGGTATGATGTGTGGGGGGAGAGGGAGGGTGAAATTGGAAAGAGTAAAAGGTCACAAAAATCAACTACAATGTTTATTGAGAAGTTAAAATAAAACAATAATTATAATAAAAGAAAAACAGGAAGAGAAGAACATCAAGTCACATATAAGGGAATTTCCATCAGACTACCAGCAAATTTCTCAGCAGAAACCTGACAGAGAATGGATGATGTATTCTAAGGTCCAAAAGAAAAAAACTGCCAGCCATGAATGCTATACTTAGCAAATCTATCCTTCAGAAATGAAGGAGTAATAAAGTCACTCCCCAAATGATAAAGCTGAGGAAATTCATCACCACCAAACTGATCCTACAAGAAACCTTAAGGAAGGACTAGATCTGGAAGCAAAAAGATGTTTACTACCATTATGAAATCATGTGAAAGAATAAAATTCACTGGTGGAGAAGACAAGCAAATGAGAAAGAAAAAACATTATATCTTATCACTACAGAAGACAACCAAACTGAAAAGGCAAACAATAAAAGAGGAAGAAAGGAACAAAGGACATACAAAACCACAATGAAACAATTAAGAAAATGGATAACAATGTTGAATGTAAATAAATTCTCCATTAAATTCAATTAATTAATTAATTATTTTTAAAAAGATGACCAGTAAGGGGATCTTAACCCTTGACTTGGTGTTGTCAGCACCATGCTCTCCAAAGTGGGCAAACTGGCTATCACTATATAGGGATCCAAACCCTTGGCTTTGGTGATATCAGCATCACACTCTCCCACGTGAGCCATGGGCTGGTCCTACATTCTCTATTTTAAAGATATTGACTGGCTGAAAAAATTAAGAAGCAATTTCAATTATATGCTTGGTATAAGAATCTCACTTCATCTATACAGACATATATAGACTAAAAGTGAAGGGATGGGAAAGGTATTCCACACAAATGGAAAAAATATGAGCATTAGTAGCTATATTTATATAGGATAAGGTAGACTTTAAAAAATTTTAAAAGAGACAAAGAAGGTCATATAATGAGAACAAATCAATTCCAACAGCATTGTAAAAATATATGTACCAAACATCAGAGCATCCAAATATTTAAAGCAAATATTGTTAGATTTATAGGGAGAGATTCCAATGCAATAATAGTTTGGAGACTTCATACCTCACTGTTAGCATTGGACAAATCATTTAGAGAGAAAATCAACAAAGAAACATCAGATTTAAACTGTACTATATACCAAACGGACCTAACAGACACTTACAAAGCATTTTCTCTAAAAGCTGCAGAACACACATTCTTCCATCAGCACATGAAACATTCTCCAGGATACAAAGTACTGTTGGGTCACAAAACAAAAAATGAAAAAAAAAATTACATCAGGTATCTTTCCTGACCACAGTAGAACAAAACTAGAAATCAATAGCAGTAGGAGGATGTTTCTGTATTTGATAGGCCCTGAGAATCTAAAGCCATCAGTTCTGGGGAAGCCAGCAGTGCAGAATGATGACCATTCTTAGCCATCAGACTGTTCACATTCCAGAAAATGTCAACATTACTCTGAAGGGATGCACAGTGATGGAGTTTGGATGTGTTGTCCCCTCCAAAAGTCATGTGGAAATTTGATCCCCATTGTGGCAGTGTTGGAAACTGAGTCATGGGGGTGGACCCCTCATGAATGGATTAGTGCTCTTCCTGGGTGAGGGGGAGTAATGAGTGAGTTCTTGCTCTATTAGTTCCCACAAGAGCTGGTTGTTTATAGGACCCAGGTACCTCCTCTCTTTCTCTCTCTTGCTTCCTCTCACCATGTGATCTGCTTGTACCCGCCAGCTGCCTGTCATTTTCTGCCATGAATAGAAGTATCCCGAGGCCCATGCTAGATGCTGCTGTCCCAGAATCATAAGCCAAATAAACCTCTTTCCTTTATAAATTACCCAGTCTCAGATATTTATTTTATGCCAACACAAAATGGACTAAAACACACAGTTATAGTGAAGGGCCCCAGAGGAGGCCTGTGAAAGGATTTCAATTATGTCAATGTAGAGCTCAGTCTCCTTGAAAAGAAAAAGAAGATGCTTCAGGTTGACAAATGGTGGGGAAATAGAAAGGAACTGGCTACTGTACACACTTGTAGTCATGTACAGAACATGACCAAGGCTGTTACACTGAACTTCAATTACAAGATGAGGTCTATGTATGCTCACTTTCTCATCAGCACTGTCATTCAGGAGAATGGTCTCTTGTTGAAATCAGAAATTTCTTGAGTGAAAAATACATCCATAGGGTTTGAATGTGGCAGGTGTTGCTTGTTCACTCTCTCAAGCCCAGAAAGATGCATTAATCCTTGAAGGAAACAACATTGAACTTGTTTCAAATTCAGCTGCTTTGATCCAGGAAGTCACAACAGTAAAAACAAGGATATCAGTAAAATTTGGGGTGGTATCTATATCTCTGAAAAAGGAACAGTTCAGCAGGCTGATGAATAAGATCTAAGAGTTGCACAGCCACAGAAGCTACAGGATGATTCCCAAGACATGCTTGTAAATTTTAATGATGGAATAAAGATCTATACATTTGGGAAAAAAAATAACAGGAGGAACTTGTAAAACTGTGTAAATACATGGAAATTAGACAAGATGACCCTGTATGACCAGTGGGTCAATGAAGAAATAAAGGAAAAATTTAAACAATTTTTTGAAATAATAAAAAAAACACACTACATACCAAAAACTTATGGGTAAAAGCAGTACTTAGAGGAAAGTTTATAGCAATAAACACCTACATCAAAAAAGTTTGAAAATTTTAAATAAAAAACTAATACTGTACCTCATGGCACTAGAAAACAAGAATAAACTAAACTTAAAATTAGTAGAAAAAAAGAAATTTAAAAATATTGGAGCAGAAATAAAAAAAAATTGATACAAAAGATTGACAAAGGGAAATATTTTTTCAAAAAGATAAACAAAATCAGCAAACCATTAACTAGACTAATAATAAAAAAGAGAAGACCCAAATAAATAAATTCAGAAATAAAAGTGGAGACATTACAACTGATAGCACAGATATACAAAAAATCATTAGAAACTATTATGAACAACTACATGCCAACAAATTGAAAAACCTAGAAAAAATAGATAAATTCCTGGACATATAAAACCTGCCAAGATAAAACCATTTTCTTAGAAGAAAAATACCTGAACAGACTAATAACAAGAAACAAGATTGAATCAGTAATAAAAAGTATCCCCAAAAAGAAAAGACATAATGACTTCGCTGCTGTGTTCTAACAAACTTTTAAAGAAGAACTGACACAAATTCTTCACAAACTATTCCAAAATATGTAAGGGAAGTGAATTCATTCTATGAGGTCAGCATTACCTTGACACCAAAACCAGAGAAGAACACGACAATAAAAACAACAACTATATGCAAATATGTCAGATGAACATACATGCAAATATTCTCAACAACATACTAGCAAACTGATTCCCACAGAACATTAAAAAGATTATAACTATGGTCAAGTAGAATTTATTCCAGTAATGCAAGGTGGTTCAATATATGAAAATTAATAAATGTGATACATCAAATCAACAATCGGAAGGGAAAAAAACCCTTATGATCATATCAAGAGATGCAAAAAAAAAGCATTTGATAAAATTCAACATTTCCTTCATGATAAAATTCTCAATAAATTAGGTATAGAAAGAACATACCTCAACATTATTAAGGGCAAATATAACAAACCCACACCTAACACAGTGAATAAGAAAAAGTTGAAAGATTTTTCTCTATAACTGAAACATGACAAGAATGCCCACTTTCACTACTCTTATTCAATATAGTTCTATAAGTTCTAGCTAGAACAATTAGGCAAGAAAGAGAAATAAAGGGCATCCAAATTGGAAATAATTAAGTCAAATTGTCTTTGTTTTTAGATGTCACGATCTTAAATATAGAAAAACCTACAGACCCAACCAAAAATCCTCAGAATTAATAAATGAATTCAGTAAAGTTGCAGGATAAAAAATCGATATACAAAAATCAGTAGCATTTCTATGCACCATTAAAGAACTAGCTGAAAAAGTTATCAAGAAAGCAATCCCATTTACGATAGCTATGAACAAATAAAATATCTAGAAATAAATTGAACCGAAGAGGTGAAATAGCTCTGCTATGAAATTTATAAATTTTTGATTAAAAAAATTTTTAACGGGCAGAAAAAAAATGGAAAGACATAAATTGGAAGAAATAATATTGATGAATGACCATACTACCTAAAGCAATCTACAGAATCAGTGCAATCCCTATCAAAACAGCAATGACATTCTTCACAGAATTAGCAGAAACAATTCTAAAATTTGTATGGATCCCAAGAGACTCCAAGTAGCCAAAGCAACCTGAGCAAAAAAGAGGAAAGCTGAAGGCATAAGACTACCTGACCTCAAAATATACTACAAAGCTATAGTAAAACAACATGGTATTGGCATAAAAACAGACACATAGGCCAATGGGACAGAATAGAGAACCCAGAAATAAATCCACATATTTCCAGCCAACTTGTTTTCAACAAAGGTGCAAAGAACATACATTGGGGAAAAAACAGTCTTTTCAATAAGTGGTGCTGGGAAAATTTGATATCCATATGCAGAAGAATGAAACTAGATCCAGATCTCTTAGCATATGCAAAAATCAACTCAAAATGGACTAAAGACCTAAGTATAAGACACCAAACCATGAAGCTACTAGGAGAAATCATAAGGGAAATGCTTCAGGACATTGGTCTGGGCAAAAATTTTATAAATAAGACCTCAAAAATACAAACAACAAAAGCAAAAGAGCAAATATTTGAAAACTATTTATTTGACAAGGGATTAATACAATATGCAAGGAGCTCAAACAGCTCAAAAGCAAATAAACAAACGATTGAATTTAAAAATGGGAAAATAATTTGAAAAGACATTTTCAAAATAAGACATATAAATGGCCAACAAATATATGAAAAAATTATCGGCATCACTAACAATCAGAAAATAAAAATTAAGACCATAATGATATCTCATCTCACCCCAGTTAGAATGGCTATTACCAAAAAAACCCCATACAAACAAATAAACAAACAAAATCCCTCAAAATAATAAATGCTGGTGAGAATGCAAAGAAAAGGGAACTTATACATTGTTGGTGGGAATGTAAACTAGTACAGCCATTATAAAAAAATTAAAAGCATGAAAGTTCCTCAAAATATTAAAAATAGAAGTACCATATGATGGATCCCACTGTTGGGTATATATCCAAAAGGAAAACAATTTATCCTTGTATAAATTAATCCATTCATGATCCAATCACCTCTTAAAGGCCCCACCTTTCGTTTCCCCATATTGGGGATTAAGTTTCAACATGAATTTTTTAGGGCACAAAAATTTAACCCATAGCAAGCTGAGCACATAAACTGATCATGTGAAGTTCAGGGGAAGAACGTTCCAGGCAGGGGAGTGGTTAGTACAAAGATTCTGAGATGAGAAATAGCTTACTGTGTCTGAGAAACAGAGATATGAGTAGCATAGTTTCATAACAATGGGTGAGAAAAAAAGTGTTAAGGGAGAATATCAGAAGTATAGGTAAAAGGCAGATAATATGAGACTCTGGGAGCTAGCCAGAGGATTTAAATCTCTATTTTATTAATACAATGAGAAGTTATTAGAAGATGTTAAGCAAGGGACATAATTATATTTATATTATGAAAAAAACTTTGGCTGCTGTATAAAGAATAGATTGCTACAGAGCAAGAGTGGAAACAGAAAGACCAATTAGGAGACTATTATAATGGTCCTGCTTTGGCATTTGGATTAGTGTGGTAGTAGTGGATAGCAAAGAAACACACAGATTTGGTTCATGTTTTTCAGATAGTCAATGGGATTAGGTGGTTGTGAGGAAAATAAGATAATTTAGTCAGGCCCCCTTGGCTCAGGTCTGGTAGGGGGTCAAGCAGCATATTTTTAGTTCTTTGTAAACAAGTTGTGTGTGGGTGGAGTTAGAGCGCATGTGCACCAATGTATCATTTGAGTTATTGCTATTGTGTGTTCTTCAGTTTGAAGAAGCTGGCTGCAGAGCTCACGTCTAAAAATAGAGCATGTTTACTCTGCTGGCAGCTGCTCAGTTTTTCTGTGGACTTTGCCGGTACCAGTTGAGTTTCTGAGTTTCTCTTTGTACTGTTTAGCTATTAGATGTGTGTGTGCTGAATAAAGACTATTCCTACTTCAGCCAAGGCTCCAAGGACCTTTTTGCCCATTGCCTAGCTCATAGACCTGCATGTGAAGGGTTTGTGAATGGGCTTGAGGGGTCTGTGAGCTCCAGACCCAGCCCTACCTCAAAGTTAAGCCCTACCTTTGATTAAGAGAATCAAGAATAACTTATATTCAGCCTTTTGGTTACACTGCATGAGATACCATTTAGATTTCCAAGAGGAGCTAAGATAGGTAGAGGCTCAGTTTCCCTGGGTTCAGGTTATAGGACATGCCTCTGGGTTCCAAGCCATTCCCCAAGGTTTCAAGTCCTTCCTCTAGGCCCTCCCATAGAGGAAAGTTACTGTTGTTAGTTCGAGCTATTTTTGGCACTCACATGAGGAAATTGAGAACTCAAGGGGCTGGCTTATGCAAATAAAGTAGCTTGGCATGCCCAGTAGAGAAGGATTATATAACCCTGGTAGCTGAATGACCCTCCACTAGGGATGCTAAAGATCACAGAATGTTCTTGAAAATGTCTGGTGCATGCGATGGGATTTGACCAAAGGACATGCTCCAAAAAGGAGACCAACTGAGCATGTGCAAAACTATGTTCCATAACTGGGAACCACCCCCTTTATTGAATATACATAGTTGCAAAACTACGAAAGCCAGATCCCAGCAGAAGGTGAGGTTGCTGCTCACTGTCCTAGAGCTGGCCCACTCTGCCTGTGAAGTGTGTGTTTCTTTCTTTTTCTATCAGACTTACTTTCAGCGAGTTGTTGCTCGCTTTCCTTGGGCCAACCCACACATCCCCAGCTGCACTGTGTGCTTTCTTTTGTATCAAAGTTACTTTCAGCTAGTGGCTGCTCATTCTCTTGAGCCAGCCTGCACTCCGCACTAAACTTTAAGTGTGTATTTTTACTTTTGCATTAAACTTGGTGTGAGCCCTGCTCAGTCTCTGGAGCTATGCTGCACTCTCTGTGAAATCTGTATCTCTTATTTACTGTATTAAATTTGCTTTTGAATTCTTTCCTGTGGTGGAGTCAAGAACGTGGTGAGAGGATGGGGTTGATTGAGGCCAACTCTCAGGCTCCTCAGACCTTTCCTCCAGCATCAGAGATGAAGAAGAGGGAGGTAGACATGAGTGTGGACTCCTGAGGGGAGGCTATTTAAGATAGAGGTTTGGGGGTCATAATGTACAGGTGGTATTTAAAGTTAAAGGGACACATTACCTAGAGCATTGGTAAAGGAAAAAGAAGAGGAGGTGCAGATTTGAGCCCTCAGATACTCCAATATTTAGACGTCCTGTGCATTAAAATTAATATTCAACACTGTACCCCACAAATATATATAATCAATTATTTTTTCAATTACAAAAAAGATGTCAATTAGAGAAGAGCCAACAGAGCAGACTGAGAAAGATAAGTCACTGAAGTAGGAGGAAAATCAAAGTGTGATGTCACCAAGAGAAGAATATATTTAAGGATGAAAAGAGGAGTCACCTGAGTCATATATGCTTAGGGGTCTCAAGATTACAACGTTATCGCTGAGATCATCGTTTTACCCATTGGCTTCTGAGCCAAGCACCAAATGTCTGAACCTGCAGTTTTATAACATGACAACAGATGTCCATGTTGTTTTTGATAAGAGTAGTCTCAGTAGAGCAATTACGACATAAGCCCATATATAATGCACTGTGGAAAAAATGTAATATGAGGTAGTAAAGAAAGAAACTGGAATTGACCCTTGGGTTTGCCATCAAGTACAGGAGAATATGTGTGTGTGGTGCAAGAGGTTTTCTTTTTTTTTTTTTTTAGGGTAGTAGACTGTAGAACATATGTGCGTGCTGATAGTAATGGTAAAATAAGAACTGATAATATAGAAGAGAGAGACGGGAGAGAAAGGGAGAGAGGGAGGGAGAGAGAGAAGGTACTGTTAGAAGGGGATGTTTCAAAAGCATTATATTCAATACTCCGTTTAATGGTTTCCACCAAAATTTTATTTTTTGATTTAATTTTGGTATGTACCATACACTACTGGAATTCAATGTTTGTTTCATGTTAACATGTTTTCAAAAATCAACACTATACAAAAAGGTATACTTAAAGAAGCATCACCATCCCTGTCCCTTCCACCCCATTCCCTCCATCTCCCTTAGTTTACAGTTTACCATTCCTCTGCTTCTTTTTAAACAGCAGCTAATGCACATGTATCAGTCAGAGTTCTACCAGAGAAACAAAATACGTGTGTGTGTGTGTGTGTGTGTGTGTGTGTGTGTGTGTGTGTGTGTGTGTGTGTGTGTGTGAGAGAGAGAGAGAGAGAGAGAGAGAGAGAGAGCGCAAGAGATTTATTGGTTTATGTGACTGTGGGGTTGGCTCGGCAAGTCTGAAATCTGTAGGGCAGGTCTTCAGGAAGGCAGGCTGGAAACTCCCATGTAGGACCTTCAGTCTACATGCAAAATTTCTTTTTCTTCATGGAAACCTCAGTTCTGCTTTTAAAACCCTCAACTGATTGATCAGGCGCACCCAGCTTAACTTAAATTCAACTAGTTGTAGATATTAATCACACGTGAAAAAAAAATCATTGCAACACCTAGAGCACTACTTGATTGATTAATACTATACTCGAGCCACATTGATGAATAAAACCAATCATCACAGTCCATTCTTGTCAACTTGGCACCCATATGCATCTCTTTAAATCGTATTTAATCTCCAAAGAAAGACAGAAACAAAGAAATATTTCCACCTAACATGATACACCATGATACAACATGGTTCTGCCTATAACCCAAAATGCGCTAATTCTTTTTCCAGAAGAGAATGCAGAGTCCTCGGGCGATATTCACTTTTCTCTTTGATATTTTCTAATATAAATACCATGATATAAAATTACCTATTAATACATTTTCTTCTTTTTTCTTTTAAAATTTATTTATTTACAATTATTATTATTATTTTTACATTCTAAGATGTTGCAGAGCAGTTGGGGTGGAGGAGGAGGCAGGAAGGGGGGGCCAGGGGAAGGAGGAAGAAAGGGGAAGGGGGCATGGTGGAGGCCTGTGGCACCCCCCTCATTCCAGCAGAGGAGCCCAGGGGGCTTCCAGTAGTGGCTGGGTCATGGCTGGGCTGGATGCATCAAGGGGCATGGCTGAGGCCCTCAGCTCCTCCTCCAAGTTCAGGAGCCTGGGGCACTTCCAGTGGTTGTCATTGCTGGGCTGGACATGGATGTTGGGACGGCATGGCTGAGGCCCTCGGTCCCCAACACCCTGCTATGGGAGCACAGGGCACTTCTGGTGGTGGCTCAGTGGTCATCACTGGGCCACATACAGATGTCGGGGGGGGGCATGGCTGAGGCCCTTGGCCCCCCCACTGCCCCAACTTGGAAGCCTGGGGCACTTCTGGCAGTGGCCTGGTGGTCACCACTGGGCTGGATGCAGACATGGGGGTGTGTGGCTGAGCCCTTGGTGCCCCCATATCAGCTCGGGAGCCTGGGGGTTTTCCAATGGGGACTCAGTCACCGCAGGGATGGATGCGGACATTAGGAGGGTGTGGCTGAGGCCCTTGGCCCTCTTCCCACCCTGGCTTGGGAGACTTCCATTCCTTCTAGGTTTTATAGTTGTCCTTTGGTGGTATTAGACCTTTACTGGTTAATATAAAAATGTTTTCTCTGATTCATGGTTGTTTTGTTTTTTCTTTCAGTTCTGTGCTGTATTAGCCACCCCCACCACTTAAACTCTGCACTGGAACTAATTCGTTTGCTTACTTCTAAAATGGAGGAACTTCCTGTGGCAACCAGCACTCAAGCCCTGTAGTTGAGCTAAATTTCTGCTTTGCTCCTGATTCTCTGGGGAAGGCTATTTGTGCAGCTCAGGGTTTAATTGTTGACCTTATAAACCTTTCTGGGTCTTGTGAAATCTGGTACCCCTGGGTTGTGTGGGCAACTCCAGTGTGGGACTGAGTCTTTTCAGCAAACTACACCCCTTCAGATCTATAGTCCTGACCAGTCTCCACTGAGTGGGCCTGTGCTGACTGGGGGCAAATCAACTGTCCATGCTATGTCCCAATGTTCCCCCAGTGGGCCTGTCTCCCCCATCTCCTGCACCCCAAACACTTCCCATGGGATAGGCCATGCACTGGTCCCTTGTGATGACTCACCAGCCCTCTCAGTGGCTCCTTTTCTCAGTTGCCTGTAGCCCCTTGCTCCTATGTGGGCTCACAAGAATGCTGTTACTGGTCTAGCTGGCCTGGGGGCCACCAAGGTTCTCTTCTCCCCAGCAGCCTCTGAGCAACTTCATATGAAGGGCACAGTTGTGGCTTTTGCCAGCTCTTGCTCCATGTGCTCACCAGCACCAAACTTGAAGTGGCTGGGGCTCAAAACAGTCAAAATGGTCCTTTCTTCTCTCACTGCAGCTTCTTCTGCCTTCATGAACTCCATAGATCTCTCCTCCTCTTCCCCTGGGCTCTAGAGGCCCCAGCTTGGCAGTTGTTGCTTTTTAATAGTTGTAAATTGGATGACTGTGGGAGAGAGTGAAACTGGGTACCAACTATTCTGCCACCTTGACCAGAAGTCCAATACATCTTATCTTAGATGATAAAAGAGGGAAAATTTTGATATATGCACAAACATATTAATGACAAATAAGAAAGATTCAGAAAAATTAGCCTTTGTTTCTGCAAATGAAAACATGATCATAGCTGATATATGTAACTGCTTTCTTTCACTTCCCATTTCATGTTCCAATAACCCTCAGGAAGTACCTCAGCTGATCATCATTCTTTGCCTGGTGGCGTGACCCAAAACTTCATTCCTGAAAGGTCTAGGCTGTAAGCAGCCCTGCCTAATTTGGGTTTTCTTTCTTTCTTTTTTTTTTTTTTTGTAGTTTACCATTGACTTTAACAACAGAACATGGTAGTAGTAAGAAATGCCCTACGGGGCCTCTTGTATTCCAGACATACTCTTCTTTATATCCGTAGTGCAGAAGCAGCCCAATTTTCTTCTTGGTAATCAGGATCAATCACCCCAGTCAGTACAGTAATTCCCTTCTTTGCCTGTTGAGTAAAAGACAAGAGGAACCCAAAGTAGTGGTGGCAGTCTTACCTTCCAGTTCAGGGAATTGTCATTTCTCTGGGTGGGTACATTTCTCCCTTTGAAACTAAGGCCTCTTAGCCAAGAGAGCATAATGCTATGGGGATGGGAAGCAAAAATTTTGCTAGTTGATCACTACGGGTAATAGTGAGTGGTGCCACTCCCATTTCTACTCCTTAATTCCTGAACCTGTAAATCCTAGTAGGATGAAGGAAACAATACTATATATTGGATGCTGATTTAGAGCATAGGCAACCTCTTGGAGGACATTGCCTCAGCTCTGCAAGGTGTTGCCGTCTAGTGGATGCTGTAAGTGAGTCATCAAAAGGCCATTCCACCATTCTATCCAGCCAGCTACTTCAGGACGGTGGGGAATTTTGGAAGACTAGGAAATTCCAGAGCATGAATGCATTCCCAACTTTCATTTGCTGTGAAGCATTTTTTGGTCAGAAGCAATGCTGTGTGGAATACCAGGATGATGGAAAAGGCATTCTGTTAGTACACAAATGGTAGTTTTGACAGAAGTGCTGTGTGTAGAGGACACGAATCTATATCCAGAGTAAATGTCTTCTCCAGTAAGAACATGACATTGCCCCTTCCATGATGAATGTTGCCCAATGTGTTCAACCAGCCACTAGGTAGCTGACTGATCACCCTGGGGAAAGGTGCCAGCCACATCATGGACCCAGTGTTAATCTCTTCTGCTGGCAGAGTGGGTGCTCCACAGTAACTGTAGCAAGATTGGCATTGGTAATTGGGACGTCTCTGCTGATTCCTGGAACAAACTTCATTCCTGCCACCAACACTATAGGGAGAGGAAGGAAACAGGTTAGAATGATCAAGAATAGAAACTAAATTTCTCTGGATACATCCACTGCTTTTTTTTTTTTTTTTTGACCAGTAAGGGGATTGCAACCCTTGGCATGGTGTCATCTGCACCACGCTCAGCCAGTGAGCACACCAGCCATCCCTATACAGGATCCCAACCCATGGCCTCGGCGCTACCAGCACCGCACTCTCCCAAGTGAGCCACGGGGCCGGCCCCATCCATTGCTTTTCGATATTTTGATAGTAATGGTGATGGAATAGGAAGTGATAAACTGGGAAGACATTGAATCAGGTGTAGAACATCATAGACTATATAAAGCTTTGTTAATGATCCGTCCTATTGAGCTGGACTTAAAATTTATATTTATACTCTCATAATCTAGACACCTATCATAAGCGGTCAAATGCTTACTGTCATTTTACAATCTAGAATGATCTCTAGAGGCTATGACAGACTGTATTTTCCATAGATATTTATGCTGTATATTTATTTTATCCCACCTGCTCTCCTTAGAGATAACTCACACTCTTCCCACAGAGAGATGGGGTGTTTGTTCCTCCCCTTTAATCTGGGAGGGAACTGGTAACTGTTCTGACCAATGAGGCACAGTGGAAATAGTGCTATGTAACTTACAAGTCTATGTCATTAAAAGAGTGAAACTTCCACCTCATTCATTTTCACTCAGATCACTCATTCTAGGGGAAGCCAGCAGCCATGTTGTGAGGATACTCAAGCAGTTCTGTGGAAAGGAACCAACTTACCAACAACAACTCTTCAGCCATGTGATTATATAACTTGGAAGTAAATCTCTTAGCTCTGGTTAACCCTTCAGATGACCGCAGCCTCAGCTGACATCTGACTACAACTTCATGAGAGATCCCAAGCCTGAAATTCTCAATAAAGCCACTCCCAAATTTTAGACCCACAGAAATTGTAAGAGATAATGAATTATTTTACTATTGTTTTACACCACTGAGTTTTGGGGATGATTTTATACGCATCAATAGATAACTAATACAGGGACTGTTTGGTAAAATATTAGATCAGGTGTGACTTGAAATTAGGTTAAACATTATAAATTACAAAGACTTTAATCAACCAGAAAGTCTTCCAACTCTATGTGAGTTTGACAAAATATCCTTCATTAGTTTGCTAACTCCTTGACTATATTTTCTAAAATTCACTCCTAGATTGCAACTTCAACTGGAATAAAACACCCTGGTCAAGAGAAACCATTTGACAACTACTTCTCCAAAAACTAGAACAGAAAATTTGTGTTAGAACCTGAAGAGGTGAGAGGAAATGGCATGGTTTATGGGAGAGATATTCACTCTTTTTTGTATCAGCGATTGTCCTTCCTGTTTCATTGTCTATTGCTTTATGTATCCATACAAAAGCTGATCCAGATTTAGGTGTATCGATGTACAGCACTATTTGTGGTAGGAATTGAGATGGAGGTTGGGAGAGAGAGGCTTCTTTCTGATTAATTATTGATTCTGCACACTGTTTCTGAGCACCTCTCCTCCAGAAGAACAGAATATTAACAGCATAGCTTGCTCACAACTGCCACTTCAAGACAAAAATTGCTCCCAGAGGGTCTTGCACAAGATATTGGGAACAAGAGCCTTTCCCTCAAGATTTATTTTGCTAACTGAACTTTGGCCCACATCCCTCTTCCAATGGCTGTCATCATCTTCATATGAAGAAAACCATTTGCTCTGGGATGTGGACTTTAGAGATATATCTGTGTTCCTAATACACAATATTAGTTCTTATTCTCATGGTCAAATATTAGTTTTTATTGTGTTGTCTAAAAAAGAGAGTATTCAACTGCAAATAATCAGGGGAATCTGGTTGCACATCTCAATTACCATGAAATTCGTAAAGTGAATAAATCCAGTCTGAATAAACATAGATTCCTGAGTTCTGCACCAGATTTTATGAATCAGATACCTTGATGCTTCCTTGACATAACTTGTACTTTAAACAGTACATCCCCAGGTGATTCTGATGGAATAGGATCAGTTATAGATCAACATCGGGGACATAGTTATCCATATGGTGTTTAAAGCTGGGAAAAGTACAAGATGGGAATGTGAGTGGGAAACACAGTTGAGCAATCCGCAGGATCCCAAGATTATGAAACATGTACACAGATTTTCTTTTTATCTAGTAGCAGTGGAAACTTAGGGTGGGATGAGACACAGGAGAGATCTCCAGACTCTCCAGTCTCTGCAGAGTACATTCTAGAATGTAGGGGACTGCCTGGATTGAAAAATAAACTTTCCTATTAAGATATGCTCAGAAATTCATACTGGGGGAGCTCATAGAAATATAACCAGGTTGTTCTAGAGTTGTCTCCCAGTGAGGTCAAGACTGAGAATGAGGCAAGACTTTCATTTTCTTGTTTTGTGTTTTAGCAGCCACAAGATGGAGCTCGATGGCTAATGAGTTAGTTTTATTAGCACTTGAGACAAAAGCCAGTGATGCCAGAATTATTTATTGCCCTTGCCTTTGACCCCTCACTTTTCCCTGTCCTAGGAGATCCAAATTTAGAAAATTATAGTGCCTGTATAAATGGTCACCCTACTTCAAGCAGCCTAAACCCGGAAGCTATAAAGCTTTCCTGGTGTAAAGGAACAGGGACCGAGTTTGACTGGCTTATTTTTTTAAACTTCAAAAATGTGGAATATGATAAACCCCTCCACAAAAAAAGTATAAAAGATAAACATGAAGATTAATACATTTTTGTAAAATAAACACCCATGTAGACCGATGCAAATCAAAAAACAGATCATCTCAGCATTCCAGAAACCACCAGCCATAACATAGTTCTCCCTAATCGTTGTCCTTCACAATTGTAATCACTGTCTTTACTATTATGGTAATTAATTCATCACTTTCCTTTATAGTTTTATGACATGTTTATGTATCCCTAAATTTTATAGCTTAATTTTGCTGACTTAAAATTTTTTTATATAAACAGAATTATATTTTATATACTATTTCATGTCTTCTATTTTCTAAGCATAATATTTAAGATTAATCTATATTAATGTAGTTTTAAAAATATTTTGTTGTTGAATAATAATTTATTGTATGAATACACTACAATTTGTTCATTCTCTTGTTGATGAACTTTCAGATTGTTTACAGTTTTTGGCTACTATGAACAATTATGCAGTGAATATTTGTGAACATGTATGTTGCTGAACATGAATAAATATAATTGAGAGTATTTATTTACAAGTAAAATTGCTGGGCAAAGGACAGCCTTTCAAAAAAATGTCTTGAGGGGTTGTTGCTTACTTATCCTGGGTTCGGACTGCATTTCACTGGCGAGAGGAGAAGTTTGAAGATGGCGGTGGCTGTGGCAGTTGGTGCGGAGTAGCTGAGGTGGAAAAGGCAGCCACTGGGCCTCAGGCAGCCGGGAAATTTGTGGACCTTCCTCTCGCCATCTCTTAAGGGAGGACCGCTGCTGGTGGCCGGTCGTGGGGGCTGACCACCACTTTGCCCCCGGCAGGAGAGGCTGCCTCATTTACAGGCAACAGCTTGGAAGTGTGGAGCAGGAAAAGAACTGTTTCTTAGCTGCAAAAGCAAGTCTCTAAACAGGGAACATGGCGCCAGGGCTGCTGTGGATGCAGACAGGATCTCGGAGGCCGGGGCCACGCTGAAGGTGGCCAGCTGCCCTATTCAGGATTCGAGGTTTCAGGCCAGCATAAAAGAAGATTCCTGGGAGCACCCGAGCCGCACCGCGGGACCGACTGAACAGCCCGAGGCGGCAGCAGCCGAGAACGGGGAAGGCAACAAACCAGAGGCAGAGAGTGAGCGCCTGACCTGGCACAGCCCTGTGAGTGACCCCTGGCCCAGCCCTGCTCAGGGGGCTGATGCCCACCCGGCTTCCACCTGCATCACCGGTTCACGCACCACCCCGGGGCTGCCTCCATTTTCCCAGGTGCTGGCAGCTCTGGCCCGGCTCCGCTCGGTTCCTCACTGAGCATTCCCAATTGCTTGGCCCAGCGCAGGGCTTCCCGGGGACTGTGGGCTGGCCCCCCCACTACCTCCGCAGTTCTCTGGTGGGGCTGGTGGCGTGGAGCATCCCCGGCCAGTGTTGGGAGGGCAAGGAAGTACAGGCAGGGCCGACTGTCACTCCACCACACCCTGGACTCTGCCCCGGTAAACTCCCTGTTACTGGGAGGCAGATACCATCTCTGTGGCCACCTGTTCGGAAAAACACCTAACCAATTTCTGGTTGGGAACAGTGTGGTAGGAGAGTTCCCAAGTCGGCTTAAACCTGCCGGAGAGCTGGCTGAAGGCGGGCGCCACACTCGGTCCATACCGGGGGGATACAAAGGTGAACAAGTCCCGAGAAAGATCTACACAGTGCTACAAAGGCACCCAGAGCGACCGGTCATCTGTGCCTACGAGAAACCTGGTAGACTTCCTGGGCGAGGTGGTGCCGAGCAGGGTCTTGAAGGCCCAGCTGATAGACGAGGGTTGCAGAAGACACATCCCAGCCCAGCACAGTGCGCACAGAGTGGGGAGACGTGTGGCCAGGGAGGCGGAGACTTGACAGAAACCACACACCCTGTGGGGTAGCCACTGCACGATCCAACAGCCTGGGACAGAGCACACGGAACAGGGAGAAATCCTGCATGGGAAGTGAAAGCTCAAAAGAGATCACACACCCTGTGGTATGTGATCCACCAGGCCAGCAGAGCCCAAGCTGACCAGAAAGGTGGCTCCCCGGAGAAGCCCAAGAACCGAGGCAACCATACACACAAGGCACTAGAGGCCAACTGAGCAGTCACAGAGGTAGCCATATGAAATTGGCAACCACAGCAACATCTTAGTTAGTCAATAGTCTCAAACCAGTGGACTGTGAAACCCCCTGCCACAATGAATAAACATCAAAAAAAAGATACCAGAAATACAGAAAATCAAGAAAGTATACCACCAAAAGTTAATAAATCTCAAACTCTAGATCCTAGAGAACAAGAAGCCCTTAAAATGACTGACAAGGTATTTCAAGTGATAATTCTAAGGAAACTGAATGAGATACAAGAAAACTCAGCTAGACATCATGATGAAATGAGGAAAAGTATACAGGATCTGAAAGTGGAAATGTACAAGGAAATCAATGTCCTGAAAAAAAATGTAGCAGAACTTGCTGAACTGAAGAAGTTATTCAGCAAAATAAAAAACACAACGGAGAGTTTAACCAGCAGGCTTGTTGAAGTTGAAGAGAGAACCTCTGAACTTGAAGATGGGCTGTTTGAAATAACACAAGCAGACAAAAAGAAAGAAAAAAGAATCAAGGACATGGAAGAAAATCTGAGAGAGATATCAGACAACCTTAAGCACTCAAATATCCGAGTCATGGGTATTCCAGAAGGGGAGGAAAATGGAGATTCCATTGAAAACATATTCAACAAAATAGTGGCAGAAAACTTCCCAGGTATAGGAAAAATCACAGATCTTCAGATCCAGGAAGCTCAACGATCTCCAAACGTATTCAACCGAAAAAGGCCTTCTCTAAGACATGTCATGGTCAAATTGGCAAAACTCAGAGACAAAGAGAGAATCTTAAAAGCTGCAAGAGAGAAGCGTCAAATCACCTATAAGGGAGCCCCAATCAGGCTAACATCAGACTTTTCATCACAAACCCTAAAAGCTAGAAAGGAATGGGATGATATATTCAAAATACTAAAAGACAAAGATTGGCAGCCAAGAATACTCTACCCTGCAAGGCTATCCTTCTGAAATGAAGGGCAAATAGTATATTTCTCAGATAAACAAAAACTGCGGGAGTTCACTACCACATGACCACCCTTACAAGAAATCCTCAAGGGAGTACTGGGTTTGGTTCCTGACAAATAACTACCACTGCCATAAAAACCCAAGAAAAATCAAAACCCACTAGTATAATAAAAAAGGCATTCATGAAGCGAAAACAAGCAAACAAAAACGCTATCTACAACCTAGGGAACCAACAAACACAGAAACCAAAGGGTAAATCAGAAAGCAAGGAACAAAAGACACCTAAGACAACCAAACAACCAATAAAATGCTAGGAATAAATCAACACCTTTCAATAACAACTCTTAATGTAAAAGGCTTAAATTCCCCAACCAAAAGACACGGACTGGCTGACTGGATCAAAAAGGAGGACCCAAATATATGCTGCCTACAAGGGACCCACCTCACCCATAAAGATTCACACAGACTAAGAGTGAAAGGATGGAAAAAGATTTACCATGAAAACAGAAAAGAAAAACGAGCTTGAGTAGCTATTCTTATATCTGACAAAATAGACTTTAAACTAAAAACCATAAAAAGAGACAATGAGGGACACTACTTAATGATAAAAGGACTGATGCATCAAGAAGACATAACAATCATAAACATGTATGCACCCAATGTTGGAGCAGCCAGATTGATAAAACAAACTCTATTAGACCTAAAGAAGGAAATAGACACTAATACCATAATAGCAGGGGACCTGAACACCCCACTGTCAATATTAGACAGATCATCTAGGCAAAGAATCAGTAGAGAAACACAAGATCTAAACAAGACTCTAGACCAATTGGACTTGGCAGATATCTACAGAACATTCCACCCAACAACCTCAGAATATTCATTCTTCTCATCAGCACAAGGATCATTCTCCAGGAGAGATCACATATTAGGTCACAAATCAAGTCTCAATGAATTCAAAATAATTGGAATTATCCCATGTATCTTCTCAAACCACAATGGATTAAAACTAGAAATTAATAACAAACGAAACTCTGGAAACTATACAAACACATGGAAATTAAACAGCATTCTACTTAATGACATATGGGTCCAAGAAGAAATCAAGCAGGAAATCAAAAAATTTATTGAAACTAATGAAAACAATGACACATCATACCAAAACCTGTGGGATACTGCAATAGCAGTATTGAGGGGGAAATTTATTGCATTAAATGCTCACTTCAGAAGAATGGAAAGATGGCAAGTGAACAACCTAACACTTCACCTTAAAGAACTAGAAAAACAAGAACAACCCAAACCTAAAGTTAGCAGATGGAAAGAAATCATTAAGATCAGAGCAGAACTGAATGAAATTGAAAACCAAAAAACAATTCAAAAGATCAACGAATCAAAAAGTTGGTTTTTTGAAAAGATAAATAAAATTGACAAACCATTAGCATGGCTGACAAAAAAAAAAAAAGAAGAGAGAAGACTCAAATAACCAAAATTAGAAATGAAAAAGGCGATATTACAACTGATTCATCTGAAATACAAGGAATCATTCAAGACTACTATATAAAACTATACGCCAACAAATTTGAAAATCTCGAGGAAATGGATAAATTTCTGGACACACACAAGCTCCCAAAACTGAACCATGAAGACGTAGAAAATTTGAACAGACCAATAACAATAAAGGAGATTGAAGCTGTTATCAGAAGGCTCCCAACAAAGAAAAGCCCAGGACCAGATGGATTCACAGCAGAATTTTACCAAACATTCAAAGAGGAATTGACACCGATTCTTTACAAACTATTCCAAAAGATTGAAATGGACACAAATCTCCTAAACTCATTCTATGAAGCAAACATCATCCTGATACCAAAACCAGGTAAAGATATAACCAAAAAAGAAAACTACAGGCCGATATCCTTGATGAATAGAGATGCAAAAATCCTCACTAAAATACTAGCAAACAGAATACAGCAACACATATGTAAAATTATTCATCACGATCAAGTGGGATTCATCCCAGGGATGCAAGGTTGGTTCAACATACACAAATCAATAAATGTGATACACCATATTAATAAACTCAAACACAAGGACCATATGATCATCTCTATAGATGCTGAAAAAGCATTTGATAAAGTTCAGCATTCATTCATGACAAAGACCCTCTATAAGTTAGGTATAGAGGGAAAGTATCTCAACATAATTAAAGCCATATATGACAAACCCACTGCCAATATCATCCTGAATGGAGAAAAGCTGAAAGCTTTTCCTTTAAGAACAGGCACTAGACAAGGATGCCCACTCTCACCACTCCTATTCAACATAGTGTTGGAAGTACTAGCCAGAGTAAACAGAGAAGAGAAGGAAATAAAGGGCATCCAGATTGGAAAAGATGAAGTCAAACTGTCTCTGATTGCAGATGACATGATCCTATATATCAAACAGCCTAAAGTCTCTACAAAAAATCTCTTGGAGTTTATAAATGATTTCAGAAAAGTAGCAGGATACAAAATCAACACACAAAAATCAGTAGTATTTCTATTCTACAATAGTGAACGTGCAGAAAGAGAAATCAAGAAAGCTTGCCCATTTACAATACCCACCAAAAAAGTAAAATACTTGGAATTGAGTTAACCAAGGATGTGAAAAATCTCTATAATGACAACTACAAACCACTGCTGAGAGAAATTAAAGAGGACACAAGAAGATGGGAAGACATCCCATGCTCTTGGATTGGAAGAATCAACATTGTGAAAATGTCCATACTACCCAAAGTGATATACAAATTCAATGCAATCCCCATCAAAATTCCAAAGACATTTTTCTCAGAAATGGAAAAAACTATCCAGACATTTATATGGAACAATAAAAGACCACGCATAGCCAAAGCAATGCTGAGGAAAAACAATAAAGCTGGAGGCATAACAGTACCTGACTTTAAACTATACTACAAAGCTATAATAACAAAAACAGTATGGTACTGGCATAAAAACAGACACACTGACCAATGGAATAGAATAGAGAATCCAGAAATCAACCCCCACACTTACTGCCATCTGATCTTTGACAAAGGCACCAAGCCTATTCACTGGGGAAGAGACTGCCTCTTCAGCAAATGGTGCTGGGATAACTGGATATCGATATGCAGGAGAATGAAACTAGATCCATACCTCTCACCGTATACTAAAATCAACTCAAAATGGATTAAGGATTTAAATATACACCCTGAAACAATAAAACTTCTTAAAGAAAACATAGGAGAAACACTTCAGGAAATAGGACTGGGCACAGACTTCATGAATACGACCCCAAAAGTACGGGCAACCAAAGAAAAATAAACAAATGTGATTATATCAAACTAAAAAGCTTCTGCACAGCAAAAGAAACAATTAACAGAGTTAAAAGACAACCATCAGAGTGGGAGAAAATTTTTGCAAAATATACATCTGACAAAGGATTAATATCCAGAATATATAAGGAACTCAAACAACTTTACAAGAAGAAAACAAGCAACCCAATTAAAAAATGGGCAAAAGAGCTAAGTAGGCATTTCTCTAAGGAAGATATACAAATGGCCAACAGACATATGAAAAAATGCTCAACATCACTCAGCATCCAGGAAATGCAAATCAAAACCACACTGAGATACCATCTAACCCCAGTTAGGATGGCTAAAATCCAAAAGACCCTGAACGATAAATGCTGGCGAGGTTGTGGAGAAAAAGGAACTCTCATACATTGTTGGTGGGACTTCAAAATGGTGCAGCCCCTATGGAAAATGGTATGGAGGTTCCTCAAACAATTGCAGATAGATCTACCATACGACTCAGCTATCCCACTGTTGGGAATATACCCAGAGGAATGGAAATCATCAAGTCGAAGGTATACCTGTTCCCCAGTGTTCATCACAGCACTCTTTACAATAGCCAAGAGTTGGAACCAGCCCAAATGTCCATCATCAGATGAGTGGATACGGAAAATGTGGTACATCTACACAATGGAATACTACTCAGCTATAAAAACGAATGAAATACTGCCATTTGCAACAACATGGATGGACCTTGAGAGAATTATGTTAAGTGATACGAGTCAGGCACAGAAAGAGAAATACCACATGTTCTCACTTATTGGTGGGAGCTAAAAATTAATATATAAATTCACACACACTCACACACACACAAAAAAAACCGGGGGGGGGAAGAAGATATAACAACCACAATTACTTGAAGTTGATACGACAAGCAAAGAGAAAGGACATTGTTGGGGGGGAGGGGGAAGGGAGAAGGGAGGGAAGTTTTGGTGATGGGGAGCAATAATCAGCCACATTGTATATCGACAAAATAAAATTAAAAAAAAAATAATAAAAATAAAAAAATAATAATAATGAAAATAAAAAATAAAAAAATAAAAAAATTTATTTTTCCCAGGTCTGTTTCCATATTTGAAAACCAATTAATGTACCCATCATACCAACAGACTAAAGAAGAAAAATCACACAATTGTATTAACAGATGTAGAAAAATCATTTGACAAAATCCAACACTCATTCATAGTGAAAACTCTCAGTAAAATGGGAATAGAGATAAACTTCCTCAACTTAATAAAGAATGTTTACAAGAAACCTACAGCCTGCATCATACTTAATGGTGAGAAACTTGAAGCTTTCCCACTAAGATCAGAAACAAGGCAAGGATGTCTCCTCTCATAATGCTTTTCAACATTTTACTGAAAGTCCTAGCTAATGCAATAAGACAAGAAAAGGAATTTAAAGTTATACAGATTGAAAAGGAAGAAATAAAACTGTCTTTGTTCACAGATGACATGATTATCTATGTAGAAAATCCAAAAGAGTGGATAAAAAGCCTCCTGGAACTAAAAAGTGGCAAGGTGGCACAATACAAGGTTTATACAAAAAGACTATCATTTTCCTATATAGCAGCAATGCACAAGTGAACTTTGAAATTAAAAACACAATAGCATTTACATTAGCACACCTCAAAATGAAATACTTAGGTATGAATATAATAAAATATGTACAAGATCTATATGAGGAAAACTACAAATTTTGAATGAAAGAAAGCAAAGCACTAAAAAAAGATTGAGAGATATTTCATGTTCATCACTAGTGTATTAGTCCATTTCTGTTGCTTATAACAAAGTACATGGAACTGGGTGATTTATAAAGAAAATGAAATTTATTGCTAACAGTTTTGGAGGCTGGGAAGTCCAAAGTCCATCTGGTGGTGGTGACAGTGACCCAGGGGTCTCACATTGCAAGGTGGTGGAAACAGAGAAAGCAAAGAGAAAAACAGATTTTCCTCTTCTTTTAAAGCCCCCAGAACCACACCCTGAACACCATTTTAAATCCATTCATTACTGCATGGTCCTACAATCCAATCACCTCTTCAAGGCCCCATTTTACAATTACCATAATAGGAATACCCACCCTCTTAACAGTCACAGTGATGGCTAAGTTTCTAATACATAAAACTTAGGGGACACAATTCAAGCTTCAATGAGTTTTAGGGGGACATAATTCATTCTGCCCCTGGCCCCCCAAAACTCATGTCTCTTCACATGCAAATACATTCATTTCATCCCCAAAGTCTTAACTTGTTTCAACTCAGAAGTCCAAAGTTCAAAGTCCCTCTGTTAAATCAGTATAAGTTATCTACTTCAAGATACAATGGTGGGACAAACATAGGGTACATATTCCTGTTCCAAAAGGGAGAAATAGGCCAAAAGAAAGGGGTAACAGGTCCCAAGCAAGTCCCAAACCCAACAGGGCGGGCATTAAATCTTACATCTTATACCTTGACTCCATGTTCGGTGTTCTCTGCGCCAGTGGTGCAAGGGTTGGGTCACCATGTCCTCGGGCAGCTCTGCTCCTATGGCTTTCCTGGTCACCGGCCACACTTCAGCTCTCCCAGGCTGGTGTTTCACTCTGGTAGCGTCACATGTCTGGGGTCTCCATGGTGGTCCTGTTCTCATGGCTTCACTAATCATATCACTGTTGGGGTTTCTCTGTTGCAGCTCTGACCCCACATTTCCACTCGGCATTGCTCTAGTGAAGTCTGTCTTCAGTGACTCTGTCCCTGTGACAGATCTCTTCCTGGCCCCCAGACTTTTCCATACATCCCTTGAAATTGTGGTGGAGGCTCCCAAGGCTTCCCAGCTCTGGCATTCTGTGAGCCTGCAGACCTAACACCATG
Organism: Cynocephalus volans; assembly: GCF_027409185.1. NCBI lineage: Eukaryota > Metazoa > Chordata > Mammalia > Dermoptera > Cynocephalidae > Cynocephalus > Cynocephalus volans. The sequence continues at coordinate 4,046,994 of NC_084462.1, read as the reverse complement.
TGGACTCTGCCAAGTCTTCCCGCTTGTATTTTCAAGCCACACCTGGGGCCAATTTAGCTACTCCTGGGGCAGTCAAAGTAGCTGGGGTAGTGGTATAGGGAGTAGCATCCCAATGTGGCCCTGAGCAGTGAGCCTGCGGAGGATGCCTTAGGCCTGTTCCTCAAGACCATTCTGTCTCTCTAGGTCTTTGGGCCTGAAATGGAAGTGTTGGCCCCAGAGTCTTCTGCAATGCCTTCAGGGCCTTTTTCTCCTTCTCTTGATAGTCCCTTTCTTTTGCACTAACCTTCTTAACTAATGCTCACTGGGCTGCACCATTGCATGTTTTCTGCTTCTTTACCACACAGCCAGGCTTCAAATTTTCTAAATTTTAACACTCTGCTCCCCTTTTAAGTTATGGCTTTATGTTATATTATGCCTTTGCTGCCATAACTCAGCATAGGCTGTTACAAGTATGCATGCAGCTTCCTTAATGCTTTGCTGCTTATAAATTTCTTCTGCGATACTCTGATTCATACTCTGGTTCACAACTCTTAAGTTCCAACTTCCACAAAGTCCTAGGCCATGGACAGAATGCAGCCGAGTTCCTTGCCAGTTCATAACAAATGTGATCTTTGCCCTAGATTCCAATAAATTCCTTCTTATTTCTGTCTGAGACCTACTCAGAATGGTCTTTACAGTCCATATTTCCATAAGCATTCTGGTCATCACCATTTAACCAGTCCCTAAAACATTCCAAACTTTATTTAGTTTTCTTGCCTTCTCAACTTTCACCAGCATCTAGGCTTTGTCTAGCCCATTCTTCCAAATTCCTCCAGCCTCTCCTCAACACCCAATTCCAAAGCCACTTCCACATTTTCAAGTATTTGTTATAAGCAACTCCCCACTTCTCTGGTACCAATTTTTTGTATTAGTCCATTTTGTGTTGCTATAACAGAATACCTGAGATTTGGTAATTTGTAAAGAAAAGAGGTTTGTTTGGCTTACAATTCTGGGACAGCTTCATCTGGCATGGGCCTCAGGCTGCTTCTATTTAAGAAGGAAAGCAGCAGGTAGCCAGTGGGTACAAGCAGATCACATGGCTAGAGGAAGCAAGAGAGAGAGAGAGAGAGGTGGTGCCAGGTCTATTAAACAACCAGCTTTTGTGGGAACTAATAGAGTGAGAACTCACTCACTACCCTCACCCCTCAGGGAGAGCATTAATCCATTCATGAGGGATCTGCCCCCATGACTCAAACAGCTCCCAAAACTGCCACATTGGGGATCAGTTTTCCACATGAGTTTTGGTGGAGACAACATATCCAGACTCTATCAGCTAGGAAGACTCTATATTTTCAGGATGTCAACTCTTCCCAACTTAATCTGTAAAGTCGATGCAATCCCAATCAAATTCCCAGCAATTTATTTTGTGGACAAGACAAACTGAGTCTAAAGTTCACACGGAGAGGCAAAACACCCAGAATAGCCAACATAATACTAAAGGAGAAGAACAAAGTTGGAAGACTGACACTACTTGATCTCAAGACATACTGCAAAACTACAGTCATCAAGACAGCATTGTATTGGCAAAAGAATAAACAAATAGATCAGTGAAACTGAATGGAAGGTCTAGAAATAGATCCACATAAATATAGTCATGTGATCTCTGAAAAAGGAGCAAAGGCAATTCAAAGGAGAAAAGATAGTTTTTTCAACAAATAGTGGGGTAACAATTGGATATCCATGTACAAAATAAATAAATAAATAAATCTCGAAACAGACTTACACCCTTCACAAATTTTAACTCAAATGGATCACAGATCTAAATGTAAAATGCAAAGCTATAGAATTCCTAGAAGATAACAAAGGAGAAAATCTAGATGACCTTGGGCTTAGCATTGACTTTGTAGATGCAATCCAAAAGGTACAATCCATGATAGAAAGAATTGATATGCTTGACCTCATTAAAATTAAAAATGTCTGCTCTGCAAAAGACACTGACAATGAAAAATGAAAAGACAAGTCACAAACTCGGAGAAAATGTTTGCAAAAGACATATCACATCAAGGACTGTTATTGAAAATATACGAAGTGTGGAGTATAATAACATTTATAAAGCAAATGTATCTCACAGGGCCTAGCTTCCAAGGTTCTATAGTTTCAGGTATAGCCTAATTTTTAAAAATTATACATAGAAATGTTAAGCTTATAAAAGACAGGAAACTTTCCCCGGGCTAAAGTCTCTGCTGTAGATAAAGAATTGTAACACAGCAAAATTGCTGGCTCCAAGGGCAGATGTCTGTGGTGCAGCCAAACCTAATGATTGTTGCCATGACAATTATCTTACTGTTCTTTGTAACCACCTATGTTCCTTTTCTGTAACTTTCTGGCTTGGAAAATAAATACTGGGAGAAGACCCTAGTTCAGTGCTATTTTCCAAGGAGGAATGCCTTTCTCTTGAGGGTTCCTGGAAATTAACCCCTTCAGGGCTTCTCACTGCTCAGAAGAAATGGGCTTTGAGTAATCCTTTGTGTCTCCATCACCCTGGGTGAGAGGTGACACAAAGAACTCTTAGAACTCAACAATAAAAACATAAATAGCCCATTTAAAAAATGGGCCAAAGACCATAACAGATATCTTAACAGAGAAGATATACAGATGTCAAATAGACAATAAAAAGATGCTTCACATCATGTAACCTCAGGGAAATACAGATTAAAACAAGAAACCACTATACACCTATTAGAAATGGCCCAAATCCAAAATACTGACAACACTAAATGCGAGCAAGAATGTGGACCATCTTCATTGCTGGTGGGAATGCAGAATCATATAGACACTTTGGAAGACAGCTTGATGTTTTTTTTACAAAACTAAACATTCTCTTATTATACAATTCAGCAGCAGTGTTCCTTGGTATTTACCTAAAGTAGTTGAAAACTTATGTTTACACAAAAACCTGCACATGGATGTTTATAGCAAAAACTTGGAAGCAATAAGCATGTTTTTCAATAGGTTAATGGATAAATGAACTATGGTGCATCCAAACAATGGAATATTATTTAGTGCTAAAAATAAATGAGCGATTAAGCTATGAAAAGACATAGAAGAAACTTCAGTGAATATCTCTGAGTGAAAAAAGTCAATCTTAAAAGTCTACATACTGTATGATTCTAACTGTATGATATTCTGGAAAAGACTAAACTGTGGAGACAGTAAAAAGACCAGAGGTTATCAGGGGTTAGGGAAGAGAGAGGGATGAATAGGTGGAGTACAGAAGATTTTTTATGGCAGTGAGTAAAATTACTGTACTCCGTGTGATACTATAATGGTGAATACATGTCATTGTATATTTGTCCAAACTCATAGAATGTACAACACCAAGAATGACCCCTAATTTAAACTATGGGCTTTTGATGATAATAATGTGTCGATGTAGGTTCAAAAATTGTAAAAAATGCACCATTCTGGTGGGGGATGTTGATAATGGGGAAGGCTGTGTATGTGTGGGAAAGCAGGTAGATGGGACATCTCTGCACCTTATGCTCAATTTGCTGTGAATCTAAAACGGCTCTAAAATATAGTCTATTAAAAATGAGAGAGAGAAAAAAAAGAGGAAGCCTCTTATGTACTGACATGATACAACCCTTGCATTTTACTGCTTAGAATTTATTTGCATCTATTTGAAAAAATGGCTGAGAAAAGTATTATTTTAGTTGGATGAATTGCCATCCACGTTATTAATAAAGGAGGCGGATAAATATTGGGTAGGCAGCTGGCAGTCTCTACCACAGCTCACGACATCTCTCTAACACTCTTCTCTCCAAAGAAAGATTTAGTCCTATCTTTCTCCAGGATAATAGCCCCAGTTTTATTTTGGAGTTTTAGACTTAATCAGGCCTAGAAATTTTTTTTTTTTTTTTTTTTTGTGGTAAGTGTCCCATAAACTTAAAAAAAATCCTCCTCTTCCAAAGATCCCAATACACTATGGTGCAATGAAAATTGGAAATCCACAATGAAGACTTTGAATGAAGAACAGAAAAGTGGGAAGGATAGAGCAGGCACTATTCTGTTGCAATTAACTAAGGCCAGGAAGCAAGAATAGTACGAATTCCGGCCCTGGCAGTGGAGGAAGTTTCTTAATTAGCCAATCCGGAAGCACTGGTTCTCTATTTAGAGGTCGTACAGTGTCCTTCGTGGCTCCTGGCTTTCCCTTTCCGCATTTTTTCCTTGTTATTTATTTAATATGGCTGCAACTCAGTTGGGTATTTAAGAGTGTACCTTTCTTGGGAATTCACTTATAGGAGTTAAGAATGCAAATGAAATGGGGAACCTGCTCTGCACTGGAAAGGCAAAAAAACTTTATGGATGAAATGAGGGAAAGGAAAAAGAAAGATGACTGGGTAAAGCAGTGAAGTGAGTGAAGAACTTCTGATAACAGAACTGTTTAATATTCATTTTGCATTATTTCTTTTGCTAATGCATCAGGTGAGTATATCACATAGTGAAGCGCCATTTGAAGTGGTTATTTGCAGAAAGCAAGGGAAAGGGTTGAGTACTGTCGTGTGTTGCTTTCTTTGAAAACAAAGTCATCAGGCAACAGTTAGTCAAAGTACCTTACATGAAGAAGAGACTCAGAACCAGAGATATCCATGAAATTGGAAGCCACATGGGAATTTGGAAATGTAGGCCTGAGGATGGAAGTTTACTGGACATGGCCTGGTTCATGTTACAAGGGTTGAAGATAATTTTAATTAAAGGTTTTCACTTGATACCTAGGTGATACTATTGTTTATTGGCTCATTAATTCAATAAATATTTATCGAGTGCCTGTCACATGTCAGGCACTATTTTATATACAAGGGGATGGGGATTGATCAGTGAAAAATACAGATCAAAACACCTGCCCTCAAATAGCTTACATTCTCATTATGTGAAAGAAACTGTATCAAGTTCTTTTCACAGTTATTATACCATTTCATGTCAATAAATTTGGTGGTTTGGATGAAATGGCCAAATTCCTTGAAAATCACAGTTTACCAAAAGTGACAGAGAAGAAAAAGAAAACTGAGTAGTCTAATGATTGTTAAAGAAATTGAACCTATTATGTAAAGCCTTCCTAGAGAGAAAACGAATACCCAGTTGGTTTCACGGGTGAACTTTTCTACACATGGAAAAAAGATATAACTCTAGAGAACAGAATTAGAGGAATCATCTCCCAAACTTTTTAGAGGATGAAATGGAAAAAACACAGTTTCTCCCACTATAGTCTCACAACACGCTTCTGACACCAGATGTGTGGGTGTTTCTCCCCACATGTGAAGCAAGTAATCAGTTCTGCAGCAGACACCATCCGAGTACCCTCCAATTCAACTCAGTTATGACACTATCTACCGAATTCTGGTGCCAATTGCAAGCTAGTGGTTTTCTTTACCTGGGATTCCAACTGACTGGCTATAAACTGGCATTTTTCATGTCCCCCTCCTTGGGTTTGACTAATTGGTTGAGCAGCTCACAGAACTCAGATAAACACTTACTTGCATTTACCCATTTATTATAAAAGATATTACAAAGGATACAGATGAAGAGATGCATGAGGTGACATATAGGGGAAGGGACCCAGAGCCCTCGTGCCCTCTAGGGCATGCCACCCTCCAGGAACCTCCCCATGTTCGGGTATCCAGAAGCTCCCTGAACCCTGTGCTCTTGGGTTTTATGGAAGCTTCACTATATGAGCATGATTGAAGTGTGGAAAACCCTGTAGGGATGTTTTTGGACACAAAGGGTATAACCTAATGCTAATATGCGGAGTGGGGAGACCCAGTAAGTCCCGTCTGTTCACATTTTTCTTGGTTTCTCTGTGCAGCATTCCTTCCTCCTGGGCATAAGGCAGGACCCCTCCTGAAATGGGAGTCTTATCACCTACAATTAGACAAAGTAAGGGATGCCTGGATTTAATCAGGCCTTTTTGTGTGTGTGTGTGTGAATCTTGGCAGCAATGAGCCCACAGCAGATAGCGATGGTGGACATAGGTACACTGAAATCAATAACGAACCAGATGATTCTTCTGACTGCCAACATGGTGATAGCCAACTTCCAGCTCTCTTCAGCGGTGTCGCCCCAGGATGAAAAGCTGAAAGTACAGTATGTATCCCCTTCCTCGGTAGTGACTGTAGTCAAGAAGATGAAAACTGGCAAAGTAAGGACTAGGGCAAGAATCCAGGGTCCAGTGACCACCTTTGTGGCCAGAATTACAGTGTGGTGGTTCTGGGCCCAGATTGGATGAAGGACACAAATACAGCAGTCCAGAGCAATGAGAGCCATCAGAAAGGTTTGTGTTGCCACAGCGTGAACTAACTTTCATAGGAACCAGCCAAAAGGCCATTTTTGTCTCATGGCCATTGAGATGATGAGGAATGGTAGGGTGGCAGTGAAAGAGAAGTCAGCTAAGGCCAGGTTCAGGTAGCAGTTGGTGGTGACCACGCATGCCATCCAGAATGCTCCCACCCAGATCATGAGCCCATTGCCCAGGACACTAAGGACAAAGGTGACCCCAAGTACCACCAGTGAGAGCATCAGCAGAACAGTGTAGACAGCAGACTCATGAAGCACCTCTTCATATTCATTCAGAGCAGTGGAGAGGTTGGTTTCCATCTTGACCACACCTGAAACATTTCAACAATGGCCATTTCTCCCCTGTGGAACCATCAAACAGCATCCCTATTCTTCTACTGTATCTCCCACTCCAGCCAAGAGACCCACTCTTCAGAGCCTTGTAGTGAGTGATACTATACAACTGGTACCATCTTACATGTTCTTTTGGGAACAGATAGTTCTTCATATTCCCATAATTATTAATATGCATTTTAATCAGGCTGATTATTTTACCAAGAGGATTACAAGGTGCCTGTCCAGAAGCAGAAATACTAAACTGAGGGTGTATAGACAACAGAAAATGGAGCACAAGCACCTTCCACATAGTGAGGAAAGCATTAGACTCAGAGTCAGTAGGTTGAAATCTTGTTTCATGATTCAGTACAAAAATGCTGGCAAGATCTGCAACCTCTTTCAACCCAGGTTCTCTCAGTCTTCCAGCTCCTATCCCTCCACACTGTGAGAACCCTTGACCTATTGTTTGGTTAGTATTAGTTAAAGTTTTAGGGTTTGGTTTGAGTTTATAGTTCAAGAGTTACTGGAAATGTGAAGTAATATGTTACATCCTGTGTACCCTGTGCCACAGGAAGTCAATGAGGGGGCCCTAACTCTACTTTCAATCTTCTTTTTATTGTTTCTGCTTGATATGGAGTTCTTCTCTGTTTGGGAGGCAAAGAATTTTTCCCATTTACAGCTTTAGTGTTATGGGGCATGAAGTGTATGAACAATACATTTTGTAAGTGTATAAAAAATAAGTGTACAAACAATACATTTTGCTAATATTTGTGGGGTTCTTATTTGAGACCATGCATTGTGTTATATATGGGATCCAGTTGGGTGTACATAATAGCTCTATCGTGTTTATTATTTCTAGTTTTTTATAAGAAAAAATTGATATTCAGAGAAATTATAAAGTCTGCTGAGTAGTAAATAACAGCTTGGTCTGACTTTGAATTCCTGCCTCCAATGTACCATTTGTGAGAGACGTTGCTGGTTACCCCCCTCCCCCAATATTTGTTCCTCCATCCTTTTATATGAACCAAACCACCATTTTGTTTAGTTGCTCACCCTTTGGGGAATGTGTTCCTTTTTTCACCTTTGGGGGTAAATCTGGATTAGTCTAATTGGTAGCAGGAATCCCATTTTCTTTGCAAGAGATTGCTTTGGTGGAGGGCACATCATTAAATTCTGTATGTTAACATGGTGGGAAGATATCCGGGGAAGCTTCTGGGATCAATTTCCATGATTTTAAACATAAGAATCCCCAAATTTAGTCCATCTCAGCCTCTGGACCAAGTCACATAGGTAATTATATCTGATTTAACCTACAGGTCTCTATGACCCCTATGTTTATGCCACTTGATCAAATTTCCTTTACTGTGGTCTGTGGGCTAATGTTCTCTGGAAGGCAAAATTACCCCCAGTTGAGAGTCACTCTTATAGTGTAAAGACTACTAGACTCTGGAGTCAGCTCTGTATTGCACTCTCATCTATGACACCACCCCAACATTAGTACTTGGTCAATAACGTCTCTTCAAGCCTCAGTTTCTTCCTTTGCAGAATAGAGGTAGCTTTGTGAACACTGGCTTTCAGATGAGGATTAAGCAAGAATAGACATTGAAACTTCTAGGACAGACAGAGCAAGTCTTTAACAAATGGGGGCTCTTGGTCATCACCACGTTCTGTGCTGTGTTGTGGTCTCATCCTGAGCCAAGCATTGTAGAAGTTTAAGGTCTGGTCAAGAACAAATGCCCAGGCGGAGTAGCTGAGGTGGAAAAGGTGGCCACTGGGCCTCAGGCAGTCGGGAAACTTGTGGACCTTCCTCTGGCCATCTCTTAAGGGAGGACTGCTGCTGCTGGCCGGTCGTGGGGGCTCAACGCCACTTTGCCCCCAGCAGGAGAGGCTGCCTCATTTACAGGCAACAGCTTTGAAGTGTGGAGCAGGAAAAGAACCGATTCTTAGCTGCAAAAGCGAGTCTTGAAACAGGGAACACGGCACCAGGGCTGCTGTGGATGCAGCCAGGATCCCGGAGGCTGGGGCCGCACTGAAGGTGGCCAGCTGCCCTATTCAGGATTCGAGGTTTCAGGCCGGCATTAAAGAAGATTCCTGGGAGCACCCGAGTGGCGCCGCGACTGAACAGCCCGAGGCAGCAGCGCCGAGAACACGGAAGGCGACAAACCAGAGACAGAGCGAGTGCCCGACCTGGCACAGCACTGTGAGTGATCCCTGGCACAGCTCTGTTCGGGGGGTGGATGCCCACGCGGCTCCCGCCTGCACCACCAGGCCACTCACTGCCCCGGTGCTGCCTCCATTTTCCCAGGTGCGGGCAGCTCCGCCCTGCTCGGCCATCACTGAGCCCATTTGCTTGGCCTGGCGCGGGGCTTTCCGGACCCTGCGGGCCGGCCTCCTCTCCCACTCCCTCCGCGGTTCTCTGGCGGGGCTGGGGGTGTGGGGCGTCCCGACCAGTGTTGGGAGGGCTAGGAAGTACGGGCGGGCCGCTGTCACTCCACCACACCCTGGACTCCGGCCCCGGTAAACTTCCTGTTACTGGGAGGCAGATACCATCTCTGCGACCACCAGTTTGGAAAAAAGCCTAACGAATTTCTGGTTGGGAATAGTGTGGCAGGAGAGTTCTCAGGTCCACTTGAACCTGCCGGAGAGCAGGCTGCAGGCAGGCACTAGACTCGGTTTATACCGGGGGGATACAAAGGTGAACAAGACCCGAGAAAGATCTACACAGTGCTACAAAGGCACCCAGAGAGACTGGTCGTCTGTGCCTAGCCGAAACCTGGTAGACTTCCTGGGCGAGGCGGTGCTGAGCAGGGTCTTGAAGGCCCAGCTGATAGACGAGGGGTGCAGAAGACACACCCCAGCCCAGCACAGTGTGCACAGAGGGGGGAGACGTGCGGACAGGGAGGCGGAGACTCGACAGAAACCACACACCCGGTGGGGTCGCCACTGCACGATCTAACAGCCTGGGCCAGAGCACACGGAACGGGGAGAAGTCCTGTACAGAAAGTGAAAGCTCAACAGAGATCACACACCCTGTGGTACGTGATCCACCAGCCCAGCAGAGTACAAGCTGACCAGAAAGGTGGATCCCCGGAGAAGCCCAAGACCCGAGGCAACCACACACACAAGGCACTAGAGGCCAACTGAGCAGTCACGGCGGGAGCCATACCAAATTGGCAACCACAGCAACATCCTAGTTAGTCATAAGTCTCAAACCGGGGGACTGTGAAACCCCCTGCCACAATGAATAGACACCAAAAAAAAAGACACCAGAAATACAAAAAATCAAGAAAGTACACCACCAAAAGTTAATAAATCTCAAACTCTAGATCCTATAGAACAAGAAGCCCTTGAAATAACTGACAAGGAATTTCGAGTGATAATTCTAAGGAAACTGAATGAGATACAAGAAAACTCAGCTAGACATCATGATGAAATGAGGAAAAGTATACAGGATCTGAAAGAGGAAATATACAAGGAAATCAATGTCCTGAAAAAAAATGTAGCAGAACTTGCTGAACTGAAGAAGTTATTCAGTGAAATAAAAAACACAACGGAGAGTTTAACCAGCAGGCTTGTCGAAGTTGAAGAGAGAACCTCTGAACTTGAAGATGGGCTGTTTGAAATAACACAAGCAGACAAAAAGAAAGAAAAAAGAATCAAGGACATGGAAGAAAATCTGAGAGAGATATCAGACAACCTCAAGCGTTCAAATATCCGAGTCATGGGTATTCCAGAAGGGGAGGAAAATGGAGATTCCATTGAAAACATATTCAACAAAATAGTGGCAGAAAACTTCCCAGGTATAGGAAAAATCACAGATCTTCAGATCCAGGAAGCTCAACGATCTCCAAATGTATTCAACCCAAAAAGGCCTTCTCCAAGATATGTCATAGTCAAATTGGCAAAACTCAGAGACAAAGAGAGAATCTTAAAAGCTGCAAGAGAGAAGCGTCAAATCACCTATAAGGGAGCCCCAATCAGGTTAACATCAGACTTTTCATCACAAACCCTAAAAGCTAGAAAGGAATGGGATGATATTTTCAAAATACTAAAAGACAAAGATTGCCAGCCAAGAATACTCTACCCTGCAAGGCTATCCTTCCGAAATGAGGGGCAAATAGTATATTTCTCAGACAAACAAAAACTGCGGGAGTTCACTACCACAAGACCACCCTTACAAGAAATCCTCAAGGGAGTACTGGGTTTGGTTCCTGAAAAATAACTACCACTGCCATAAAAACCTAAGAAAAATCTAAACCCGCTAGTACAATAAAAATGGCATTCATGAAGAGAAAACAAGCAAACAAAAACACTATCTACAACCTAAGGAACCAACAAACAAAGAAACCAAACAGTAAATCAGAAAGCAAGGAACAAAAGACACCTAAGACAACCAAACAACCAATAAAATGCTAGGAATAAATCAACACCTTTCAATAACAACTCTTAATGTTAAAGGCTTAAATTCCCCAATTAAAAGACACAGACTGGCTGACTGGATCAAAAAGCAGGACCCAACTATATGCTGCCTACAAGAGACCCACCTCACCCATAAAGATTCACACAGACTAAGAGTGAAAGGATGGAAAAAGATTTACCATGCAAACAGAAAAGAAAAACGAGCTGGAGTAGCTATTCTTATATCTGACAAAATAGACTTTAAACTAAAAACCATAAAAAGAGACAATGAGGGACACTACTTAATGATAAAAGGACTGATCCATCAAGAAGACATAACAATCATAAATATGTACGCACCCAATGTTGGAGCAGCCAGATTTATAAAACAAACTCTATTAGACCTAAAGAAGGAAATAGACACTAATACCATAATAGCAGGGGACCTGAACACTCCACTGTCAATATTAGACAGATCATCTAGGCAAAGAATCAGTAGAGAAACACAAGATCTAAACAAGACTCTAGACCAATTGGAATTGGCAGATATCTACAGAACATTCCACCCAACAAACTCAGAATATTCATTCTTCTCAGCAGCACATGGATCATTCTCCAGGACAGATCACATATTAGGTCACAAATCAAGTCTCCATAAATTCAAAAAAATTGGAATTATCCCATGTATCTTCTCAGACCACAATGGATTAAAACTAGAAATTAATAACAAACAAAACTCTGGAAACTATACAAACACTTGGAAATTAAACAGCATTCTACTTAATGACATATGGGTCCAAGAAGAAATCAAGCAGGAAATCAAAAAGTTTATTGAAACTAATGAAAACAATGATACATCATACCAAAACCTGTGGGATACTGCAAAAGCAGTATTGAGGGGAAAATTTATTGCATTAAATGCTCACTTCAGAAGAATAGAAAGATGGCAAGTGAACAACCTAACACTTCACCTTAAAGAACTAGAAAAACAAGAACAATCCATTCCTAAAGTTAGCAGACGGAAAGCAATCATTAAGATCAGAGCAGAACTGAATGAAATTGAAAACCAAAAAACAATTCAAAAGATCAACGAATCAAAAAGTTGGTTTTTTGAAAAGATAAATAAAATTGACAAACCATTAGCATGGCTAACAAAAAAAAGAAGAGAGAAGACTCAAATAACAAAAATTAGAAATGAAAAAGGCGATATTACAACTGATTCATCTGAAATACAAGGAATCATTCGAGACTACTATAAACAACTATACGCCAACAAATTAGAAAATCTGGAGGAAATGGATAAATTTCTGGACACACACAAGCTCCCAAAACTGAACCGTGAAGACGTAGAAAATTTGAACAGAGCAATAACAATAAAGGAGATTGAAGCTGTTATCAGAAGGCTCCCAACAAAGAAAAGCCCAGGACCAGATGGATTCACAGCAGAATTTTACCAAACAGTCAAAGAGGAATTGACACCGATTCTTTACAAACTATTCCAAAAGATTGAAACGGACGCAAATCTCCCAAACTCATTCTATGAAGCAAACATCATCCTGATACCAAAACCAGGTAAAGATATAACCAAAAAAGAAAACTACAGGCCGATATCCTTGATGAATATAGATGCAAAAATCCTCACTAAAATACTAGCAAACAGAATACAGCAACACATACGAAAAATTATTCATCACGATCAAGTGGGATTCATCCCAGGGATGCAAGGTTGGTTCAACATACGCAAATCAATAAATGTGATACACCATATTAATAAACTCAAACACAAGGACCATATGATCATCTCTATAGATGCTGAAAAAGCATTTGATAAAGTTCAGCACTCATTCATGACAAAGACCCTCTATAAGTTAGGTATAGAGGGAAAGTATCTCAACATAATTAAAGCCATATATGCCAAACCCACTGCCAATATCATCCTGAATGGGGAAAAGCTGAAAGCTTTTCCTTTAAGAACAGGCACTAGACAAGGATGCCCACTCTCACCACTCCTATTCAACATAGTGTTGGAAGTACTAGCCAGAGCAATCAGAGAAGAGAAGGAAATAAAGGGCATCCAGATCGGAAAAGATGAAGTCAAACTGTCCCTGATTGCAGATGACATGATCCTATATATCGAACAGCCTAAAACCTCTACAAAAAAACTGTTGGAATTGATAAATGATTTCAGCACAGTAGCAGGATACAAAATCAACACACAAAAATCAGTAGCATTTCTTTTCTCCAATAGTGAACATGCAGAAGGAGAAATCAAGAAAGCCTGCCCACTTACAATAGCCACCAAAAAAATAAAATACTTAGGAATAGAGTTAACCAAGGAGGTGAAAAATCTCTATAATGAGAACTACAAACCACTGCTGAGAGAAATTAGAGAGGATACAAGAAGATGGAAAGATATTCCATGCTCTTGGATTGGAAGAATCAACATAGTGAAAATGTCCATACTACCCAAAGTGATATACAAATTCAATGCAATCCCCATCAAAATTCCAAAGACATTTTTCTCAGAAATGGAAAAAACTATTCAGACATTTATATGGAACAATAAAAGACCATGAATAGCCAAAGCAATGCTCAGCAAAAAAAATAAAGCTAGAGGCATAACACTACCTGACTTTAAGCTATACTACAAAGCTATAATAACCAAAACAGTATGGTACTGGCATAAAAACAGACACACTGACCAATGGAATAGAATAGAGAATCCAGAAATCAACCCACACACTTACTGCCATCTGATCTTTGACAAAGGCACCAAGCCTATTCACTGGGGAAGGGACTGCCTCTTCAGCAAGTGGTGCTGGGATAACTGGATATCGATATCCAGGAGAATGAAACTAGATCCATACCTCTCACCGTATACTAAAATCAACTCAAAATGGATTAAGGATTTAAATATACACCCTGAGACAATAAAACTTCTTAAAGAAAACATAGGAGAAACACTTCAGGAAATAGGACTGGGCACAGACTTCATGAATACGACCCCAAAAGCACGGGCAACCAAAGGAAAAATAAACAAATGGGATTATATCAAACTAAAAAGCTTCTGCACAGCAAAAGAAACAATTAAAAGAGTTAAAAGACAACCAACAGAGTGGGAGAAAATATTTGCAAAATATACATCTGACAAAGGATTAATATCCAGAATATATAAGGAACTCAAACAACTTTACAAGAAGAAAACAAGCAACCCAATTAGAAAAGGGCAAAAGAGATAAGTAGGCATTTCTCTAAGGAAGATATCCAAATGGCCAACAGACATATGAAAAAATGCTCAACATCACTCAGCATCCGGGAAATGCAAATCAAAACCACATTGAGATACCATCTAACCCCAGTTAGGATGGCTAAAATCCAAAAGACTATGAACGATAAATGCTGGCGAGGCTGCGGAGAAAAAGGAACTCTCATACATTGTTGGTGGGACTGCAAAATGGTGCAGCCTCTATGGAAAATGGTATGGAGGTTCCTTAAACAATTGCAAATAGATCTACCATACGACCCAGCCATCCCACTGTTGGGAATATACCCAGAGGAATGGAAATCATCAAGTCGAAGGTATACCTGTTCCCCAATGTTCATCGCAGCACTCTTTACAATAGCCAAGAGTTGGAACCAGCCCAAATGCCCATCATCAGATGAGTGGATACGGAAAATGTGGTACATCTACACAATGGAATACTACTCAGCTATAAAAACAAATGAAATACTGCCATTTGCAACAACATGGATGGACCTTGAGAGAATTATATTAAGTGAAACAAGTCAGGCACAGAGAGAGAAATACCACATGTTCTCACTTATTGGTGGGAGCTAAAAATTAATATATAAATTCACACACACACACATACACACACACACACACAAACCGGGGGGGGGGGGAAGAAGATATAACAACCACAATTATTTGAAGTTGATACAACAAGCAAACAGAAAGGACATTGTTGGGGGGGAGGGGGGAGGGAGAAGGGAGGGAGGTTTTGGTGATGGGGAGCAATAATCAGCTACAATGTATATCGACATAATAAAATTAAAAAAAAAAAAAAAATAAGAACAAATGCCCAGCTCATAACAATAGTAGCTACTACTTCTAAACATGATCCACATGCCATGAGCTTCTCTTTCAACCCTCTCAGCACTCATCTCATAGGCTCTTGAGGATTTTATGTGTTTGTATGTGTAAAGCACTGAGCACACTGAGATATCACAAATGTTGAATAATCTTAGCTATAATTAGTATAGCCATTGTACAGATGAAGGAGTTGAGATTAAAATTGGTTACATGAATTGTTTAAAGCTCCCAGTTAGAAAGAGATAGAGATAGGACTTGAGTTCAGCCAGACTGATCTCACTAGAGTTGTGCTATTAAACTTCTCCAACCTCATATTTCCTCAAAAGATTCAGGTTTACTTCACTCAACCTTCAAAATTCTACAGGGCATTTAGAAGACAAAATGTAATTATAATCTCTAAATCATTGATTTTAAAATGTTGATACAACAAGGAAGCATGATTGTGCAATGACACGAGAGGACAGGCCAACCAGGTAAAGTTACAAAATTATGGGGCCCCTTAGTTGCAAGGTAGTGGAGAGAACCTGTGAATCACTGATGACATCTGTACTGATTGAAATGGCTGTAGTTAAGTGAGCCCCTAATATGTGCCAGTCACAGTACATTTTATCATCTCTAATTACAACATGTTTGCCTTTGGGCAAGTATTATTGTGATGTAATACAAGAGGAAACCATGTATCAGAGAGGAGAAGTGACTTACTCAATATTTCAATTATTAAGGAGTGCAATTGTATTTATCACCACAGATTTCAAATGAACACTAAACACTTCCTCATCAGCTTATGCTACTTCTCTAGAATATTCGTTTTTTCCATGCTTTAAAATAATAATTTCAGTCCTTCTTTCTCTTCTTTCAGTCCTGCTTTCTCTTCAAAATACCTGACTTCCCCTACTATTCTCACTGTCAGCTGATGCTCTTGACTGATATTTTAAAGAGAAAATGGTCACAGGTAGACATGAATTTTTTTTCTTTTCCTCCTGTAACCCTCCAATATGCCTGCACCTGTTAGTGTGAATAAAGAGTTCTTGTTCATCCCAAAGACTACCCTCCCTATATGCTTTTGCATTTATCTTTTTTTTTCTCTGCCAAATCCCTCCCAACATTTTCTTTCTACTTGATCATTCTCGCTGTCACATACATGTTGTTATATCCTCTCCTTTTAAAGAGAAACCATTCTTCATCTACATTCCTTTCAAGTTCCAGCCCTATTTTTCTTAAGAAACTTCTTTCTTGAGAATAATTCATTGCCAGGCTTCAGAAGGAGTTACCTCTATTTGCTCACTCCACTTCCTCACCTTGCATTTTCTCCTGAAATCATTCCATGTTGATTTCGGTCCTCAGCATTCCACTGAAGGCTGCTTATAACCTCCATGTTGCTAATTTCAGTGTATCCTAATAGCTCAGTGACATAAGACCCATTGGACCGCTTCTTTCTTTTTGAAACTCACTTTCTTATGCCTTGAGTCGGTAAAATGTACATCCAACACATTCTGGGCTGTCTTTTAGCTCAATTGGCCACCTTCATTTCCATTTTAGCTTTTCTTTCTCTAAATTTGAGTGTAAATTGTGGGCTGTCCTGTGGCTTATACTTGCCTTCCCAAACTCATCCCCTTTATGTAGTCTTTCCATAGGTGACATCATCCAGGCTTGTGGCTTAAAATATCATACTGATAACTTCTGATCTAAGTCATTAGCCTTGGCCTGTCCCCAGAGCTTTCACCTGATATAATTGGCTGACTTCCTGACATCTCCCCACGGGAGTTTCACAGGCACCCCATACCTAACAATGCCCAAACCAAACTGGTGATTGTTCCATCCTCTCAAATTTGCCATTCTCCAAATATTCTGTATCTATTTGGAGCTTGAACATCCAGTTGTCAAAGTTCCAAATCTAAAACTTAACTTTAATTTTCTTTTACCTTACCACCCAATCCAATCCAAGTCCTACTGATTCTATCTCCAGAACATGCTGAATACACAGTCAAAATCATCTCAATCATCACTACCCTTGTCCATGATTTATGTCTGACCTGCATATTTGTACTGACCTTGCAAATAGTTTGTTCCTTCTCTTGCTGCCCCTCCCCTAAAATCCATTGTCCAGACAGAAGCCAAATGATCTTTTAAAACAGTAAATAAGATCATGACATTATTGTGCTCAACACCCTTCAAGGATTTCCATATTTCTTTAAGCTTACCACACACCCCTATATCTGTCCAGTTTATCCCTCATATCTCATATATCTTCTCTTGTCTTATATACCATGCTATATTTACACTAGATTCCTTTAATTCTTTGAATATGCCAAGCTCATTGTCATCTCAAGGCTTTAGCATTCTCTGTTCCTTCTGCCTACAATGCCTACAATGTTCCTTCTCTCCACACCTACCTCTTTATGAATATTCATATCTCAGCTTAAGTATCACATCCTCAGAGAGGTTCAGTCTGATCCACAATGCAAAGCAGCTGCTGTGGGCACAGGCTACTTCACCAGATACTTTTCTTGTTTACTCATACATTCATTTATTTTCTATCTTAAATACTCTCCACACTAGTACATAAGCTCCAGAAGAGTACCAAGTTCTTTCATTGCTATATCTCTAAGGTGACACCGTCCAATAGGAACCTAATGTGAACCATAAATGCCAGCCACTTGTGTGACTTACAATTTTCTAGTAGCCATATTTTCAAAAAAGTGAAAAAAGTATGGAGAAATTAATTTTAATAACATCCTTTATTTAATCCAGTATGTCAAAAAGAATATTGTTGGAACATGTAACCAAAATGAAAATTATTAATGAGAATGTTTACATTCTTTTTAAACACTAATCTTCAAACATATTAAGTGCATTGTACACTTATGGTATATTTGAGATTAGACTAGAAACATAGCAAGAGCTCAATAGCCGTATGTGGCAAGTGGATAACACACTGAACAGCATCCTCTCGAGTTTAGGAGGTGTTTTTATATAATAGGCATTACAACAATATTTTAAAAGTTATCAGATCTCAACTTACCACCAGCTGAGATCCTTTTCATGTGGCTTCCTGTAGAGTGAGTCAGGCTTTAAGGGGTTTAACAGAGACTTTACTGAAGGACAGGGGGAGGTAAAAATGGATCTGGAGCCAATCAGGTGATAGAAACTCAGGGCTTCTTAGAATTTCCAGAAGACACGACAGATATGTTATGAGCAGACTCTTCTTAGAAACTGATGTGTCTGAATATTCCCTCACCTTTGACTTTCTGCAGGAGACAGGAATTCAGTCCTCTAAATAACATGAGTCAAGGAATCCGGGTGTTCAGGTCGTTTCTTCTTCAGAGATTCAGGAAAGTGAAAGAAACAATTACTATGGAAAGATGAATTAGAGGCAAGCAGTAAAAAACAGAGATGCTGATTAAGCAGGAACTCCTTTCTCTACTAACACAACACTTCTTTTTTTAATCTTATTTTTAAAATTTTTATTGAATCATAATTGATTATACATATTTTGAGGGTTCAGTGTTGACATATGTTGATCAAACCAATATTACTAGCATATATATTGTTACAAATCATAATTATTCTTTATGCCCCTTGTCCAATCTCTCCCCATGCTCCTCTTCCTCCCCCTCCCACCTCTAATTACCCTAGATTTCTTCTCTCCTTCTGAAAGAGTAATGGTTACTCTGTTGATTTGTTGCCTAGATGATCTGTCCAATGCTGAGAGGTGTGATCAGGTCCCCCAATATTATCATAGAACAGGTGCTTCTTCCATCACTCTGGAATGGGCTTGGTGGAGAGAGACATCCTCTTCTTTTCTTTGGTCTCTGCTAGTGACTCTCCTTGTGTCAATGCACTCCAGTGGCTGGCCAACCATTTGCATGGTGGTTGTGGTATCTAGCTGCTTTCACAGCAGCCATGGTTATTGTGGTGGCTGTGGTGGGCCATCCACATGGAGGTGATGTTTTTGGCATGCTCCTTACCTAGTTGGTGGTGGTGATGGTGGTGTCCCTGATTGTGGGAGGGGGTCTGGTCCCCAGATCCATTCCTCAGGACCCCGGGCAGGCCCTGTGGCACTGGCAGTGACACAACACCTCTGACACCAAATATGGGAGTTTTATTTGCACCAAGCAAGTCTTCATTTTCTGAAAACACCAACTGGATGTCCTACAATTCAATTCAGTTCTGACTTTATCTACCAGTAGTTAGCATCAGATCTCACAAGTAAAGGGCTGTCCCACAAGAATGTCCTCAGTTAAGACGCCAAATGGAAGTCCCCAGTGGCCACCTGTACTTCTCATGGACTGGCTATAAACTGAGGGTCTTATGAACTCCTTCTTAGGTTTGATGATTTGCTAGAATGGCTCACAGAACTCAAGAAGTCACTTGACTTACTTTTAGGAGTTTGTTATAAAGAGCATAAATCAGAAATATTCACATGCTTTTCTCATTTTGTGAGGGAGGAAAATCATTTCCAGAGTATCTTCAGGACTCTGGATGCATAGGGCAGGTATGTGTTGGGGAGGGGGTGGTGTGGTGCATGCAGCTTCTGTGCTCTGTCCAGGCACACCAACACCACCATCCCATCACTCCTATGTATTCAACAGTTTTGAAGCTCATTGAATCTCATTGTTCAGGAGTTTTTATGGAGTTCAGTCTCCAGTCTTCACCTCCCTTTCTGTGAGGTCAGTGGATAAAGTTAAAAGTTTCAACCCTTAGTCTTTCTGGTGACCAGCTCCATCCTGAAGCTCTCTAGCGGCTCCATCTTAAGTCATTAATTTAAACCCAGGTATCATCAAAAGGAACTTCTTATGAGTAACCAAAGACACTCCTATCACTCAAGAAATTCTAAGGGTTTTAGGAACTTTATGCCAGGAACCAGGGACAAAGAGAAAATATATTTATTACTATATCACAAAGGTATTAAAACAAACAGCAACCAGGGACACAGAGAAATGTAAGAGAAGTCTGTGAGAAAGTTACCTTGACCCAATGCTATGACCAAGATTAATCCCTTAACCTTCTGATCCTGAGGGAGATAATTTGTGGTGATTGATCTGAGGAACTGGGCCTTTTCTGAGGTTTTAAGCACCATCACAATATTGTTCTCAAACCCAAGCAATACAACCATGGAGAGAAGTGAAGAGCCAGAGAACAAGAGTCAACTATTTTCTCTTTTCTTCCTAAATTCCTGTACCAATAAGATGTTTTCAGAGATAAGGTTTAACAAAACTGTAAATTGCTTAAAACATGAAAAAATTTATTACTAAAAATTTATTTTGAAAGGAAGTAGATTCTGAGCCTGAACAAGAATTGAGTTTAATTTAGCCCTTCCAGTCACCCATCCTATCAGTTTTCTTCCAGGGACTTCTTGAACATGGCCACAGGATGGCTGCCACTGCTTCAGACATCACAGCCACATGGCCTTTCAAGCCAGAAGCATGGGGGAAAGAAAGAAAAGATGGCTTTATTCGCATACCTCCCTCATTTTATGAAGGGGAAAAATTATTTTCAGAGTTTCTCGGGACCTCTCCGTAACTCTTATTGGCAGAATTGAGTGACATGTTTATATGCAGGTCAATCCCTGGCCAAAAATAAAAATAAAATAAAATAAAAAATGAGGTTGCCCTAATTGGCTTAGGCCAATTGTGATTGATTGCCTAGATGGTGGCACATTGCCACCTAAATAAAAGAGTTTACTTATTAAAAAAATAAGGGGAGGTACCTATTATATAGGTACAGGACTCTGAAGAATTGCTCCCTTCTTGACTCCTGAAGACGTACATAGAGATCAATCAGACATGAGCTCTGACATGGAGAAGCTGAGGACCTGTATGGAGAGATCAGAGAGCACAGTGCTAAGTCAGAGTAGGATGGGGGTCTGTATAGTGACAGAGAGACGCCTGGTTCATTATAGGATCCCCCAAAGGAACTACTAACACAGACTAACAGGGTCTTGAGTCATTTCCTGGAGGGGGTAACATCTAAGTTGAGTCTTAAATACCCAGGTAAAGAGGGTAAAAAAATTACATTGCAGTC
Source organism: Cynocephalus volans (assembly GCF_027409185.1). Lineage (NCBI taxonomy): Eukaryota > Metazoa > Chordata > Mammalia > Dermoptera > Cynocephalidae > Cynocephalus > Cynocephalus volans. The sequence continues at coordinate 4,025,834 of NC_084462.1, read as the reverse complement.
AGAGAGGACTGAAAGTATACAGGAAAGCGGCCATGAAATAGCAGGTTATGTGTGGTTATTGGAGCATAGATGGAGAGGGAAGGAGCAATAAGTGATGAGTTTGTAGAAGGTGGCAAAGACCATCTCTTGGAGAATCTTCCGTGCTACAGAAGGCCTTGAAATTTTCCCTTAAGAACATGAAAAACTATTTAAGCAGGAGAGGAACTTGTCAGGTATGTGCTTTAGAAAAAAATTGTTCAAAAGTCTGGCAAAGACATGGATTTAAGAATGTTCCCAATTGGAGGCACAAATCTCAGAGTGCAGAATGTTGCAAGAGTTCAAGGTGAACATGTTGAAGAGTTACTCAGGGCAGGAATAGTGTGATATAAAGAAGCTATGGTTAGGAAAGAGATTGTCCAGGCTTAGTAGACTGGCCTTGAAGACTGTTTGGCTATGGGGAATAAGGAAGAATGAAGATTCTTTATGAATCCCACAATCATAATGTTACTATTGCTGCATTATAAACCACCCCAAAACATACTGATGTAAAACAACCATTTTGCTATGCTTGTGGCTTACATGAGTTGAGAATTAGAATTAAGTACAAAGGAGATGCTTGTCTCTGTCTCCAAAGACACGAAGGTATGGGGGTGACTTGAAGGATGGGGAGTGGAGTCATGTGGAACTTCTTCGTTCACATGTCAGAGAACTGGGTTGCAATGACTCAAATCCTGAACTAGGCTGGGACTACCAACCAAAGAGCCTATGCACTGCCTCTCCAGCATGGCAGTGTCAGGGCAATTAGATTTCTTGCAAGATGGCTGGCTTCCTGCTGAACACATGTCCCAAGAGACCCTTCATGGTCTTTTCTGACCTAGCCTTGAAAGTCATGTGGCATCATTTCTATCACATCCCATTTGTCAAAGTAGTCCCAACCCCACCCAGATTCAAGGGGAGAGGACACAGATACTACCACTCGGTTGGAGAAGTGTCAAAGAATTTTGTGGCCATTTTCTTTAAAACCACCTCACCAAGCTAATAGTGTAGATTTGGTGGCCATCACGGAGGTGAGATCCCATGAGGAGAAGCAGAATGTATTAGTTTGTTAAAACTGCCAGAACAAAATACCGTAAACTGAGTGGCTTAAACAATAGAAATTTATTTTCTCAACAGTTCTGGAAGCTGGCACATTAGGTGTCAGTAAGGTCTCTCTCCTCTTTAAAAGTAATTAGGTAATTTGAATACAGTCACATTCTGAAGCACTGGGGTTTACCACTTCAACATAAAAATTTGGGGGTTGCACAATTTATTCATAACACAGAGTTACGGGAGATGATGAAAGCAAATGTCAGAGATGGGGCTAAAGGGACAGATGAACCCCAGATGATGTGTCTGGAGTTCAACAGCAAGGTCTGAGCTGGAGACAGGGATATGGGTATTGTTGGCTGAGGTTTGGTTAAAGCATTAAGCACGGATACCTTCACCCAGAGAGAATGTAAAACAAGAGATGAAGAGATTTTTTAAAAATTATCATGATATAGATACATTGATTGCACAGGAATTCATGCTAAGTTCACATCAGTTCGTTTGTTCTGTTCAAAATAGGCCCCTGTAGGTTAGAGGTTACCAGAAATGAGGGAGAGGGGAAGTAATGAGAAGTTATTGCTTAATGGGCACAGAGTTTATGCTAAGGATGATGAAAAAGTTTTGGAAATAGATACAGGAAGTGATTATACAGCACTGTGAATGTAATTAATGCCACACAATTGTATATTTTAAAATGCTTAAAATGGAAATTCTTACATTGTATATGTTTTGCCACAATTAATTTTTTAAAAAGACCCCCGTGAATGTTATTGCTCTCAATTTACAGATGAAGTGACTGAGACTCAGTGCAGTTAAATCAAGGCTCAAATTCAGCCCACCACTTGTTTTTATATGGCCATGAGTCTAGAATGGCTTTTTACATTTTTCACCAGCTGAAGAAAATAAAAAAATACTTTGTGACATGTAAAAATTATGTAAAATCAGATTGCAGTGTCCTCAAATAAAGATTTATTGGCAAGCAGTCATGCTTACCATCTACATATTGTCTATGGCTGTATTTGTGCTATGATGGCAGAACTGAGTAGTTGTACTGGAGACCCTATGGCCTACAAAAAGAAAAATAGTTACTATCTGGCCCTTTACAGACAGTGTTTGCCAACCACTAGGTTAAATGGCTGGTCCAGTCATAGAAGCAGTGAACAGTAGACCTGGGATTTTAGTGCAGGCAATCTGGCCTCATGATCTCAGGCCCTGCGATTTACTGAGAGGCTTTGCTACTTAAAGAGGCTCATTCAGGCATTTCACCTACTAGAAGTGTCGAGGATTTTTGCAACACAGGCAGGAATTCCCCCCACTCAGGACAACCCCAATATCACTTCCTCTTTGGCTTCACCCAAATTAGGCAATGGGGCCACGCAGAAGTCAAAGTTCATCTTGAGACTTTCCATCTTTTCTTTATCCCAGTCACTTTGGCCACATACTTGCCTCTGTCCATGTTTGCAAATCCTAGTGTGTTAATTGTAGGCCACTAGGTAGCAAGGGACAAAACCTGCTTGTGTTTTATTAAAAGAGGCTTAATGGAAACATGCAAGAGCATCCCAAGAAGCCCAGTTTTAGAAAAAACAGCCAGACTTCAAAAGACTTAGAAATTTGCCTAGCAGTTACTCTCTGTGGGGTCCCCTGTCTCTTGTTTTCTCACGGCATCCGGACCCTTCTCCTCTATGCATAATGATGTCCTCTGCTATTTTCTTCATTTTAATGACTTTACAAAAATTTGGCTTCCTTGTGACTCTTGGTAACATCCACACTTGTTATCCTTCCTCCCCTAAGAACCTTCTAAAATGTGTGTTTTATGTATGACTGACCACCCCCCCCAAATTTTGTATAAAGTACAAATCTGAACATATTCCACTTATGATTTAAAATCTTAAGTGACTTTGTTTCCCATCTCTCTTCCTCTGGCTTGGGATGCTGTAGTGTGAAGTCAGGAGCTATAGCAGCTGTCTTGAAGCCATGGGGCCATGAGGTGGCAATCCCCAGAAAGAAAGTCACCGTATTAGTGATGAGAAATGGAAGGATTAAAATAAACATGGTTTTTGATGATATTCTTCAGACAGAACCCAACCCACCTCTAAAATTCTTGTAAATGAAGCCATAAATGTTTTCTTTGTTTAAACCATTATTAGTTTAATTGTAAATTGTAAATTACTTGTAACACACTAATTGAAACAAGGCCTTGTAAATAATGTTCTGAGGATAACTGTCCTTGTCTCGGTGTCTGTATCCATCTTTCCACATTTCTCCATATCATTCTTTCACCTTTGGATGATACCTAAAATTTCAGAAAGACCAGCACATCTTTGGGGTGGGAGTCTACCAATGAGCTTTCACGGGAGCATAAAATTATGGGATTAGTCTGGGAAGGTGAAGAGTGTTCTGTCTTATTCACCTGTTTCAACTCTCTGCCTCCGTCACCTCTTTTTTGTGTTTCTTTGTACCTTTCTCATCTTCATCTCTGCCTCTCATTGTTTACCTCTGATTCTTACCACCTCAGTATTTGCCCTCTGTCTACCCTGATGCGTGAAGAGAGAAGGGGCTTGGACACCCAGATTCTTTAACCCTTGACGTGGAGAGGGTTGAACCTCTGTGTCCCACAGAGGATTGAGGCTGGGAAAAATAGTCAGATACTTGAGTTTCTAAAAAGGCCCAGCCAAGTTCCCAAATGCTATTAAAACTGGTAGCATATTGTTGGGACCATTGAGGTCACAAGGAGCTCTGGTTTCCTGTTTCCCAATTGATTTTAGTTCCCTTATTTCTACCCCATCTTTTGGTATTTCTCATGCTGAGACCATTAAAACCAGAGTCACTCTCCTCAGAAGACCAGGACTTAGAACTGCTCAGATCAAGGACCACAGCTGGTTGAAATTCCAGGTGAGAAACATATCCCTGGGAGCTGAGGAGCTTGACAAGGGCACATTCAGTAGGTTGGTGGGAACACAAATCTTTTTGCAATGAGTGGTGGAGAAATGCAAGGTGAAGAAGTAAATACAGCAAACTCACAGTTCTTTTAAGATGTTCTGTAGCGAAGAAGAGTCAAGGTATTGGTTGGAAACTTAAGAAGGGTGTAGAGTTGAAGAATAATTTTTTTAAAAGATAAGAAGAGGTTTTAAAACATATTTGGGTGCCGATGGGAATGATGAAATAAAAAGAAAATATTGATGCTGCAGGAGAAAGAGGGGGTAAGTGAAGAAGGAAAGATCTTTATAAAATGAGAGAGGTGGCATTTGGAGGACCAGTAGAGGGCAGGTCTTGGGCAGGGGTGCTTGTTTTCTGGTCACAGAGGTGAAGGCAGAAGAAGGCATGAAGGTGGGTATGGTGGAGCATGAAGCAAGGGCATCAGCTGTGAGTGGGCCGGGAGGGGAGGTTTGGAGCTTTCTCTAGACAGCAGAAGGGCTCCAGGAATTATTATGGGTCATGGGAAAATGAACGTAACAGGGAAGCAGTGGCCTCTCAGAGCAGTACTGAGTCTCCACGTGAAGAGACTGGTCCTGGGTGTTGCATGGGACCCGTCAGCAGAATTCAGCTCTGTTCTCTCCAGAATTGCAAACATAGGATGGGTCACTTTCCCTCTCAAAGCTCAAGTTTCTTCTTCAGTCACATGTGATGATGATGTTTAGTCAATGCCAAGCTTGTTGAGATCAGAGGCAAGAAAGGTATGAATGGGGTACAGTGATTGCCACATGGAAGGGCTCAGTGAATGACAGCCACCCTGATCTTTGGTCATCCTAAATCACAGGTTTTCTCCCTCCAGCCATGGGGGAAACATAATTGCATGCCTTTTGCTCTTTGGCGTGTCCCATCTTGTCACTGCAGAATCTTCCTTATTCACTGTATCAACTTTTTCGGATGGTTGCCTCAGAGATTCTTGAAGACAAATAGTTCAGAGTGCCGCGCTGGTCACATGGGGGAGTGTGGGAGGCATAGGGGTGAGACTGTAGAGTATCAAGGTTCTGTAGAAATGTGAGCCACATATATAATTGTTTTCTTTTTGTTTACTTATACTCTTTGATGAGTTTTTTTCTGAGTAATAGATTTTATTTTTATAGCAGTTTTAGGTTTATAGAGCACTGGAGCAGAAAGTATGGATAGTTCCCATATTGCCCCCCACCCATACAGTTTCTCCCATTATTAACAAGTCACATTAGCGTGGTTCATTTGTTAAAATTGAGGCAATATGAATATATTATCATTAACTCAGTTTTACATTAGAGTTTCCTTTTTGTGTTGTACAGTTCTCTGGGTTTTGCCAAATGCATAGTGTCATATATTCAATGTCGTATATGCCAATTTATAGGTGTGTGTAGTTGAAAGGGACAGTGGTGACGATGTTCTGCAAGGAGTGGGAACTCTAGGGGAAAGTGAGGGAGGCTGTGAGTGGGAAAACTGGTGGGTGTAGGCATGAGGGCATGGGAAAACTGCATGGAAGTTCATAACTAAGAAATGGCCATTGGTGAACTATTTCAGGAGTGGACAGAATGGACACCAATTCCTCTCTCCCCATGAATGCATCTGGAGGAGCTCACACTGCATCTGCTGGTTATGTTGTCCTGGATGTCTTCTCATATTTGGTATTTGCAATCACCTTTGTCCTTGGTGTCCTGGGCAATGGGCTTGTGATCTGGGTGGCCGGCTTCCGGATGACACGCACGGTCACCACCATCAGTTATCTGAACCTGGCCATAGCCGACTTCTGCTTCACCTCCACTTTGCCATTCTTCATGGTCTCGAAGGCCATGGAAAGACACTGGCCTTTTGGCTGGTTCATGTGCAAGTTCATTTTTACTATAGTAGACATAAACCTTTTTGGAAGTGTTTTCTTGATTGCTCTCATTGCCCTGGACCGCTGTATTTGTGTCCGGCATCCAGTCTGGGTCCAGAACCACCGCACCGTACGTCTGGCCAAGAGGGTGATCAGTGGACCCTGGATTCTTGCTCTGCTCCTGACCTTGCCAGTTATCATTCGTGTGACTACAGTGACTGACATAAAGGGGAAGACGTACTGCACTTTTAATTTCTCACCCTGGACCACAGACCCTGTAGAGAAGATGAAGGTGGCCATCACCATGTTGACACTCAGAGGCAGCATCCGGTTCATTATTGGCTTCAGTGCACCCATGTCCATCGTTGCCATCTGCTATGGGCTCATTGCCACCAAGATCCACAGGCAAGGCCTCATTAAATCCAGTCGACCCTTGAGGGTTCTCTCTTTCGTCGTAGCTGCCTTTTTTGTCTGCTGGTTTCCGTATCAGGTAGTGGCCCTCATAAGCACAATCAGAATCAAAGAACTCTTGGGTGGAATGAGCAAAGAATTTAGAATTTTAGTGGATGTGACAAGTGCCTTGGCCTTCTTGAACAGCTGCCTCAACCCAATACTCTACGTGTTCATGGGCCAGGACTTCCGAGAGAGACTGATCCATTCCTTGCCTGCCAGTTTGGAGAGGGCTCTGAGTGAGGACTCAGCCCAGACCAGTGACACAGCAACCAACTCTACTTCACCTCCTGCAGAGGCTGAGTTACGGGCAATGTGAAGAGAGGGCCTTGGGGCAGTTTTGAGCTTCCAGTCCTGCTTCATCTCACCTTGAGTTATATTGAGCCCCAGGCATTCCCTGCTTATCTTTGTGTTACGCACTCATCAAATATTTTATGTCTCATGATTTGGGTAGATAAATGAATATAAAACTACTCTTGGTGTGTTTTTTTATCTTGGTCATTAGACCTCAGCCTGGGTGGTCAGAGTTTAGAAAAAAATGGGGAGGTCATGCATCCTAATCTGCCCCAAATGGCCCTGAATGATACCTAAGCTATAATTATTAATAGTGCCCACTTCCATTTTCAAAAGTGTGATCCTATGGACAATAAATTATATTGTCACCCTAGGAAAATGAAGAAGGAGGAAGTATAAAAGAGTGTGACTTAAGTTGGGTAGGTATAAAAAGAGTTACTTTATATAACGTCCTCAGCCTTTATTGATCAATAAGTGAGTAAAAATATAAAGTTATCTAGTTGTCATCTGAATACCTCTAGTTTCTTGAGATCTACACAATAGTGCCTAATCCTTTGTATCATAAATTTCAGGAAACTGATTATCCTCCCCTTAGGGGAGACCCCAAAGAGCCTGTGTTTTCACTTGTGACTCTGAGTCTTGCTTCAACAGAATTAGTCAGGCTCACGTAGTATCTGGTTCTTGCTATCTTTGTTCTGAATGGAATTAACACAGTGTGGAACTCAGGCACTTTCCTCAACAGCTACTTGCACAAGATCTTTCAATGTGGAGCACACATTACAGAAGTTTGACAGTGTGGGAGTATACACTGGCCAGCAACAAGTGTGAAAGCCTCCAGCTGTACTTTAGACACCCTTGTTTTTAGAAATTCGTGTTCCCTCTTATCTCCTCATTTTCAGATTTCTGCTGTTTTGCAATGAACAGAAATTACCCAGCATACCCTTGACTCTTTGCTTATCTCCAGGTCTATTTTTCAAACCCATTAGTAATAGCATCCTCCTCAAGAAAATGTCTGGTGCCAGCCCTTGAAGGAATCACTTAATACTATCAGTCATCATCATTTTATTACAAATAAGAAAGAGAAGAGAAAATGGAGAATGAACAGAAAAAAGAAGCATGAGAGAGAAGGCTAGGAGTGTCTATAGTCAATAGGTAAAAGAACATGCACTTTGGTACGGGGCTGATTGATAATGGCTGATTTCATTCCAGCTCAAGTGGAGATTCCTGAGGTTTGACTACATGGTGTGGCCCTCAGGAATCAACCCCTTCTCTAGACTCCAAAAATGACATTTTCTGTACAACATCCAATAAGCCCTTCAAGCCTTGCATTACATCTTCTAGTGC